>NW_022103928.1:49680679-49779127 GCF_000313985.2 Echinops telfairi
ATATACATTTTAGCTTCCTTTTGTTAAAGAACACACTTTCTCCCATTTCTATTTGAAGACATACAAAATGAAGACATACAAACTTAATAAACCAATACAAGACTTCCAGTAAGTCCAGGATAGCCAGTTATTTAAAATTTCCTTTGGGGAAGTCCCTTGAAGAAGGACACATGGGCCATGGCTGATCTCCACTGACTTGACCTGAGGGATCAATAATCAAACTCATCAGTCCACTCCACTTCTATGAAGTGGATGTCAGACACATCTTCCCCCTTCTTTGCTAATGTCCCTTCTAGGATATTGTACATCTCTGCTGGGTGATAATTAATTGTAATGATCATACAGAAATCTCAACTATACTCAGGACTACTCAATTTATTAGGGAAGTCAACAGGTTAGAATTCAAGATAAAAAAATATTCAGGCTGGGAGAATGAAAGTACAACCTATAGATCTTCAAGTCAGGAGAGTCTCTTCTTGGCCATGTTTCTCTCTATTCAAGACCGCTTGGCCCTGTGGCCCCTTGCCCTCTGCCAAGGCTAAAAAGCTCTTTTCAGGTGGTCAATAAATACCCAAAGAAGCCACAGCCCGCACGTACTCAGTTCTAGCTCAATGGGTAGGCAAGTCTTGCTCTCTCAATTAAGTGCCTAGAGGACCCCATTACACAGGTGAGCCTCCTGCCTAATGTTATGTGTTTTACTTGATCTGTGGGCCGAGAAGTCACTGCTATCTTTTGCTCTTGGTTCTGCTGCCAGTGTTCCACTGGTATCACAGCACAAAGTCCTCTATTCAAGGAGCTTCAATACATTGGGACGTCGGGGTCCAAATACGTGCTCAGCTTGTGGCCTGTTTTCCTTGAAAGTAGAGAGATGCGCTGTTCCTGCTTTGGAGATAGCTCATTTTATACACAGTGGAATGGCAGACTTCCCAATTTCAACGTTTGGGTTCTGTATACCCTATTTGCATGTTCCTATTCAATCATTTGCTGGGAGTTATAGAAGCCTTGATGAAAAGAGTCAGATCAAGTTATTCACTGCACCCCTGGCCCCTGCCAGTCTGTATTGTGAAGAAACTGGTCAAACTATTCATGTGATAAGTTCATCTCTTCAGAGGGGTGGTTGTTTTCTGAAACAGTTTTATCCACCCAGTAAAACCCTTAAACTTCAATTGATTAATTGATTTATTTTTCTCAACCCTCCTAGTAAAAGGCTGTGTTAGATACTTAAGTGATTCCATTTAAATAGTTAGAACAAGCCAAGACTGTTTTTAAGAAACAATTATAGGTTATAAGAAATACAGTAAAATAAAATACAGAGAATAATATCTTCTAATTGTTTAATGGACGTCAAAATTTATCCCCTCATTCACCTGATAAGCATTCAGTTATTTTTAAATTTTTCACTATTTTAATACTATTAGACCTCTACATTTATTGATTATTAAAAAGAACTCTTCTGTCAGTTGAATATTTTGTCCTTTTTAAATGCGTTTGTGTGTTTACTTCTTGTGTGTCTTTTACCTGAAACTTTTAATACTTTCAATAAAAATACTTTATAAAAGAACTCTGGTAGCTCAGTGGCTGAAATGCACGGCTACTAATGAAAAGGTCACTGGTTCCAAACAGCAGCCAATAGCCGTTCCTTAAGGGAAAGATGTGGCAGGTCTACTTTGTCCTATTTGGTCCTTAAAATTCAGATGTGACTCTCCAACAATGGAGTTTTATAAATTATATGCACTGCCTAAATATTCACTAATTTGTGGCTTGTATATTGTCTTTATCTTAGAATATTGGGCAATTATTAATTTATTTATTGTTAATTAACCTTCTCTTAGCCTTTCCTCTATTGTTTCTTTTAAATACTTCTTCTTTCCATATGAACATAAAGAGATTTCTGAATATTGTCCTCTACCAATTGAAAGGCTTGCTATTCACTTTTAGTTCCACATTATGTGAAATTAAATTTTTAGAGAGTGAGGCTGAGTGTTGTTATTTTTCATGGTTATATAATTTCTTAACAATTACCGAAAGAGCACCATTTTTTAATCCATAAGGAAACTTATATAGCACCCACTTGATAGTAATTGAATTAAATTAAATTAAACTGGCCCCATAATTACACTGCAATCTCATTAGTCATTCATAGGCTTATCATGTCACATTTTTTTAGTATTTTTTGAGTAGTAACATTGGGATTGACTATATCCTATTTGTAATATAGGTCGCAAAACATGTTAGGGTTCATAGTCTTGATTTACTAACATACAAAATATGTTGTTCTTAATATGGATGCAAACAATGGAGCAATATCACTTTGTTAGTTATCATTTTTCAAGAGTAACATTTTAGGTCAACTCAAATAAATTCTGACTCATAGTGACCATGTAGGACAGTTTAGAATTGCCCCTGTGGGTTTCTCAAATTGTAGCTGTTTATAGGTGTGGAAAGCCTCATGTTTCTCTGGTGGGTCGCCTGTTCGTTTGTAACTGGCAAAGTTGTGGTTAGCAGCCAAACACATAACTCACTATGACCCCAGGGTTCAAGATTGGCTAGAAAGTCATCATCTAGTCTATCTATTTTTGCCATTTCTTTTGTATGACTTACATTGCAATATACAAAATCAAGAATTAAATATCATTGATATCATATGCAACTAAAATTTTGCTGAAGATCATTGCAAATCGGTTGCAACATTATATCAACAGGAAATTTCCAGAAATGCGAGTAAGATTGGGAAGAGATTGTGGTGTGAGAGGTAATAAAACAGTAAAGTGAGACAGTGACTTAATTGGCGTGGTCCTTGTAGCAATAGTCCTCTTATCTTGTGATGTATTGCAAATCCTACCAAGATTGGTGTAGTGGCTTACACATTGGGCTGTTGACCACAAATTCAGCAGACCTAAACCACTGGTTGCTCAACAGGAGAAAGAATCTTTCTAGTCCCTCATAGAGATTTAGAAACCCACAGGGTCAGTTCTGCCCTGTCTTAATAGGGTGGCCATGCGTTGGAATCAGTGAGCTTGTTTTGTTTTGTTTTTACTATTATAAATACTAGCTGTTATGCCTGTGGTTATGGTAGCATTTTAAGAGTGGTGCCCCTGGTGTTAATAAGGTAGAATAAGGCTGCGATATATCTTCAGTTTCTCCCACATTACTAAAGATCATGCTTCATCCTCAACACTGAACCTGGCATTTCTTTATCTGATTTTTTGTTCTTGGAACTTGAGCCAGCAGCTTACCATCTGATCTGATTCACTGGCTTCAGCAAGATTGTGAACAGGTATCCTGGGGCCCAGACCACCAGAAGACTATGGTTTAACATTATTTGCCAGCTTCAGCTACCATGAGATCCAGCAGCCTGCTGCCTGACTTGCCTGTTGGGATTCTTTATCCCTGAAGCAGTAGCCTATCATCTGAGTTGATTTGTCAACTTACACCACCTAGGAGCCAGCAACCTGTCATCTGATTGCCTGTTTGGATTCACCTTACAGCGATCGGAGAGAAGAGAGTCCTTCAGATGGATATCTAGCCCCTAGATTTGAGGCTTGCCACACCCAACAACCAAGTGAGACATTTCCTGGACCCTGCATGAGCTCTGTAAAAGGTTATATCACATTATAGCACATTAACATGGGAGAGAGGTGGAGTAGTGGATATCAGAGATGATGTTACTAAGCCTTCCTTCAATCCTGATGCCTTAGTCGTTTCATATCCAAATGCTCTTATTATTTGCTCAGTGGAGTGCTAGAGCAGTTTGGAAAATTAGACATTTGGTCCATCTTAATCTCTACTTCCTAAAACACAGTCTTGTGCTGACACTTCAAAAATAAATGATTCATGCATAAAGGAATAGGTTTATTTGCCTGATATAGTCCATTGGCTTCCCACATAAAATACAATGTATAAAATGTTCCCAATAAAATCTATCTCCTAACCTTGTTCTGCAAGGCTTCCCCCCCGCCCACCCCCGATCCCAAGGCTACATGTTCTCTTTGTTTGTTTTTGCTATTTTTTTGCTACATGTTCTCTTGTATAATCTTGCATATGAGTCAATCACGTAATCTTTCACTCTCTTCTTTAAATCTACCCTATCAATAGTCGTAGCAATACCTTAACAGGATATTTCCAGATATTCTATCTGGGTTTAGAGAATGACATGGAACAAGAAGTAAAAATCACTGATATGATATGGCTCTTCACTGAAAATAGAAAATACTGGAAATATGCTTACCTACTTGACTATGCAAAGACTTCAGACTGTGTGAATAATATATATGTGTGTGTGTGTGTGTATACACATACACATTTACATATATGTGTATATATATGGATAGCGTAAAGGATGAAAGATTCAAAACACTTAGTTTTTCTCATGCAGCCTCTATAGATCAAGAGACAGTTGCTTGAACAGAACAAGGTGACGTCACAGGACCAAGAAGCATTCTGTTTTGTCATCCAGATGGTTGTTATGAATCAGAAATCACTCCAAATTCACATAGAATCAATATTACAAATGTTTTCCCAGTGAAAGGTCTTCCTCTTTACATTTGTGCTGAAGTCTGGATGTGTCTTATTTTCAGTAGGTCCCAGTCATGTATTTTGTCTTTTACTATGTGTGCTTTGAGCTTGCACTTAATAATAGCCCTAATGTAAAAACAATTAGTTCGTAGGGCATGGCCATACTCAATACCTGTCTGAATGAAGAGATCACTGAAGATATGGATGCTACAGCACAGTGTGGTGAAGAAATCATATGGTGTACAGCTCTCAGGAAGGAAGGGTATCTGGAATATTTTTTAAGCTTGTCTTAAAACAAGCAGCCAACTAAGTAAGGTGACGGCTAAGTGCACATGGGAGAAGCACACTCACCTGTCTAATCATAGAAGTGTAAATAATTAAATCCAATACTAGGGGAGACAGCGGTTTTACAGATTAAATTCTGAGTGTTAAGTTGTCCAAAAGCTGGGGATGACAGTGGGAGCCCAAATCTATTTGCAAGGTCCCCAGTTGGATTAAGTCTCTGCTCATCCTCTCTGACCATTGACGAGGGATATAAATAGCCTTGCTATTTAACACAGTGCATTGGAAAGTGAATGAATGCAGAGCTCAGTTAAAATTGAACACATTATAATATATTCTCTCTTTTGAACTGTTTTCAATATGTCCTAGTTTTTATTATTTTATCTTATCTTGTCAAATGAACAGTTATTGAGGTTTGTTTGTTTTTTCTTTTCCTTTTTAAAAATGTTTTTCTCTATATAAATCCAGGGTAGGTAAATCTATAGAGATGGTGACTGGATTGATAGTTTTTGGAGGTGTGGCAGGGGAGGATGGGCGCAAAAAGGGCAGCTAATAATAATGAGTACAAGAAAGAAAAAAGTTCTAAAATTGTGGTGATGATTGCACAGCCCTTTTTAATATGTGTAAACGGTTGACCTATATGATATGTGGTCATATGTTAACGAAAGTGTTACAAAAACAAGATGGCAACAAGACTTCACTCGATACTAATTGAGAGAAACAAATCAGCTTAACTGTTTTAATTTTTCACCGCTAAGTCTTGGCAATCCAAAAGTTTATACTGGTAGAGCTTTCTAAGTTATACAAAAGAAAACCAAATTGAGTGAAGAAATTCTAAGGAGAGACTATTAAAAAATTATGAAAATCCTAGAAGCTCTGAAGTGGAAAAAGTTAAATCATAAAATATCTGCCACTAAAGTACCAGTAAAAGTTGAGCATAAAGACAATAGATCTGTGCGAGGCTTTCATTCTGGAATTGATTCAGGTTCTTGGCCGCCAAACAACATAACATTGACTAGCCAGTTTGTGCTAAACTCTTGCTAGGGTCTCTGTGCCCCAAGTATTGAAACAGAAAGTAAAAGACTCCCAATTATTTCTCTTGTATATAGCCTGGAGTCATTACAATTACTAAGCACTTTGATGATATGCTGAAACCTGATAACTTTTTAATGACCCAATCTATTCATATGAATGATCAAAATTCATAAAGGTATAATTATGTGAAAAAAGTAACAAAATGATTAACTATGTGTTTCAAAATGAACTTCAGTTATTGATAATTTAATATACATTTTACATATAGAGTATAATTTTGTATATATTGTATATAATCATATAGAGCCCTTGTGGTCTGATAGCTAAAAATTCCATCTGCCAACCCAATGGCTGGTGGTTCAAAGCCAGAAGTAGCTCCTTGGGAGAAAGATGTAACAATCTGCTTCCACACAAATGTACAGCCTTGGAAACCCTTGGGGGAAGTCCTACTCTGTCCTATAGTGTTATCATAAATAAAGCCAAAAATATCATTAGCTTAGTTATTTTTGATAGTGGGGTTTGAAGGAGTTGTGTGTGCTTTATTTTCTGGTTTGTTGGCTAAACGATCGATACTTTTCAAATTCTGTTTAATAATCTTATATTACCTTTAAAATAATAAAAGGTATTTGTCTTGTGACGGGAAAATAAGAAAACAGAAAAGAAATATTTATTGAATGTTCTAAATCTAGAATGGCCTGGAGTCAAGGGATATTTTTCCACACTCCAGTGACAAAACACAGCTACTAATATAAAAAGAAATATAGGCACTTCTGCCCCCTACTGTCCATAATTAGTTACTACCCAGAGGGTCTCCCCATTTTGCTGCCAGGGATTTCATTATGGAGCTGCGGCTTCAGAGCATCTGAGGCCTGCCAGGGGGTCCTCAAACTTTTTAAACAGGGGTCCAGTTCACTGTCCCTCAGACTGTTGGAGGGCCGGACTATAGTTAAAAAACCATGAACAAAATTCCTATGCACACTGGACGAGTCGGCTGCTAAGCAGGACAGGCAGCAGGGGCAAAAACACCTGGCGGGCCGATAAATGTCCTTGGTGCGCCATGTGGACCGCGGGCCATAGTTTGAGGACCCTGCCTGAGACCCTCAGAATGCGCTCTTCAATACATGATTAAGCAAGACCTTTTTCACAGCTAATTTAATACAAATAGAAAAACTACGGACATCACACATAGGAAATAAATAGTTATGAAACTAGATTTCTCTCAGTGGAAATTATTTTAGGATTAAATACATTAAGTGATAGATACATAGATATAATAGCACATGTACCTATTAGTCCTCTATACCGATGAGATAAATTGACGCGGTGATGGCCACGATGGGCTCAAACACACCTGCTGTTGTGAGAGCAGGGTCAGGTAACTTGGTAAGGAAGCTCACAACGTCAACAGATGCAACCTATGTAAAATGATTTGTAAAACTGCATATGTAATGACAAATCATGTTTCATTTTTCAGAATTTCTCTTAAAATAATAACAAGTGACCAGCCTCTACATTAAATTATCTAGCTGGTAAAATATTTTCCTCATTTTAAAGTTAGTTGGCATTCTAATTTGAATTAGAAATGGACACATCCAAGTTTTTCCTTTTTTTTTTTTTTTACTATGTATTGACTTCAGCATGGCCTCAGAATCTAAGCTAGCTTTGAGATAGGGGTGTCCTCCGATCTGCAGTTCACGGGCAATTTATTTACAGTCAGGGAAAGACATTGAAGCCAGATTTTTTTTTAATATATACTCTCAACAGTTCTCATTGAATTCAGTTACGTCTACTGATATGAAGGAAAGAAAATGTAGGCGTGAGATCAATACAATTTGCCCTTACCCATAACCAAATTAAAATGGCCTAACAAACCAAAGAAACAAATCAAACAAGACAGAAAAGAAAACAAGTGACCAAAAAGCCTTTAGGAACAACCTTGCCTTTACCTGATTCCCGAGAGGCGGCAGCTGCTAGACCTGAGGCATGCCTCCATCAAGCGTGATTATGTCTGAATGATGGCCTTTTTCCTGAGAATGTGTTCCCTTAGAAATTGAAATTTCACCATTTGTTTATTCTACCAAGATCTTTGTTGAAAACCTGGAATAAGTGCATTAACAATGAGTTCATAGGTAGATGACTTAGAAATATACTGCACTTAGATTAGTGGTTCTTACAAGCCGGAACTTGTCATTTTCCAATAAAAACATTTACTTTTCAACATGTACGAATTGCTTAGTATTTAAACTGTCCGCTCCTCCCAAAATGTCTAGAGACGCTGTGTAAAGTTCTGTAAAGTGTGGTAAATTATACGATTACAGATTAATGCAATTAACTACGGCATGAGCTGATGATAGGAACAAATAAATTACATACAAGGGCTAGAAAGTGAGTACAGCACTAAATCAACAAGTTCAAGTTGTAATTCAATCATTCCACTGCCCCCCCACCCCCCACCCTCACACCCCAGTCAAGTGGCTCATAGGACTTTCAGGAGCTGTGACCTTTGGCACAGGGCCGATTTTCTTTTCTGGTGAATTCCAACAACCACCTAGAAGTGCCCAGAGACCTGGTAGTCACGTAATGCCTCGGCTAAATTAGAAGACTTATGAAAAATATGTGGATTTTAGCTTCTTTTTCCCCTGGCCAATTAAATTCTATGAAAATGTTGCTACTGAATATGTATTACCGGAGAGATTGGTATTCATGTTGTACTTGACTCTGCCAATATTGAGTGTATTTAATAGTAAACATTTGCTCTAAAAATGTGATAATATCTGTATTTAATGCCACTTTTCTATATATTATTCACAGGTTAATTTCTTGTGTTTGAAGCAAATTGGTTTAAATATATATATATTTATTTAAAATAGATATATATTTTCCTGGCTGAAAGTGATAAAGTATTTGTTTTCACTTGGAAAATAATTCTGGTAGGGTGGTTGGCTTTTGACATCCATGCCCAACACTTTTGCTTCTCAAGAAATATGCAAATATAAGCAAAACAAATACATTAATTGAAGCACCGGGGTTGAGGTTTCACTCTTAAAAGGTTTTATTGAAAATAGTCCAGTAAAGAGGCTATTTACGGAAGTGTGCACAGGGCTGAGGCAGGCAGCCAAGGTGGCATCGGAGTTTTAGGTTAGTTTCAGTCAGCGTGGGCCTTAAGTCTGCGTGAACTAACATGGGATTTCCTGGGTAGTACTCTCAGGAGGGGTGGTGTATTGCTAGAGTTTTCACCTTTCATGTGGAAAATCTGGGTTCTAATCCCAGCCAAGCCACCTCAAGCACTGGCAGAAAAACCAAACTCTAAACTCACTATCAGTCAATTTCCACTCATAGAGAACCTACAGGGCAGAGTCGAACCCTATGAGTTTCTGAGACGATAATTCTTTACAGGATGTAGAAAGCCTCGTCTTTCTTCCATGGAACAGCTGGTGGTTTCAAACTGCTGACCCTGTGGTTAGCGGTCCAAACTGTAGCACAGCCACCACGCTTTGCCAATAGAGGTGAGCTGGCTGCTAGGATGCTGCACAGAATCATAGCAGTCTAAGCACCCTCAAATTGGTATCACAGGGCAAAAGAAAATAAATAAACCTAATTAATGAAGTTCAGCTATCACAGCTAACTAGCCATTTTATATGAGGAAAAGCAAAGACAGTTTGTTCCTGGTCTTAGGGAACAAAGGGTTTATGCACAAAATCACCAAGAATACAACTATGCAGTATCTGCTTCTCAATTAATTGACTGAAGTTGTATGTATAGAAATGTATATTATAATCTGTTTGGCAGTCAATGTACCAATCATGCAGAGTTCATGGGAATCAATAACCCTGTATCTCACCCCTCCTCTTCTACGGCAAACGTGTTGACCAGGGAATTCTGCAGTTGAAGTTGTCGCTGTGAAAGGTCAGAAGTACGGGTTTGCTCCAATCTGTGTACTTTTCCTTTGATTTTCTCTAATTTCTCAGAAAGAATTAACAATTTGACATGCACTTGGAAGAACTGTGTTTGTGGAATCCCAGGCCCCCACACCAGCTCACACAGAATGACTTCTTTCTGCCAGCAGACCCCCTTGGGCTGTCCTTACAGAGCCCTGTAAGCCACAAAGGATAGGGATGACACCAGCCCAGAGAAGGGCTCATCCTCCTCTCTATTTTTCCCCCCTCAACTCTGATACTGTGGCTCACAAGGTCAGTGTCATCAAAACTACCTGTTTTCCTTTCCTTAATGCTGTTTGCAGCCTGCAGTACACTTTCCTCCAGTCTCTTTAAACAGGCCAACTGCCCCACTTTCAGGTAGACCGTTCCATTTTTCTTAGCTGTTTGTGGCTGACGTGAACATAATCTCTCTTGTCCACTTGGTTGGCCAATGTGCTCTGAATGCCTTTGAAAGCCCCAGATGAAGGAAATGGGAGTTTATACTGCTTTGAGAATAGAGTTGGTTTGGAGAGCAGGGCTGTGTCAGATTTCAGTAGATTTTTTTTTTTTCATAATCTAGTCCTTTATCTTCTTCCCTTCCCCTCATTCTCTAATGGTTTCAATGTATTTTCATATATTAATTAATTAATACATTAATGAATGAATATAGATCTACATATTTGTCTTCAAATATAAATAGATGATTTTCTAGTATTTATCCTTAGCTATCAATATATTTTTAAAATGTATATGATCATGACAAAATGTCACCTTACAATTATTAAGTGCTAAATTGTAGAAAGTCTCTGAATTCTATTTTCATAAAAGTGTGCCCTTGATTCGTCACACACACACACACACACACACACACACACAAACTCACTGCCATTGAGTCATTCCAACTCATTGTCACACGAGTTTTAATAATTAACAATGTTGCAAGGTCGAGCCTAAAGCAAACAAACTTTCCAGAGACAGTCTTAAAAAAATATTGATACCTTGTTTAAAACACCTTGATATTTAATGATGGGAGAAAGAAATGATTTTCCTGTCATTCTTTCAACTGACTCTCTCCTCCAACCAACCCTCCAAATGGCCTTGGCTTTTGTATTTTTCCTCCACATCGGTGAATCCTCTTTGTTGTTGTTGTTTCCTGGCTGTCTATGTTCCCTGTGAACAATGATCCCTAGACCTCTCCTTGAAAATGACCCATGACTTTCCAGCCATCCTAATGTGCCTCACAAAAGGCACATTCTTTGTCCCATTTTGTTCTCCTTTGTTTTTCAGTTCAAATCAAAATACCTCCGGGGTGGAAGAGGCAAAGGAACCCTGATAAAGGAACACTTAATGGGGGCATTTCACCCAGCAACTGTGCCCAGATAGCAGCTGCATGAGTCAGGCGAAACATGTGAATGCTGGTTAGTTAGGCCCAGGGATTAACAGACTCTGACTCACAGGGTGGGGTTTCACTGCAGAGATGCTGCGCACAGCTCAGCGGGGCCAGTGATGTCCGTTGATCCAATTACAGGCAGGGGATCAGCAGAATTCAAACAAACCCGGTGTTCATTCAGTTCCAGTCAGAAATTCCAGTGGCCCGGCCAAGCCAATCTCCATGGCCCAGAAAGAGCTCCCGATAATAGAAACAACTGGAAGGCCAGCCTCGATCTGGCTCCAGGATGGAGCAGATTTCCCTCTCAGACCCTCCTTGTCATTTCAGGATAGCGTCTCCCTTCGTGGGTCCGAGTGGCACTTGGGGTTGTCAATGTCTTTGTTGACGCGTTAAATATTTCTCTTAAGGAATGTGTTGGAGGAATAGATCTATTTTTAGTTATAATTACTTCTCCATGTGTCTTGCTATTTTCTGTAAATAGACATTCGTGCCCTGCATGGTAACATATTTCAATCTGTGAAGTATTGAGAGTTACGGTGCCTTCTTACAGAGCAGCGCGATGCTGTAAACATTCTGTTTCACAGCACAGATCTGAGCTACTGAAGGTGCTTCAGACCATTCTCAGGACGGTGGCATCAAAAACTTGGAGAGGAATATTTCACTCACTGCCATGAAACTCTATAGTGACTTGATTTTTTTTTTAGTTTGTTCCGGGGGCTTTAAAAAATGTTTCATGTGCATACTCCTGTGTTTATGTGAATTCTCTTAGTAACATGTTTTAGAAATATTTAGAAACACTTTCCTCCAACATTGGTGTATGATTCAGTATTGAGTAAGATGCCCGAGTGCTCTGTTCTTCAGATTCTCCACACATAAAATAAGAACAAGAAAGTCTGCAGCTAATTGCAAAGGTTGCTGTAAGGATGGAGTGAGCTCATGTGAAAAGTATGCAAGGACGTCCCCAAATATGTCAACTCCTGTTACAACGAAGGGTAAAAGTCTTTTGGTGAGATTTTAACACTAGTCTATAAGCAGTTGGACATTAAGGACTCATTGACATTATAAATCAACAACTTGCAAAAGTAGGATTTTATAACACAGGCAAGCTCTGGTTTACAATAAGGTTTCATTTGGAACACTCAAGTTAGTTTTGACTGAACTTGAAAATCTCATTTAAAAAGACAGGTTTCCTTTTATTACATTTTATTGTCAGTATCTTTATAATTCTGAACTCTATTTGTCTTCGGGCTTTGGAAATACAAACATCTGAAAGTGCACATCTGAGGATCATCAGCAAATGACGGGGTGACTTGGAGCATCACTCGAGAAGGCTGGAAGTGCAGTTCTTAGTAATTTAGAGACCACCGTCCCTGGCTTTGTTCCCAATTTGAGGTGGTTTAAAATAGAGAATGTGAGTACTTGTACTTCTTTAAATTCATTCTATACTTAGGCGTGTTCATTTCTAGCCAAAATATTCTTTTCATTTTTAACCTCTCCTTTGTTTCATTGAAGAAGCACTGGTAGCACCGTGGGTAAACAATAGGCCTGTTAACCACGATGTCTGAAGTTCAAACCCATCAGATACTGTGCAGTAGAAAGCTGAGACTGTCAGCGCCTGTCAATGTTTACAGTCCCTGAACCCTCCCTCACTGCCTGCAAGTTAATTCCATCTCCATTGGGAGAGGGTGGAATTGCCTGTGTAGGTTTCCAAGACTGTAACTTCTTGGGTTTTTTTAATCGTTTTATTAGGGGCTCATACAACTCTTATCACAATCCATCCATCCATCCATCCATCCATCCATCCATTGTATCAAGCACATTTGTACATTCATTGCCCTCATCATTCTCAAAACATTTGCTCTCCACTTAAGCCCCTGGAATTAGCTCCTTGGTTTCCCCCTCCCTCCCTGCTGCCTACTCCCTCATGAACTCTTGATAATTTATAAATTATTATTATTTTGTCATATCTTACACTGCCCGACATCTCCCTTTACTCATTTTTCTGTTTTCCATCCCCCAGGGAGGAGGTTATATGTAGATCCTTGTAATTGGGTGCCCCTTTCTACCCCACCCTCCCACCACCCTCCTGGTATTGCCACTCTCACCACTGGTCCTGAAGGGATCATCCACCCTGGATTCCCTGTGTTTCCAGTTCCTATCTGTATCAGTGTACAACATCTGGTCTAGCCAAATTTGTAAGATAGAATTGGCTTCATGATAGTGGGTGGAGGAAGCATTTAGGAACTAGAGGAAAATTGCATGTTTCATCATTGCTACACTGCACCCTGACTGGCTCGTTTCCTCCCTGAGACCCTTCCGTAAGGGGATATCCAATTGCCTATAGATGGGCTTTGGGTCCCCACTCTGCACTCCCCCTCACTCACAGTGATGTGATTTTTGTTCTTTGATCCCTGATTCCTTCAATACCTCATGATCACACAGGCTGTCACTTTTTATCAGGATGGAAAGCCTCGTGTTTTTCCTATAGAGTGGCTTTGTGGTTTCAAGACGCTCCCCTCATAGTTAGTAGCCTTAATCACTATGCCATCCGGGCCCCGAAACCTTAAGGAATCATTTGTACTCTGTCGGATAGTGTTAAAAAGAGTCAGAACAGGCTTCATGGCAGTAAGGTTGATTTTTTTCTTGTTTTTTCTGTACTATAGATCATTTCTCCATATCATGGAAATGTCTTTATTTCTTATACAATCTTTTAAAATTTGAGATCTAAATAAAGAAGAACAAAACTCATTGCTTTCAATTCAATTCTGACTCATAGTGACCCTATAGGACAAGGTAGAACTGCCCTTCTGAGTTTCCAAGATTCAGGGAGCGAAAAACTCATCTTTTCCCCTTAAGACATAAACACAGCATGAAATTAGCCTATGTAAAACATACACTTCATGTACATCTGTAAGTGAATGTTCCATTTATTTTAGTCCAATACATTTTCCTATATATGTACATTTTCCATTTCTCACTAGCATTTTATAATCTGAATCATTGACTAGATAAATGCTATTATAACTAGAACTATCAAATGATCCCTGCAGTTTAACTATTTTATTTATCAAGAAATTAATACTGCATTTATAGTGGGCCAGGGATATCTCTTTCTCTGAGTCTTTGTCTCTAAAGCTTTATAGATATAGCTATGTAGCTATATCTCTCTATCAATCTATCATCTATGTATGCCTATAATCTAAATATATGAATGGATTTTGAACTCTCACATAACACTAAGCATAACCTATGATTATTTAGATCTTAAGAAACTTGTTTTCAGGAGGTGATCCCTGAAGCTATGGATGTTATAGCACAGTACGGTGAAGAAATAACATGGTGCCTGGATATCAGAAAGAACAGTATCTGAGCTCTTAAAGGCTTGTCTTAAAACAATCAGCCACTTAAGTTAGATGTGAACCAAGTTCTGAAGGAGCATACCAGTCCTAGTGATCAAAGGACTGTAAAGAATAAAACCCAAAACCAGAGGAGGGGGGAACTGTGTTAGAGTTTAAATTCTGAGCACCCACTTTGAAGAAAGCTATTTCATGACAGTAAAAGCACACAAGTCCAGAGTTCCCATGTGGATTAAGCCTCCATAGAACTTCCTTGGACCCTTAATGAGGTATGTGAGCAGTTGTGTCCTTTCAGGGAGTCCATTGGGAAGTAAATTACAATAGATAGAGTTATGTTAAAACTCAACATCTTACCCTTCCTTTGTGTTGACTCATTTATTATTTATTCCCCTTTTTATTATATGTTGCTCTCTTTTGGATAGAAGTTCTCCTTGGTTTTATTGTATTGTTGTAGGTGTTTTTTTTATTATTTTCTTTAAATGACACTGAGGATAGGTAAATCTATAGAGATAGTAGCTTGACTACTATCCCCTTAGGGTTATGACTCTGGGTTGGGAGAAAATGGGGAGCTAAAGCAAATGGAAGAGGGATGAATTAAAATTTCTGAATGGAAAACTTCAAAGGGTAGCTATAAAAGACACATTCAAATATTATAATGAAATGTGCAAAGACCTAAATTAGTAAGCCAAAAGGAGACCACACCTAGCGTCTCTTAAACTGAAAGAAGTCAAGAAAAGATTCAAGCATTGAGTTGCAATCTTGAAAGATTCTATGGACAGGATACTGAATGATGCATGTAGCATCAAGAGAAGATGGAAAGAATACATAGAGTCCCTGCACCAAAAATGTACTAGTTGATACCACACCATTTCTGGAGGAGGTAGTATATGCATGAGAACCAAGAGTACTAAAGCAAGAGGTCAAGCTGCACTGAAAGCCATGGCCAAAAATCAGGCTCTAGGAATGGATAGGATAGGATACAACAAAAATGTTTCAACAAGCTTATGAAACACTGGATGTTCTTAGTCCTTTGTGCCAAGAAATTTGAAAGACAGAGTTACTCGGCCAACTGGTTGGAAGAGGTCCATATTTTTGCCCATTCCAAAGTATGGTGACAAAACTGTTTTCTCAAACTGTAAACCAATAATACTGATATAACATGCAAGCAAATTTTGGTGTAGATTATCTAACAAAGGTTGCAGTCGTACATTGACAAGGGCCTGCTAGAGATTCAGGCCAGATTCAGAAGAGAACATGGAACAAAGGATATCATTGTTGATATCAGATGGATTTTGGCTCAAAGCACAAATGCAAGAAAGATATTCACTCGTGTTTTATTGACTGCATCAAGGCATTAGCTGGTGTGGATCATACAAAGTATGGATAACCTTGTGAAGAATGGATATTCCAGAACATTTCATTGTGCTCACAGGGAACTTGTATGTGGATCAAAGGCAGTTGTATGAACAGGACTCCTCTGAGTTATAAAAAGAGCAGGGCAGTCCTAGAGACCGGCACATGGAAAAATAGACACTAAGTAATGCTAGGACTTCAAAGGACCTCAGGGGACAACAGTTAAGGAAGGAGCTGTTGAGACTTCTCGTTGAGAAGTTAAGGAAGGAGCTGTTGAGACTTCCCGAATTGAGACTTCTCGTCTCTGGAATTGTGGAAAGCATGCATTCTTGTTTTTCTTACAACCACTCACTTATGGTATATTGTGTTGCAGCAGCATGTCGTCACGGAGAAAAGTAGTAAAGCCCTCTTAAATGGTAGCGAAGTCACGTTACCACACTAGGTGGCTTTGTAGATTTGGATGCGATTTTGGGGGGGCAAAGTCACATTTCTGTAGAATCTACTATCATGGCATAGGTTTTGTGCTTAACATTCTCACACATATCATATTGGTCTCTCCTCATAACCGTTTTGTGAAGAAAATAACCGAATCCGACCTTTCTAAGTAGGAAATTGAGATTTTAAATAATTTGTCCAAAAATATACAACAAGCAAGTGACGGATCAGTCCTGAAAAGCCCTTTCTTTGGTCATTCCCTTTATGTGATCAATATAGGCTCATACTGAGAGAGAATCAACTTGATAGCAATGTTTTGTTTTGTTTTGTTTTTTTTTAATTAGGCTTTGGTGAAAAAAATAACTCAAATAATAAATACATTGTATAATTGCCTGCATTTTCGTAATGTTTAACCTAGTGTAAAGGATTTCACCAATTCAGACTATAGAGGTAGAATGTATTAGCTTCCTGTCTTCAATGAGAGCCAGAGGTCAAATAAGAGACAGAACATGAACAGACATAATGTTCTCCAGGGTTCATTACAGCACAGTGCATAATGGCAGGAAGCTGGAAACAGCCAAATCCTCATCAGTAGAGGACTGGATACAAACTCTGGTACATCCATGAAATGGAATATTACACAACTCTGCTGACATCCATGTTGGTATTTCCTTTCTTTCCTGTCTTTGTACTGACTTACTTTCTTCATAAAGGGTGGTCTTGATGTCCTCCCATAGCTCATCAGATCCTCTGTCATAAGGATTCAGTGCATCAGATTTGTTCTTGAGATGTTCCCAAAATTCAGGGTGGATACGAAGACCAGAGATTTTGTTCGCTAGCACTGTGGAGAGAAGGCATTGTTACTGACTCTTAATAATAAAAACAAGTATCTTAGGCTTATGTCATTAATTATGATGTTAACTGCGGATGTTTTACTTCTGGCCTCTGAACTATAAGAAAAATGAATGTTTCTACTTTAAAAACACCATTGTTGCATTTCTGTGATAGCAGCGCTAGATAACTCAGATGCCAAAGAATTGGCAAACATCCCTTCATTTCCAGAGGTAGCAAAGGATCAAGAAATGATGGCACTGGTGAAAGAAATTCAAGCTGCCCTGAAAGCATTAGCAAAAAGTAAGTCCCTGGGAATTGACAGAAGAACAATTGAAATGTTGACCAAACTGATGCAGCACCAGAAGCACTGACTAATCTATGACAAGACATTTAGAAGATAGCTACCTTTTCAGTTGACTGGAGGTGATGCTCATTTGTGTCCATCCCAAAGAGAGGTGGTCCAGGAGAAGGTGAAAATTCTTAAACAATATCATTGACCGCATGCAAATTTTTGCTGAAGATGATTCAAAAATAGATGCAGCCGTACATTGACAGGGAGTTGATAAAAAATGGAAGCCTGGTTCAGAAGATCACATAGAATGATAAATATCATTAGATATCAGGGGGATGTTGGCTGAAAGAAGAAAATATAAGAAAGATGCTTGTTTTCCTTTATTAACTATGTGAATCATTACAAGTTGTGCATAAAATTGGGAAAAATCTGAATCCCAGAATACTAACAACATGTGTGCCTGTCAAATGGGCAAGCGGCAGTCATTCAGACAGACCAGAGTATACTCAAAACTTTCACTGCCGTCTGGTCGGTTTTGACTCATAGCAACCATATAGGACAGGATAGGTTTGCCTCTGTGGGTTTCTGAGACTGTAATCTATAAAATCAGAGAGCCCTTTCTCCCACAGAGTGACTGATAGTTTAGAACTGCTGACCTTGAGGTTGGCAGCATGCTGGGTACCACTCTACACCACCATGGCTCAGAGGGTATACTAATTCAGTATGTATTGAGTTTATGCTATACTCTTTAGAAGTGTCCCAAATAAATACAACACTGGTCCTGAACTGAAGAAACAGTATAGTCATATGAATGAAAACTATCCACATAAACAGTAATATTATGAGAAAAGTCTAATTAACATTGAACTCTGGCAAATTGCAGACGTGTGTATTATAATCTGTTATTTCTGCATTTTAGATCCAAACATTAAGAAATGAATTCATTGTATACTTAATAGATTATTAAAAAAAAGAGTGCTAAGAAGGTTCACAAGCACAGAGAGAAATGGTCAATTATGAAATATCTGTCAAAATATCTCATACCAATTTTTAATGATGCATTATGTGAACTAACCATCAGATTGATATTGAGTTTCTCACTTTTTAAATAATATTTGACAAATGGACTCAAATAACATGTCAAAACTGCCCCTTCCTAATTGATTTTCATATTACCTGGCAAATGTTAAATCCTAAGTCACCTGCATTAAGTGTGAGGAGAGATAGTAATGTTAATAAATATCTCACAAACAATACAGAGTCCCTCCTGCTTCTGTCTGTACACTGCCATTGTGCTACATATATTACATATTGTTGAAATGTTTGTCACATCTATCGAAAATGTGTTCAAAGAAAAACCAAATAGACAAGCAATTGCTTGATAAGCTTTATACTTTTCTTTAGAAGCAGACCATGTGAACCGCCGTTATGTCTTTAATTTCTAGCACAGGGCAGTGATACATATGTGATGTGAATTAGACTCATTACTCAGTGGCATGCATTATTAGGAAATAATTACAATGTTTAAGTTAATCGGGTCATGATGGTAATAAAGATCTCAGAAAACTGCGAAAATGTTTGTTTTGGAGAAGGGTGGACGTCAGAATGATCAAGGGGAGATGAGACACCTTTAGACTGATTCATGACAGAGTTCTCCAAGCAGAAAGCCTGCGTGTTGGCTTCATGATTACAGGGGTGAGACAAAGGGAGCTTTAGCAAGAGCCCCCAAAGGAGATATGTTCAACATTCATGAGTACGTGAATACGTAAAAGAAAATATTTAAAAAGAAAAAACAAATAAAAATAATAATAAAGGTCAATAGGTTCCTCTTATCACCATGGCGACACGGACATAATAAAGCACGGGGAAATGTTGATAAGTTTCAAAACGATAAAATGAACAGACATTTTCAACCAAAGCTTTCTTTGGTGCTTGTAGAATAGAAATGGATCTAAAGCATCTGCTCTGGTGTGCTATTAAATTTTTATCAGGTCCTCGTCAGAAGGCATGGAGACAAAAACTCGTTTTAGCTGAACGATGTGTCTGAGAGAGTAGAGAGTGCGTGTTGAGGTAGTCATCATCACCAGGCCTAATGTACTTCAGTGGACTCGTGGGCATTAGCCCGTTTTTAACTTAAGACTGCAATCTTGAAAATACAAGGGGATTTTTTGTATGTGTCGTTTTTAAAACGCAAGGGAAGCATGTCAATGTGGGGTATTTTCGTTTCCAAGTGGGTACGCCTTACAATTGTACATTCCCAGTTTGATATGCTCATTGAGGTGTTACTAAAGTGCGCTCTGTATGTTTGAAGCAACTTTACTGGATCTCATCCTGAATAGGCTTTTATTTTTAGTTCCTTTATTACCACGGGGCATCTTTCTTTCAAATGATATGTCTTCATACTTAGTTTTTCTCTTATTAAAATTACTCGTATTAGTCTTATGAAAGTTAAAATTTTAATAAGCTCTTTAATTCACACTGAAGTATCAAGGACTATTTGATCATCAGGCCCGGCCTTCCTGGTCCTTTTTTTTCGTTTTTAACTTCTTTTTTTTTTTTTTTCGTTTTTAACTTCTTTACAAGAAGTAAATCATTGAGATAAAGGGATGTATTTTAGGTCTCCAATTGAAAAATAAGTAGAGGTGGTCATTGTGCTTGCTTTATAGTTAAAATTACCTTCTCCTTACCCTTGGCTGATTATTATATTTATAGTAAAGATTTAGCTGAACAATCACATATAAAATCAGTTATCTTTTCAGACCTCCCTTTGAAAACAGGAGACATGAGTTATCCTTTATGAACATTTTAATACCTTCTTTATCTTGTGTGAGCTTTTGCCTTAGCAGGGAATCCACTTATGTATCCTTAAATGTTTTTGATAATCCTATGATTTCAAACCAGTCTCTGTAATCCTTTGCTTCCTAGAAACAAAGAAAATGCTTTAAATAATTCTCTAGAGACAAAAATCCTTGTAGATGAATTGGATAGGGAGAATAGTAGACTCTGACATAAGAATAATATTAGGAGCAAAATACCCATTTGACCTCATCTTTTCAATGAGAACTGAACTATTTGGTGCTTAGACAAAGCTATCAGTATGATGTGGAGAGGTAAAATATTTCCAAGATGAGCCTGCTCTCATCTGAAATTATTTTACTTTGCAGCTTCCCAGAAGAACCCAGCTTTCCTTCACTTGGGTTCAGCATGTGAGGCTGAGCAGAGCGTGGCATAAGGCTGGGTGCTCTAAAGAGGAAGACCTCGATGGGAGGCTCTGACAGAGGCAGGAACGACGGCCTTAAACATAGCCACCCCTGGGAGAATGTCACAGGACAAGGCAAGGTTTCCTTCTGTTGTACGTTGCGTCCCTATGAGTGGAAATAGACCCATTATACGCTAACCTTAACAATAGAGTATGTGCAGAAATGCTTAACATGGTGTATTCAGTTGGTTTTCTCAAAAGATAGGTTTTTTGATATGATTTTTATATGAATTTCTACTGCCAGGCAATTGAAAATCTACTCATTTGCAAATGTTGTTGTTGTTAGGTATTATTGAGTTGTGAGGGAGCCAAAGTGACCTTATTTACAACAGGGCTGTGTTAGTCCAGGTAGACTAGAGAAAAAAATTCATAGATTCACTTATGTGTACAGGAAAAAGCTTTGTCTGCAAGAGCAGTTGCATATTGAGAAAATATTCCAGCCACGTACAGGCCAAATCCATAAGTCCGATAGTAGCCCATATGTCTGATACCAACATATAAAGTCCTCTTCAGACTCACGAAACACATGCAATGACGCTGAATGCAGGATAATCACAGGCCAGTGGGTGGAAAGTCTTGTGGATCCAGTGGCATTGTAAGCATCTCAGCACTGGCAGGGGTCTCCGCGTGGCTCCTCCAGTTCTAAGGGTATGGGGTCTACCAGTGTGGTGCCATGTGTCTTGTGAGTAGAGCGTCTCTCAGGGAATGATCAGAGAGAGAGAAGTGTCTCCCGCCTCCAAGGAGGAAATACAGGAGTTCCCAGAATTCTCAGAAGAAGGCCATGCCCACACAGAAGCCTCATTGGTTATATCTTGTTTAGTGGGTCATACTCCACCCCTTTACTCATAATCCTTTCAAATTGATACCATATTATGTAACTACCACAAGGGCCTTCCTCTGTTTCACTGCCCCTACACTTCACAAGCATGATGTTTTTTCCCAGGGACTGGTCTCTCCTGCCAAGATGTCCAAAGTACAGAACATAAAGTCTTACTGTCTTTGCCTCTAAGGAGCATTTCTTCCAAGAATCTGGAAATAGGGACTTTGAAGTTATTACCAGTAAAACTAACTTGAGGTCATATGACAGTAGGCCAGGTCTTAATCTCATCAGGGTAGTGTACTTATAACAGAGGAGAAGAAATATGAAAAAGTTTCAGTCAAGAAGAAAGCCGTGTGGACTTGCATCTAAAAGAAAAGTACATGAAGAAATAGTTAGGGTTAACCCAAACTGGGAGTGACAAGAACAGATCGTTCCCAGTAGCCCCTTCAGACAGAATATGGCACGGATCACATCCTGAATTGAGTCTTTTAGCTTTAAGAACTACAGGACAAGATATTTTGGTTTTTTGAAGTAATCCATTCTGTGATGTGGGAAGTCCCTGTATCATATGATTTCCATTCCCAAATCTATCTTTAAGTTGAATAGGCATATAAAATATAACTGATATGGGTCATGTCTACTGCTTGTAAGCAAAATGTGATTCATAGTATACAGTGTACCTTTCCAGGCAGGTCATGTGGGTAGCATTTTCACAAGGACCAAGTTCACAAGCATTGGATGAGCAGTAAATTGGCACAGGAAGCAGGGGGGAGAGGAATGGCGCTGCATTGAAGGGATTACAGTGCATGAGATAAAACAACATATTATGAATTCTTGAATGTCAAAATAAGGATCTGTTCTGTAAACCTTCCCTCCTTTGAAATGAAAAGTTAAAAGCATTAAAATAATACTTGCAAATATACCAAAACATTTTTAACCTGGTAATGCAAAACTACTAAAAATGTTTTGATGTGAAACACAAAGTAGTGCTACTTTATTATTAAGAACCATTGTACCATTGTATACATTTTTATCACAAAAGGCTTTATGGGAGTTGGTTTGCAATTACAGACAGCATGAGATTTGGATGGTCTTTTGTTAAGGAAGGGTTAGGGAGTGAATATATTTAGTAATGGTGACACCTATGCATGTGTAATATAATCATCTTTGATCATTATTCTAGGGACACGTCACTCAGTCACTTAGTAATGTTAGCCTACTACTAAAAGGAAGGCCTGGAAGGAATGTGGATCAATACTGAGCAGGGAAGATAGATGAATAATAAAGACAAAAATAAAACTCATTGCCATTGAATCAATCCTGACTCAGAGCACACCTACATGAGATTCTCTAGAGTTAATCTTCAGGGCATAGACAGCGTCGTCGTTCTCTTACCCAGCAGTTGGTGGGTTTGGAGGTCTGAGCTTGTTCTCACAGAGAGAGAACACGAGTCAGCAGGGTAGGCTCTGAGAAGTAAGTGAATGCAGATATTTAAGGATTACATTGTCTAATAGTTGAGTCTACCTGGGTCATGACAGTAAAAGGAAAATTTGGAAAGATATAAAACTGCCTACATTCAGAGGACAATTTGATTTAAAATAAACAATATGTTGTTTTGTTTGGAATGAATGAATAAACACACATTGTCCTTGTTTGGTGCTGTAGAGCCAATTTTCAACCCTGAGCAACCTGGCATGGTGAAGTGTTACTGCCCTGTAGGATTTCCTACGTATGAAAAGTAGCTCCAAAGGTTTGGCACTGGACTGTTAATAAGAGATTAGAAGTTCAAACCTTGCTGCCTCTCAAGATTGGAGGGAGAAAGATGCTGCTGTCAGCTCTCGTGGAGATTCACGGGGCTTCTGTGTGTTGGAAGAGGCTCAATGACGGTGGACTTGTTTTCAGGTTCAAATCCTAATGGGCATAGGTGGCCAAGTCTATCTCCAAGGAAGATTTGGTGTGGGTTTGAACCACCAACCTTTAGGTTAACAGCCAAATTCTTAAATTTGTGCCACCTGCGTCCCCTGAATGAATGCATACAATAAGCGAGAGTGCATGTAACAAATGAATGTCTATTTCCTGAATGCCTAGCATTGTAACCAGGCATCTTATTTTCCTTTAGTGTAAGCAGTAATAGATCTAGGCACACCAATATGAGTTTTTTTAGTTTCATAAAAAGTGAAAAATAACAACTAAAACAAACCTATAATAACAAGAATGGGAAACTAATACAGCTGGGACTCTAGGTAGTATACTGAAAAATATTTCATATCAATCTCTAAAAAATGTTTGTTTTTAAAAATCATTTTATTGGGGACTCTTACAACTCTTATCACAATCCATACATATCAATTGTGTAAAGCGCATTTGTACATTTGTTGCCATCATCATTCTCAAAACATTTGATTTCTCCTTGAGCCCTCGATATCAGCTCCTCAATTTCCCCCTCCCTTCCTGACCCTTCCCCCATGACCTCTTGATAATTTATAAATTATTATTTTGTTATATTTTATACTCTCTGATGTCTCCCTTCACCCACTTTTTTGTTGTCCATCCCCTAAGGAGGAGGTTATATGTAGATCCTTGTAATTGGGTCCCTCTTTCTACCCCACCTTCCCTCCACCCTCCTGGTACCACCACTCTCACCACTGGTCCTGAAGGGATCATCTGTCCTGGATTCCCTGTGTTTCCAGTTCCAACTGTACCAGTGTACAGCTTCTGTTCTAGCCAGATTTGTAAGGTAGAATTGGGATCATGATAGTGGGGTAGGGAGGAGAGAGCATTTAGGAACTAGAGGAAATTTTTATGTTTCATCATTGCTGCCCTGCACCCTGACTGGCTTGTCTTCTCCCAAAGACCCTTCTGTAAGGAGAAGTCCAGTTTCCTACAGATGGTCTTTGGGTCTCCACTCTGCACTCCCCCTAATTTGCAATGATATGATTTTTTTGTTCTTTGATGCCTGATACCTGAAGAATTCCATTTTTTTTTTGGTCAAAGCAACTGGGGAAATGCACAGATTTGACAGTGACACTTACAAATCCTCAGGCAAAACCAGGAGTACAGTCATGAAGACAAGTAGGAGGATCTAAATATGCTTTTGACACACATAGCGAACCAATGCAAGTTAAAAGTCATCTGCATGGATTTAACAACACATGCCTCCAGAGTAGGATGCAATGCTGTTTCAGATACTATGACTGGGTTCATTATAACATCACTGAAAACAAACAATGCTCGAAAGTAACATCAGTTGAAATACATGGATGGGCTGGATTTGCTCTAATGGTCACAGATTTCAGTGATGTTTTCTACCATGATAAGGACATTACAAAGGGCAATCATACTGTCTGCCTGGTTTCCCAGTTTCTGAATGTGTGTCTTAAAATGCTTTAGAAATGCAACAAATAGTATACTGTACATGCCTGTGATACCAAATTCTGGTCAATGATTCATTTAATAAATACTTGGGGAGTAGAGTCTTTACAAAGAAATACTGGGGAAAGAGTAATGGAAAAACAGAATCCATATCCCCCAAGCATTGATGGGTTCTGGGGTAAAAAGAATAAACATAAATGCTCTTGCTGTTTTTAGTTGCCAGCTTGTCAACTCTGACTTGGAACAACTGACTTGTTCCAACCCCTGGGAACACAGAATAAATGGTACCCAGTCCTGCATGATCTACACTTCATTGGTATGCAGGAGAACCTTTTTCCAGCCATTGTGAATTTTGAGTTACCTTCCAACCAACAGGGTTCATCTTCCAGCATGAGAGTTAACAGTGTTCTATTGTGATCCATAAAGTTTTCATTGGCCAAGTTTCAGAAGTAGATCTAGAGACCTTTCTCCATAGTCTGTCTGAATCTGGAAGCTCTCCTTAAATCTGCCCAGTGTGGGTGGTCCTGATCTTTTGGGGTATTTTTTTTTCAAATACTGGTAACTTAGCTTCCAGAACCAGAGCAACAGCCAACCCCCATAGTACAATCGACATAATGTAATGAACAAACATTATGCGTAAAATAAAGGTTAACAGTTCATTAATTGCAGTGTATAATAATAAGACAGGACATGTTAATAGAAATGTATGGAGGTATATAAAAGTGGTACTGGTTATATCAGGGAGGGAGAAAATAACAAGTTCTCTCTGTGAGGGTGACATTTAAGCCAAAGTTGAAATAAATAAAGAAATGAGCGCCGAGGATATCATTGAGCATTCTGGGCATGAGCATCCTAACAAAGGTCCTAAGACTGGACTATATTTGAAGGGTTGCAAGAGCAGAGAGAACATCATGGAGTAATAAGAGGAATAGAGAGAGGAGTAAGAGAGGCAACAGGTTAAGGGTTCCAAGAGAGGGAAGGTAACAGGAAACGTCCCTGTGCATTATGGCAAGTCTGCTGTGTATGCACCTGCAATATCTCCTGCTAAAATTTTGGGTAAATCCCACTGGACACAAGTGTATTTAGTAAACAACTGTAAAATGAACTTATCTGCTCTTATAAAGCTTCATGAACTAGGGTTGTGTATTAAGTCATAAAGAAGGGTAGAGTGGCCCTGTTAAAACTGATCTATCTGGTGCATAAAATAGAAAACCAACCATAAATATTTCATCCCTCCTTCCACAAACAAACCACTTTGGAATAATACCCAGGAGTGCTCAAGAAAGGTAAGTACATAAATACCAGTGGTGGCTGTTAGCAGACCAAGAACAGTGACAATACCATGTAATGTCATTTGAGAAGACCTTTACCTTTAAATCAGTCCTTCATCTCCCATTTAGCCAGGATTATGTCTGATCCCTTCTGTGAATTAATACATACAGTACTCATAATTTCAAGATAATACACCACTAATTATGTTACTTATATCAGATTTATACATTATCTATAACTTTGTAATAAACAGCACAACGACATTATACATTCTTCATATGTGTGCTTGCTAGTGGAATTTTTTGATAACGAATCATTGTCCTTTACTTCTGACATTTTACAAATTCAAAGATAAGAAGGAAGGTCTCTGGTGACGCAGTGGTTACAAGTCAGCTGCTAACTGGAAGGTTTGTAGTTTGAACCCATTGGTTGCTCTGTATGGAAAAAAAGAGCGACAGCAGTAGGCTTCTGTAAAGAGCACACCTAGGACACCTTCTGGGCCAATTCTGCTTCGTCCTAAAGGGTTGTGATGAGTCAGAGTCTGTGAGACAATCACAAATTTGGTTTGGGCTTGTTATGTAATAAGAATTCCATTCTATATCCCACTGAACCTTTTGTTTGTGTGTGTGTTTGTTTGTTTCCTGAAATATTTACTGTGAATTGGTGGAGGGCTACAGGATAGGTCAACCATTTTACATTCAAGAATTCATATCGATGTTGTTTCTTCCCCTTCCCTGCACTTCTTGATCTGTACTTTTTCTGTGTATTAGCAGAGTTCCTTTCACAGAACCGATATGTCTATTGACTATTGACTGTCGGGCCGGGAGTAGAGAGTTTTACATGTATGAAATGACTAGGAACTTGAGTTCTGATGTGTAATTCACTGTTTCTTCTCACAATGTCGAACACTGTGCTCTCCTTGCATGAGTTGACGTCCACACATTCTGATGCACGATGTCCGAAGAGAACTATCGAATTGTGCTCTATCAGGTTTGAACAGTGACATTTTAGGGAGGTCAGCAGACCTTTCTTTAGAGCATCTCTGAGTCACGGGTCAGAAGTATCACCCAGGGAGACCTTCTTTTTAGTTAGGTGAATGTGAGGGACCAGCCTCCCATGACCAAATGGTTCCAAGGGGTGGTTGTGTAATTAAAGGGTCAATTAAAGAGATATCAGACAAGATAAAGCATGCAAGGGCTCATCTTCTTCCATGATGATTGAAACCAGAATGAGGTTGTTCTTTATTAACTTACAGACTCATATCATCTCAGGCATGCAGGCCATGGTAAGCACATATGTAACAGGAAGGGGTTGTATAAGAGGCATACATGTAACAGGAGGGGGGTGAGCTAGGGTTGTATACACAATAGGAAGAAGTACTAGAGACCTGCATGTGACATGAAGGTACATACATCACACCATGGGTGGTCTTTAGAATCACAATGGCAGCCTAACCATGACCACCTCTGAGCTGGCTTGACCTTAGATGTCTTTTAGCTCTTCTTCAAGGGAACCATCCATTATCCTCATCAGAAGGGAGTGAGCCCTACTTAGGGTGGGACAGACCATCGGGTCTGATTGCCTCTGATGGCACACAGCCTTCAGGCAGATGGCCTTCAAGCAGCTGACTTCCAAGACTACATAGTAGCAGCCATGTGCTTCCAAGTAGCACCTTAATATTGGCATTATGATGGGGGACATCGTGGGGAATAACTTTTACTCAGGAGAATGTGAGTGGGACCCCTCTCCAACCCACTAATGTGAAGGTTTCCACCACAGGAACCTTGGCCGCCCAGACTCCTTAATGTTGAGAGCCCACATACACTCTCTTCCCAGTTCTGGTTCCCACAGGTACATTTTAAAGAACTTGATTTATCTCCTGATTATCAGACGTGTTCTATAGAAGAATGATGAGAGTAACATAGATCTTTGTGCGATGATGGGTTCCCCTCAGTCCCCATACCTACACTTCACCTAAAGAACATTGGAATTATTCTGGAATGTATCTCAGTGTGTTGAGCAGTGGGCCCCATATTCAGAACTCAGGCAAATCCCAAGTGGTGTTCAATTAATTTTAGTTTTATTTTTGTTTAATGAGTGATGGGGATTTATCAAAATGTTTACCCTAAAAATTGGAACATATTTATGAAGAATAAAGAAAGACCATCTGTTAAACTTTGGTTATGAACCAGAAATAAATCCACAAATTTGGGGCTTATGCAGAGAGAGATAACTTAGGTAAAAAACAAGTTCTGTGTTGTGGGTTTGTCACCTACAATGGTGATAAGAAAACCCTGTCTTATTAATTTGGCACAAGCATCTAGGACAAACTATTTGATACTTAGGTATTGCAGTTATCCCAAAGTAGTAGCATATAGTATAGTATAGTATAGTATAGTATAGTATAGTATAGTATAGTATAGTATAGTAGTATTTCTTTTCCAGAAATAAAATCGTTAAGAAAGAGATTTCTGGCCATGCCAGTAAGTGGGACATAAGAGTCATGCCACTCAGAGTGATGTGCTTTCAAACAGCGTGATACTTGTCATGAAACATAGTGAGACAATTTTGAAATTAGATGTCCTCCTCAAAATGTCCAAACAGCATATCAGCTGAGAAAATTAATGGAGACATGAAAAACGTCATCCGCTCTTAACATAAGTTTGCTGTTGTAATGACTGCCAATTCTTTCCATGATTTCTGGATCATGCAAGTAATTCTTTCATGCCTGGTCACTTAAGCAGGAACACTAATGTTCCACCAATGGCTAAGAGGGCACATGTCCTGTGGAGTCACAGGAACCATTAAATGATGAAAGCGTCAGAACCTTGAAGTCCATGATGGTGTTTGCACAAAGAGAACCACTTAGCTGGTCTACATCAGACACTTTCACCATCTGTTGGCCCCTTCGAAATGGGTGATGATGTGCCTGGTGCTATGATGCTGAAGGATATGCTGATAGCATTTCAACTATAAGCCTGGTTGCTCAGGCAGGACAGATTTCAGCAGAGGTTCCGGATAAGACAGGGCAAAAGGCCTGTTAATCCGCTTCCAAAAATGGAAATTCTGTGTCTCGTGACACAATTTTGTCTGATTCAGTGCTGGAAGATGAACTGCCTAGGTTGGAAGGTATTAAAAGAGACTTGGACCCTGTACGTGACAAAAGACTTGAGCATAATAGGGCTTTGGAAGACGGTGCAGGACAGGACAATACTGCTTCTGTTGCACATGGGTCACCAAGTATTGGAGCTTAGTCCACAGCAATGAATAAGAGCCTAATATACAACATACATATATATTATACCTTGAATATATAAAAATATATACCATAGACAAATATGAAAATTCATATCTGCATGGTCATCCATATATATTTATGAAAATACTATTTTACAAATTTATGGCAGCAAAATCAAATGATACCCTTTGTTAAAATTTTGTTTCAACAGTGAAAAAACACTTTCTGTAATTGAAACTTCTGCCTTTATGTGTACCCACACAAAGAGTTCAACCTTAGGCCTAGAAATGTTATTTCTCTCTTCATTTTGAGCCTGGTATTATAAAGATAAGGAAAAACTGATAAAACCTGAAGTTATAAAAATACTTCTGGTTTACACTAAATGATTGGGTTTTCAGATTGCCAGGCATACAGCTTCTTTTTTTTTTAAGCCCTTGGCTGCTAACCAAAAGGTGTGAGCCCACCGCTGACTCCCTAGGAGAAGGAGAAAGCACCTTTCTTAAAGAATTGCAACCTTCGGTCCCTATGCGCCAGCTTTCCTCTGTCTTCCAGGGTCATTACGAGTCAGAATTACTCATGGCAGTGAGGGTGGGTTTATGTAATTAGAATAAGTTCAATCATGCAGTTGTTTTCTTGGGCGAAGAGTCAAAAGCTAAATATACACTGTCTTATGAGCTGCTTTCAATTAAAATGAACAATGGATCAGAGCTGGGAAAGATATAAAATATGCAGAAAGCTAGATGCCTCCATTATTTCTATACATGGGTGTTTATGTTAATATATTGTGTGCATGGATCAAGAAGCAGTTTTGCAAACAGAAGGAAATACTGCATGGTTTAAAACCAGGAAACGTATGCATGGGGTTATATCCTCTCAGCATACTTAATCAATTTGTATACTGAGTAAATCATCCAAGAAGCTGAATTATAGGAAGAAGAATGTGGCATCAGAACTGGAAGGTTGATTAAGAACCTGTGATCTGCAGATGACACAACTTTGCTTGCCAAAAGTGAGGAGGGCTTGAAGGTCAAGGATTGTAGCCTTCAGTATGGATTACAACTCAATGTACAAAAAAAAAAAATAGAAATCCTCACAACTGGACCAATCAGTAACATTATGATAAATGAAGCAAAAGTTGCACTTGTCAGGGATTGCTGTCCTTGGATCCGTAATCAATGTTCACCGAAGAAGCAATCAAGAGGTCAAACGGTGTCTTTCGTTGGGTAAATCTGCCGCACAAGTTCTCTTTAGAGTGTTGAAAAGCAAGGCTATTATTCTGAGGACTAAGGTGCACCTGACCCCAGCCAGCCTATTGTCAGTGGCCTCGTGTGCATGTGAGAGTCAGATATTGAATGAGTCAGTCCAAAGAAGAATCAATGTGTTGGAATTGTGGTTCTGCAGAAGAATATGGAAAGTATAATGGTCTGCTAAAAACAAACAAATCTGTTTTGGAGGGAGTACAGGCAGAATTCTGGTTCGAGGCAAAGATGCCGAGGCTTAACCTCGCATACTTTGGACATGGTATCAGGAGAGACCAGTCCCTGGAGACGGAGGTCTCACTTGGTCAAGTAGAGAAGCAATGAGAAAGAAGAAGGCCCTCAAACAGCTGTATTCACACAGGGGCTTACAACCGTGGGCTTAACCATAGCAATGGCTTTGCGGATGGTACACGGCCTGGACTGTTTAGTTCGGTTACATCTAGGGGAACTGTGGATTGGAACGGACTCAATGGCATCTAACAACAGCAAACAACAATATACCGTATATACCTGTATATAAGCTGATTTTTCAGCAAAGTTTGAATGCAGTTTTTTTTGGTAAGATGAGGTGCCTCAGCTGATATTGGGTCAGCTTATACGCGAGTATATATAGTAAGTGGCTTGACAGAAATGAATTAAAGCTGATAATAAGGAAAAAGTTGAACTCACGTCATTAGAAGAGCATTATCTATAGGTACATAATTACGCTAAAAGAAATAGAAACCTTTCAGGGAAAGAGAATGAATTGCAAGTCTGAGCACCTGTTTTTATACTTGCTTTATCTTTCCCGGCATTAGATGAACTATCGTATTGAGAATGCAGGAGACAGTGGGAAGCATGAGTGAGCTTCACAGGCTTTTATAAATACAAATGATGCAGAGGCTCATTGATTCCTTAAAATATCAATATCATCATAACTGTAATAAGGGATCTCTCAAAAATGTCAAAACCATCTTTTGCCTTGACTCTCAGGAAAACCCTGTGAATTTTGCATGAAAAATATGTCAGTTTTCAAAAAGAAAAATATGTCGGTTTTCATGAGTGAGAAAATTTAATGAGATATTACTCACAAAATTTAATCTAATAAATATAAAACAAACACACAATTCTACTCATTTTCATTCACTTTAAGTTACCCCTATTTATTGTCTTAAAATTATTTACATAGTTTTAGAATATGTAAATTCTAACTTATATGTTATCACAAATGCACATTCTTTTAATGCTGGGATCATGGTTCAGCCATGTGACTTTGGAAAGTCAGGCAGCCTTCCAGCTATCTAAATTTATCATCCATATAATAAAGCGAAAACAAGAGAGCATTTCTGAAAATGATTTTACCACCAGAATAGATGGTCATCATGTCATTTATCCTACCCAATATCCCTACCCACTTTATTCTCCTTAGGGAAATGTTAGCGCCCCTCCTATGTTTTTTTCTCTCTTCTTTGCATGTGTGTGTGTGTGTGTGTGTGTGTGTGTGTGTGTGTGTGTGTGTGAGTCATTGTGTGTTGACATATTTTTGCCCTTGAGAACTATTCTTTCATAATCTACCAATTTCTGTTGGGTGAACATCAACTCATGGTGACCCTATATGTTTTTGAGTGTAACTGGGCTCCACTGGGTTTTCATGGGCATTTTTTAAAGTAAGTCACCAGACAGTTCATCTGGGATGCATCTGGATGGACTGGAGCTAGCAATCTCTGGGTTGGCCATCATGTGGAAACGAGTTCTAAAAAGAATGAAGCCAACACAGAAGTTAAGTCAAAATAAATACTATTGAGGACACTGCCTGAACCACTATGTCCACCCGAATGTAGTACATCTACTTTCTGTTATCCTAACTCATCGGAGAGATGTATTTGTGACATGAAGTTGAACAAAAAAATGAGAAAGAGCTAGACATTATTTTTCTTAAGGATTTGTGAAATGTATACTATCTTTAAGCTCAAGGAATCATATAACTCACTTTATTTCAATAATGCCATCATGAAAGATTATTTTACATTTATATGTTTATGTGGTATATATAAACAGAGCAACACAAAGAACATCATACAATTAAGAAATGAGTTAATATTTATATGGTATATTTACTAAACTTGTGACTAGTCATGATTGCTAAATAGTATACAATTTTAAGAATATCTAATTTTAAGATTAGTTAGTCAAATAGTTTGTGTAATATGCCAGTTTAAGTCATAAAGTATTGGTACACAAATCATAGAAAAATTTAGTAAACCTAAATAACACAGTATGAAGCTATTGATTCTTGTCCATATAGGTTTATAGTATATAAATTAGGTTTATCTAGTATATAAACTAGTATACTATAAACTTATACTAGGTTTATACGCTATAAAGTTATACTATGGCTTATAAGTATATAAACAATATATACCTCCATATACTTCTGAAAGACAGGTTTCCATATGTCTAATTATTCCCCAAGAGGCAGCTATGCAAACAGAACAAGGAAATATTGCATGCTTAAAATCAGGAAGTATGTGTGCCACGGTTGTATCCTAACACCATAGTTAATTCAAACTGTATGCTGAAAAAATCATCATGGAAACTGGATAATATGAAGAAGAATGTGGCATCAGGATTGGTGGAAGGTTTATTAACAACCTGTGAAATGCAAATGACTCAAGGTGGCTTGCTGAAAATGAGGAGGACTTGAAGCAGTTAATGATGAACATCAAGGATGACAGCCTTTGTTATACGTTACAATTCAAAGTAAAGAGAACCAAAATCCTCACACTTAGACCAATATGTAACATCATGATAAATGGAGAAAAGATTGATGACGTTGTCAAGGATTTTATCTTGCTTGGATCCACAATCAGTGCTCATTGAACCAGCAAGTCAAGAGATCAAAAGACAGATTGAATGGAGTAAATCTGCTGCACAAGATTTCTTTAGAGCAGTGGTTCTCAACTTCCCAATGCTGTGACTCTTTCATACAGTTCCTCATGTTGTGGTGACCCCCAACCATAAAAAAATATTTTCCTTGTTACTTCATCACTGCAATGTTGCTACTGTTATGAATCGGGTGACCCCTGTGAAAGAGTAGTTCGACTCCCAAAGGGGTCGCGACCCACAGGTTGAGAACCGCTGCTCTAGAGTATTGTAAAGCAAGGATATTACTTTGAGGACTAATTTGCAACTGACCTGACCCATGATATTTTCATTTGCATCATATGCATGCAAACATTGGACATTAAATAAGGAAGACTAAAGAAAAATAAATGCATTTGACTTATGGTACTGTTGAAAAATATTGAAAGTACCATTGACTTCTTAAAGGGTATATAAATGTGTCTTGGAAGAAGTTACTTAGAAGTAAGGATGGTGAGCCTTCATCTTACATACTTTGAACATGTTGTCAGAAGAGACCAGTCCCTGGAGAAGGACATTGTGCTGGGGGAAGAAGAGGGTCAAGGGAGGGGCTGCCACAAGGAGATCAAACTAGGAAGAGTTGTGAGAATGGCGCCGAGCCAGGCAGTGACTTGCATTGTTGTGTCAAGGGTCGCTATGAGTCAGAACAGACACTGTGACACCTGACAACAACAACTACAACAACCTTTCCCCCAAAGAATTCAGTGCACTTTAATTGATACCATATGACAATGACCCTTCAGGTATTCCCCAGGGACATGCATTGTGTTCCTTTTCAACGTTCCTTGTGTTTTGGAAACTAAATGTCTGAAAGGGTAGGGTCATGGTTGTAGGGTGGATGAGGTAAGATTTTCCAACTCAATTCTCATATCACTTGTTATTTTAAATCACGAGCAGGTGCATGATCATGATGGGGAAAAGTGCCTCACAATTTTCTTTTCTTAAATCATTTTATTGGGGGGTTATAACTCTTATTACAATCCATCCATCCATCCATTGTGTCAAACAGATTTGTACATTTGTTGCCATCATCATTTTCAAAATGTTTTTTTCTACTTGAGCCCTTAGTATCAGCTTCTCATTTTTCCCTGGCTCCCCCACCCTCCCTCCCCCATGAACTCTTAATAATTTATACTTTTTTTTTTCATATCTTACGCTGACCGACATCTCCCTTCACCCACTTTTCTGTTGTCCATCCCCCAGGGAGGGAGACATATGTGGATCCTTGTGATTGGTTCCCCCTTTATACCTCATCTGTGTTTCCAACTCTTATCTGTACCCATGTACCTGCTCTGGTCTAGCGAGCTTTGTAAGGTAGAATTGGGGTCATGATAATGGGGGGAGGAAGCATTATAGTACTAGAGGAAAGTTGTGTGTTTCATTGGTGTTATACTGCACCCTGACTGGCTTGTCTCCTCCCAGCGTCCCTTGTGTAAGGGGATGTCTAGTTGCCTAGAGATGGGCTTGGGGTCTCCACTCCACACTCCCCCTCATTCACAATGATATGATTTTTTGTTCTGGGTCTCTGATGCCTGATACCCGATCCCTTTGACACCTCATGATCACACAGGCTGGTGTGCTTCTTCCATGTGGGCTTTGTTGCTTCTCAGCTAGATGGCCGCTTGTTTATCTTCAAACCTTTAAGACCCCCTATGCTATATATCTTGATAGCTGGGCACCATCAGCTTTCTTCACCACATTTGCTTATGCACCCACTTTGTCTTCAGTAATCATGTCGGGAAGGTGAGCATCATGGAATGCCAGGTTAATAGAACAAAGTGTTGCATTGAGGAAGTACTTGAGTAGGAGCCCAATGTCCATTTGCTACCTTAATGCTAAACCTATAAATATATGTACATATCCTCACAATTTTCTTGACCCTTTTCTCACCAATGCAATTTTCCATTTTTATAAAGCTTTACAATAAGTCCTTATGATTGTGCTATATTTGAGAATATCTGTTAAGCTTGCTCCGTTCGAGTAGAACAAGTCAAAATAGCCTTCTAAATTGGTAGCTCTGGCTTGACTTTAACTGGTCCTGCAGATCTGCTTGGAAGCCATTGTTTTGTTCAGATTTTTTCTTTTTGAAGATAGCCTGAGATTAACCCAAATGTAATCCTGAGAAAACTTTTCTGTTTGCATCCACTGTCACAGAGACATGTTTAAACATATTCTGTTTGGAATAAACTCATACATGTATGAATTGGAAGCCTAGAAACAATATATTTTTATTTACTACTCATATTTCTTTGGATATTCCCAACCAATAAAAATAGAAAAACATTTTTCTATTTAGGAGAAATTTGCAATTTTCCCACCATCACTTTTAAAGTTAGAGTTGGGAATGTGAAGTATAAGAAGACACATGTAATATGGACAACTCATCTTAGCCTCACTGGATCATCACACGCCGAACAGTCTACCCACTGTTCCTCATCACGAGGGGTTAAGGGGTGTGGGGTAGAGTGCAGGAGCTCTTGCATAACTGAGGTTTGAGATCATGTTTAAAAGATGCGAGGAAGAGTTTCCAAGCTTGTAATCTTTACTGAAGTAGGTCGGCTCTAATGGAGGGGCTGGTGGGTTCACACCATTGAACACTCAGCAGATCTGTGCTTAATCACTGCCCAAAAATTAATTTTGCTAATTTCATTACCTTCAAAGTAACATCAATGGACATTTGAAGCATATTTTATCCTTCTCTGGTAATTCTTGTCATTCTGAGAAGATGTTTGTAATAATTTGCTATTAATAGCCATGCTATTTCTGGGAATGAGAGTGATGAAATTATATTTAGAATGAATTTGAAGAATCAAATTTTTTCAAAGGAATTTTATTCTATATTGTCTTTACATTCCAGTTTAGTTTGATCTGTTGAATTTATCCTGCAGGAGAAATTTTTTCCCTCTGTTTTATCATGGACTAAGTGTATTGTCTCAAAGACTTGAATAATGTTGGATGTTCCTGAAACAAATTATTCTAATTGGTAAAATTAATAGAGAGCAAAGAAGTACAATTACAATTACAACATACTTTGTAGGGAATCATCACTATTAAGAAATATGTGTATAAATAAGATATACATGCTTGTATAAATATAGTTGATTCATAGACTCCTAGATTCTGTAATATAGCAATATGCTACTAAAAAATACTAAGATAACTTCCCAAAGCCGCAAAACGTTTTTCAGTTGACTCTCAGAAAATCATGTGATTTTTCTATGAAAAAAACATTAAGTTTTAATGAATGAGATAATTTCATCAGATATTACTTACAGTTTTATCAGATATTACTAAAACAGTTCTGAAAACTCAACTACTATTTTTCTATTACACAAGTTAAAGTCAGAAACTCAATCAGGTTAAAGATTAAAGGAATTTTTTTTAATTTCTATATTAAAAATGTAAGTTATGGGAATTTTAATTTTTTCTTCTTACCTTTAAGCTATAGAATTTCAATTCTTATTTGAACCACCTAGGCTGGACATATACTTATTAATTTGAAAATTGAGGCATATAATTATTAATTTGAAAAATTGTCTCGTTATTATGGAATCTCTAAGGTCACTCTCTGTGAAGGTTGTTTGAGGATACTTTAGATTTCCTTGATTTAAAAATGATCACCATAAGCTCAAGCAAGGCTGAATTTGAAGTAAGAATTTGTTACGAGAATAAAGAATTATTTCTTTATATAACAAGGAGCAGGGAAAACTGAAAATGTGAATGTGAGTTGCAGGGAGGGTTGAAAAATCAATATCAAATATCAGATGCACAATCCGAAATGTCAGATCAGAGAGATTTGTGCAGGGCCATCATAGAATGACAAAGTGGGGGATTCCAAATATAGAAAGCTCAGGAAAATGGAGATATAAAAATTCAAAATGGAAGAACATCTCCTGTAAAGTAGTTAAGGACAGAGAACACAAACAGTGTAAGGTATCGGAAACTCCATTATTGAGTGCTAGCAATGGAGGATAGGTGTGAGGTGGGGCTAATTTGATTTTTCTTTTAAAAAAATCATTTTGTTGGGGGCTCATACAACTCCTATCACAATCCATATATCAACTAATTAGCTATATTTGTGCATATGCTGCCCTCATTCTTTTCTAGACATTTACTTTCTATTGAGCCCTTTGTATCAGCTCTTTTTTTATCTCCCTCCCTCCACCCCACCCCCATAACCCTCTGATAGATTGTACATTGTTATTATTTTCATCTCTCACACCGACTACTGTCTCCCTTCTCCCATGTTTTCTGTTGTTCTTCCCCCTGTAGAGGGGTGTATGGTTATGTGTCAATCATTGTGATCGGTTCCCCCTTTCTCCCTTCCTCTGCCCCTCTTTCTCCTACCCTTCTGGCATCACTATTCACACTCCTGTTCCTGGATTCTGTGTGTGTGAACTCCCATCCCTTTCTACACCTGTGCACATGCTCCAGTCTAGGCTGAATTGAGAAGCAGCACTGGGGTCATGGTAGCGGGGGGTGAGGAAGCCTCAAGGAATCAGAGGAATATAGTATGTTATCTTCTTTCTTTAAACATGAGCTGTTTTTTCTAATTCAAATATCTGCTTGTATTTTTATAACAAAGACCTTGTTATTATAACCAAAATAAATGCTCGCATACTTCTTTATTTGTTTCAGTGTTTACAAAAACAATCTCTGAGGCTTAACAAAGTACCTTTTTGGAGAGTATTTAAAAAAGATCTATGCATTCTATTTACTTGATTTTGATGACCCCCAGCAACGCTGCTTGTTTCTTACATGGGATGCCTCAGATTCCGGGTACAACTGTGACCGAAAATATCACAAATGTGACAGAACTTTATTTTCTCTGCTTCGGGAGAATAGCAGTCTTGCTTTAAAGTGTGACTCTAGTAAGGGCCCTTCTTTGTCTAGTTCTGCTTGAACTGGTTTCTTGCCACCTGTGGGGTTTTGCCATATGCCTTTCTTCATGTAATAGTTTCCTCCCGTATGAGAATCACTCTTTTATGCTCTGCTATATAATCAGATCAAGTATAAGTCTCACCGCAGTCTAAGGGTGGACTCTAGCTTGTCAGTCAGATCACAGCCTGATGAAGCTTCTTGTGGGCATGGCCTTCTGAGGATTCTGGGAACTTCCTTTCTTTCTCCCTGGAAGGGGGCTGCACACCCTCCCTCTGCTTCACTTTCCTGTTGTCAAGCAACATGGAGGCACACTGATGGCAGCCAGAGCCCTGGAGATGCGTCCACAGTACCTCTACCCACCAATCTGTGATCTTCTGCATTTGGCATCATTGCATGTGCTGTGTGAGGATAAAAAGGAATGTATGGACTAGTATCAGCTCTATGGGTTAATATCAGCCTGATGGACTTGATCTTGACTGGGCTGGGATGTTTTCTCCATATACTCTCTTCATACATATGAGTGCCTCTGGATTTGCTTCTCTAGTCAACCCAGACTAACTCAGATGGATCCTAGCTTAAAGCAGGAAATACCAGAAAGAGGCGTGTGTTTCATTGACTATGCAACAGGATTCCACTGTGTATTATTATAAACTATGGGTGGTCTTGAAAAGAATGGAAACTCCAGAATACATCATTGTACTCATGCAGCAAATTAAAAAAAAAAGCTCTCAATGAGATGGCTTATAACAATGGGCTGAAGCATAAGAACAATCGGAAGGATGCTGCGGACCAGGCTGGTCATACACTGTTCTGTTGTGTAGATTCACTAGGAGTAGGGACATACTACTCAATGACAACTAACAACAAAAACAACATGGACTGCTGATTTTTAACAAAAGGTCAGAGCCCTTTAAATAGAAAAGCAATGCTCCCTTTAACTAAAGGTACTATCAAATCCATATATTTAAAAAAATTTAAAAAGGAAAAAAAAGAAAAATTAAATAGAATCCATTTCTCTAATAATATACAAACTAACTCAAGGAAGAATAAAGACTTAAATATAAAATTAACTATAAAGATAATTATCAAAAATAACAAAGCAAAACAAGAAATATAGGGCAAAAATATATGTATCATAAATACACTACTAAATATAATTAAAAACAGTCAAGTCCATAAAACAAAGACATGACTGAACTTTCTTACAACTAGACATTTAAATGTATCACAAGATGTAAGAAATACAGGGAAGAGCACTCACAGACTAGGCGAAAATGTTGGCAATGACATATTAGGCAAGGTGCTAATCTCTAAATTGTATAGAAAGCATCAATATATAAATAACAAAAAGCAAACACACAAAGAAATACACGTGATCATAGCCCATTAGAGAGATGCAATTCAAAACAGTAAGGAACCATCTCACGTTTCCGTTAGCAGCAAAGTCCCCCAAACAGAAACCAGTGAACATGTACAGAAATCAGGACTCTTGGGCACTCCTCATGGGGCTGTGAAATGGTGCAGCCACTTTGGAAAATGTATGAACTTCCTCAAACAGCTAGAAATAGAAATAGCAAATGATTCAGCCATCCCATTACTAGGTGTATGTCCTGGAGAAATAAAAGCCGTGATATGAACAGCATAGTGATTATGCACTGTGCTGCTAATCACAAGGTCAGTAGTTTGAACTCGCCAGCCAGTCAGCAAACTAAAGCCAAGGTTTCTACTCCTGTAAAGAGTTACTCTCAGAAACCCACAGGGCAGTTTTACCCTGTGCTTTGGGGCTGTTGCCTGTCAGAATTGACTCGAGGGCAGGGATTTTTTTTCCCCTCACTTCAGCATTTGTTAAAATAGTAAAAAGATGAAAAGAATATAATTGCCCATTGACAGATGAATGGATAAATAAATGATGGTTTACATATACAATGGGATACTATGCAATGTTAAAGATGATAATGAATCTGGGAAGTACTTCAGAACATGAATGAATCTAAGTGGCATTGCATACATGAAATTAGTCATTCATAGAAAGGAAACGAGCATATGAAACTACTAATGTGAAAAGTCAAGAAGAAGTTGACACGTTCAGAAGGAAACACCGTTGAAAGGTGACTGGTGGTGGCAGGGAAGTGAACACCCCTAACACATGGTCTTCTTGTCCATTCTGGCTGATAGCAACCCTCCTGTGACCCTAAAGGACACCGTAGAACTGAGCTTCTGAGGAGACAAATAGCTTATGAAAGCAGATGCTTCATCATTACCCAAGATCCAGCTGATGAGTCAGACTTGCCAACCTTTCAATTAGGAGCCCAATGTTTACGCTGCTGTGCCTCCAGAGTGCCTTAACTAGAAGGTAGATGCTGACTGACGTGGGTGAGCAGAAGTGCAGTATCCAATAGCGGGGGGCCGGGGGAGGGTAAGGCAACACGATCCCAGCAAAGGAAGATACTGGAGGAAACCAAGAGTTAAAGGACACAAAAGTGAATTGCATTACGTACCCAATCCCCCAATAACAAAAAATAACAAGATGAGTGGATATCCAGACAGGCACTCCAACTGAACAAAGATGGGAAGGCAGCTGAGTGGGACGTGTGCATGTGTGTGTGTACTTGGAAGAAATTTTATGCATGAATTTATATATGCTATAAATATATCCATGTAAAGTGTTTAGGGGACAAATTCTGACCACTTGTTAATTATAAACAAATATCTGTCGGGAATGAATGGCTAGGTTTGGGGACTCAGAACTAGTCTCACAAGGACCTAATGTCAATTGGTGTAAAAATGTTGTACATTGTACATTCAGAAGTAGCAACTAGGGTCTTAAGCTTAAGAGAAACCATCGAAGAGGGTACTATTAGTCTCTCCTTGTCTAGAGTGAAAGCTGGAGAAAGTCAAAGACAGGAAAACAACTAGTTCAAAGGCCTAAAGAAGCGCACACCCTAGCCTCCATGACCTTGAGACCCAAACCACTAGATGGTGCCCCACTTCCACCGCTGATCAAGCTGAAAGGGGTGTCAATAAGAGGTTCTAGCTACAGTGGGAAGAAAATTCAAAACCGTAACGGGACCAAGCTTACTGATTGGATATGGACCAATGGAACACTAAAGACTATGGTTCTTAGACACTTTTCAAGTCTAGAACAAAATTGATAACCAAAGCTCAACTTTCAGCCAAATGATATCCAGGCAACTAAGATGAACAGAAATATCATAGAAACATACCCTTCTTTAAGAACCATTCATAGAAGAAGAAAAAGGAAGCATGTGCCCAGGAATAAATTTCATAAAGCCCAAAGTAATGGGAAAGAAGGACAAGAGAGAAAGTGGGAAAAGTACTGCTACACTGTGGGAATTGCAATCAATATCGTAAAACATAATGGGTATGAACTGTATATTAGAAAACCATTTTTCTCTGTAAACATACAGATCACAATAAAAAAAAGGTCTTAAGAATCCACTCATTTGATCTAGCTTGAAAATAAGAAGCAACTTTCTGATACACCTCTTTAAAAAATCAACTGAGGTATTGACCTTGTCTACATAAGGCAATATGTGTATTCATAAGCATCTTATCGTGGGCCTACTCTCTTCTTTGGGGAGCCGTAGTGTTTCAGTCGTAGAACTACTGTTGTCCATGGAGAAGAACCAGATACCACAAGTAACTTCCATCCTAAGCAACTGTCTGTCTGTGGAGTATTATATGTTGCTAGGATGCTGATAAGGTTTTACTAGATCTTCCAGGCTAAGACTGACACAAAAATCTTGGAGATCTAGTTCTGGAAATCACTCTGCGGAAACTCTATGGATCCCAATGGTCTGATCTGCAACTAGTCAGGCAGTAGAGATGGATAGTTTTCCTTTTTTTCCCCATTGTGCATGGAGGCATCATAAAGCGGATAACTTAGCAATAGCTAAAAATAACGCTTCCCTTAGCCACATCCTCAATCCAGACAGAAGTATGAAGTTTCATGCACACAGAACCACAGAAAATCTAATAGTGATGCAAGTGACCTGAAAGGATAGAGTGAAAAGTGTCACTGTCTACTAGCAATGATTCTTCATAGATTTCCCATGAATCACAGTCTTTGGAGTCAGAAGCCCTCCCCACCCCACCCCCACCCCCATGTACTAATTGTGTGTCAAAGGTCCTTGTCTCTAGTTTCCTCACTTGTATAATGAGGCAGAATAGTAGTACTTTCTTCAATGAATTCTTGTTAGGATAACACGTGTAAGGAAGTCAGTCTGATGAAGCATATAATAAATATCAATTATTGTTTGAATTTAATAATGCAAAATATATCACAGTAAATCCATAAAAACAAAATAATATAATTATGCATATCAAGAGATTCTCTGTATAAGATAGATATTCACAAATAAAATGTGGTACAAATATTCTGATTTTACATTTTCATATATGTATGAGCTTTGAAAAGATTATGTAGGCCCATGCTTTTGAAAGAAAGAAAAATGGAAATCAAAATATTTTGAAACTACCAAAGATGTGGAGGGAGTAAAAGCGCATAGACAAATTTCCTGAGCTAAAAATATCCGTCAAGCTGTGAGACATAGAGGCTAAGTCTCTAACTTAGAATGGCAGGCTTTTCTGAGAACCAGAAGGAGTCTATGGGGATTCTCACTGAGAGAAAGACTGATCGTCTCGTTAGATACTTTCTACTCCTGGGCAATAGGGTCAGATTTTCAAATGCTGCTTTCATAAGTGAACATTAGCAACTGCCATACAGAATTCTAAACCAGATGGGTCATGTTGAGTATCTACGGATGCTGTCAGGTACAATCATTGAAGTAAGGCTCAGACACTCGTTCAATTATCTAAATTATTAGAGGTAAGAAAGAATTTGCTCTTTTTTCAAATTTTAAGAACAATATACTATAAAATTACCTATTTTAAGCAAATACACTAATACATGAAGCTTCAAACTAACCAAAATCACTGACATTACATCTATTTTGACTCAGCAAACTTATAGGACAGGAAACCCTCTGGGTTTCCAAAGTTGTGAATATTTGCAGGGGCATAAAGCCATACCTTTCTCCACAGAAAGGCCGATGTAACTCAAGGTGTGACCATGAGTTGCCCAAAGTGTAACTAACTATGCCACCAGGGCTGCTAGCTTTATATTTATAAATCAATCATTTTCAACAAGTTAACTTCCTTAGGGAACAAATAGAATTTATAGAAAAATTAGAAATGTGAGTGATTTCAGAATCTGTATAAAGAATTGAAAATTAAAATAATAAATAAGCACTACAATTGGAAGTAGACCCTTCTCTCTTTAGCCTGACTCATTTTAAAAATTCAGGCATCTTATAGTATGAATAGTCTAACTGTGATTCATTCATTTAATAGATGTTTGTTGACTTCCTGCCACTTAGGCCCTAGGGTAGCTATTAGGATACATGAGATTACTCACTATGGATTTTCACCACTTAGAGTTTATGTTCTAATGGACATTGTTGCTGTAACTTGCTGGCAAGTCATGTCCATTTCATGGAGACCCTGTGTGTATGAGTAGAGTACAACGCTCTATTGGGTTTTCAAGTTCATGAATTTTTGCAAGCAGATCACCAGACCTGACTTTCAACGCACCTACTGGTGGAGCTGAACCAACAACCCTTCAATTAATAGTTGAGTATTTAATCCAGTGCAACACCCAGAACTCTTGCCTTCTATTGAGGGAGTCAGAAAATAAACAGTAAAGAATAGAAACAAATGTGCTTTACCAAACAACAAAAAGAGAGAACAAGAATACTAAATGATGATCAGTATGTGGATGGAGTAGGAAGGTAGAGAGAGATTAGGGACTTTTTAATATGACAAAGTAATTTAATGTGAGGTCACGATGGGTCCGTGCTGACTTGATGGCACCTAACAACAAAACAATTGCACTTTTATTGCTATTTGGTAAAAGTGTACAGAACAAACGGTTTTCATTCAACAATTTATACAAGGTTTGCTATGTGACACTGGTTACAATTCTCACGATGCAACAGCGCTTTCTCCAGTTCTTCCCTGTGCGTCTCCTTGGCCGTGTGCTTCTTTCCGCTCCTCCCTTCTTCCCAGGCATTTCCCCTGGGAAATGCTGTTCTTTTTCTCCTGTGGTTGATTGTTCGTATGAGTGGCTACGCCCTTGATGTTACCTTTCACCTTGACTCCTATCTTTCAGTTGACTGAGGATTGAGTTTCATAAAAACGTCACCAGCATTTGCCATTTTCTGTTGTTGTTTTTTAATTTTGCTATCAATTATCGAGTTAGATAATATCTCATTTTTATTTTGATTGGCATTTTTCTTTAATGGTTAATTAGATGATGAAAGGAGCACGTCAGTCAAACCTTGAACTGCTGTTTGCAAAGTTAGTTGTTCAAAGTTACCAGAAATATGAACCCATCGGCTCCCACAAAGATTTGATGTCTTGGAAACAGTGTTGCTGGTCAGAATAAGTTGGGATTGACACAATGTGTTTATTGGCAGTTTGTGTGTTCTCCGATGAAGTGTCTATTCATTTCCTCTGCCCATAATTGGAATACTTGCTTTGTTGTTGTGTTGAAGTGTTCAATATATTTTAGAGATTAGCCTCTTGTTCCTGCCCCAGATTTTCTCCAATTCTGTAGAGTGTCTCTTTTCTCCTTTATAAGTCTTGTTTTTTAATAATTTGGGGGGGGGGGCTCTTCCAGCTCTTATAACATTCCATGCATCAATTGTATGAAGCATATTTGCACCTATGTTGCCAACATCATTTCCAAAACATTTTCTACTTAAGTCCTTGGTATAAGCTCCTCTTTTTTTCCTGCCTCCCTCCCCCACCTTCCCACCCTCATGAATCCTTGATCAATTATCTATTATTATTATTTCATACCTTACACTGTCCGTTGTCTCCCTTCACCCAGAGTTCTGTTATTTGTCCCCTTTGGAGGGTGGTGATGGCTATATAGCCAACTTTGTGATGGGTCCTCACTTCCTCCCCCCCTCCCCAACCATTCCCCTACCCTCATGATATTGCTACTCTCACTACTGTTCTTAAGGGGTTTGTCTGTCCTGAATAGCATGTGTCCAGAGCTCTTAACTGTGCCAATGTGTGTTCTCCAGTCTAGCCAGATTTGTAAGGTAGAACTAGGTCATGGTTTTGAGTGGGGGGGGGGCATTTGGGGACTAGAGAAATGATGTATGATTTGTCAGTGCTATACTACACATTGGTTGGATTATACCTTCTTTATAACCCTTCTGTAGGGGGATATTCAATTGTCTACACATGGCCTTTGAGTATCTACTCCAAACCCCCTTGTTTGTATTGATATATTTGTTTGTTTTGGATCATATGATACCTGATACCTGATCCAGTTGACACCTCATGATCGCATAGGCTGGTGTGCTTCTTCCATGTGGGCTTATTTGCTTCCCTGCTAGATGATTGCTTCCTTAACCTCAAGCCTTTACGACTCCAGATGCTATATCTTTTGATAGCTGAGCACCATCCTTTCACTTTACCACAATTACACGCATTTTGTCTTCAGCAATCATGTTGGGCAGGTGAGTATCAAAGTGTGACAGGTTATCAGAACAAAGTGTTTTTGTGTTAAGGGAGGCCTGGAGTAGAGGCCCAAAGTCTTTCTGCTATCTTAATACATAACATATGTTCATAAAATATTAATTGTTATGTTTGAGCCTATTGTTGCAGCCACTGTATCATTCCATCTAGTTGAGGTTCTTCAGATAAGAGATCCCTCATTTGAAAACTTCTGTCACTGCTTGCAATTTTGAAGTAATTGACATGCACTGAAGCACATTGTTCAATTAAATTTGTGTTCATTTAGATGGCAATTGAGGAAAGACTGGAAATTATGAGGAAATAGTCAGTAGTAGTTCACGCATGCAACCAGTACAGACACACACAAAAAGGAGGCAGAAACCAAGAACTTCCTATTTATAATATTCTCTCATTGCTGAGTAGCCAAAGGTCATTGTTCTAATAACTATCACTGGCATTATAAACAAAGATGTACATCAGTGCACAACTCAGTGCACAGTAAAAACAATGAATGTGATCCTTATTATTGTTGTATTTTATTTCCCTTTAATCTTAACTTCCTTGTTGTTGTCAGGTGCCACCAAAACAATTCCAGCTCATAGAAGGAAACACTCCCTATTGCTGGGCCATCCCTACAACCATTTGTACATTTCAGCCCATTGTTGCCAGCCACTGTGCCAACTCATCTCCTTCACGGTCTTCCTCTTTTTCACTGACCTTCCACTTTACCGAGCATGATGCTTTCCCTGACACTAGTCTCTCCTGACCACATGCCGATGTATGCGACACCAAGTCTCACCATCCTTGCTTCTGAAGAACATTTTCGTTCTACTACTTTCAAGATAAATTTGTTTCTTCCATTCTTTAGTGGTCATTGTTATTAATTGTCCAGCTTCCTCAGGCATATGAAGGAGTTGGAAATGCCATGTTTTGGTCACAAGCACCTTAGTCTTCAAAGTGAAGTCCTTGCTCTTCCACACTTTCAAGAGGCTTTGTGCAGCAGATCTGCTCATTCTTGTCTATTGACTCCTGCTTCGATGAGCATCGATTTCAGATCCAAGCTGTATGCAATCCTTGACAACTTTAATCTTTTCTCCATTTTTCATGATGCTGTCTATTGGTCCAGTTGTAAGAATTTTAGTTTTCTTTACATTGAATTGTAGTCCATACTGAAGGCTTCAGTCTGGATCTTAATCAAGTACCTCAATTCTTTTAGCAAGCAAGATAATGTTCTCTGCCCTTTACAAGATGCTAAGTAAATCTCCTCCAATTCTGATGCCATGATCTTTTTCATATAGCCCAGTTTATCTGATGATTTGCTCAGTGTACAAACTGAATATGTATGGCTAAAGGATACAACCCTGAAGCATAGCTATGTTGATTTGAAACCATGAAGCATTCCCATTTTCGGTTCTTAACACTGTCTCTTGGTTTATGTGCAGGTTCTGTTGAGCACCATGAAGCATTATGGAATTCCCATTATTCTCAATTTCTATACTTCTTTTTTTCTTAAATCATTTTATTGGGGGCTCATACAATTCCCATCACAATCCATCCATCCATTGTGTCAAGAACATATGTACATTTGTTGCCATCATCATTCTCAAAACACTTGCCTTCCACCTGAGCCCTTAATATCAGCTGTTCATTTCCCCCCCTCCCTCCCTCATGAAACCTTCATAATTCACAAATTATTATTATTTTGTCATATGTTACACTGACCGATGACTCCCCAGCCCTTTCTCTGCTGTCCATCCCCCAGGGAGGAGGGTATACATAGATTCTTGTAGTTGGTTCCCCCTTTCTACCCCACATTCCCTCCACCCTCCAGGCATCACCACTCTCACCACTGGTCCTGAAGGAGTCATCTGTCCTGGATTCCCTGTGTTTCCAGTTGCTATCTGTACCAATGTACATCCTCTGGTCTAGCCAGATTTGTAAGGTAGAATTGGGATCATGATAGCGGGGGGAAGGATGCATTTAAGAACTAGAGGAAAGTTATATGTTTCATGGTTGCTACCCTGCACCCTGACTAGCTCATCTCCTCCTCACAACCCTTCAGTAGGGGGGTGTCCAGTTGCCTACTGATGGGTTTTGAGTCTCCATTCAGCACTCACCCACATTTACAATGATATGATTTTGTTGTTCTTTGATGCTTGATACCTGATCTCTTCGACAGCTGGTGGTCACACAAGCTGGTGTACTTCTTCCATGTGGGCTTTGTTGCTTCTGAGTTAGATGGCCGCTTGTCTATCTTCAAGCCTTTAAGACCCCAGATGCTATATCTTTTGCTAGCTAGGCACCATCAGCTATCTTCACCACATTTGCTTATTCACACATTTATCTTCAGTGATCAGGAAGGTGGGCACCCACTGATATGACTTTTAGTTCTTTGATGTCTGATAACTGGTCCCTTCTACACCTCGTGGTCAGACAGACTGGATGGCTGCTTGTTTATCTTCATGCCTTTAAGACCGCAGATGCTATATCTTTTGATAGCTGGACACCAGGACTCTATACTTCTTATTCATAGTTTATTTTGATACACATAGTAGAAGGCCTTCACCTAGTTAAAACACACACACACACACACACACACACACAATTAAAAATCTTTCTGGTCCTCACTGCTTTCAGCCAAGATCCATATGACATCAGCATTGGTATCCCTTCTGAATTCAGCTTGAATTTCTGGTAGCTACCTGTCAGTGTGCTGCTCCAAACATTGTTGAATTATCTACAGCAAAATTTTACTTGCATGCAATATTAATTATACTTTTTGATCATTTCTGTATTATTAGATCTCTTTTGGGGGGAATGTGTACAAATAAAGACTTCTTCCATTCAGTTAGCCATATACCTGCCTTCCAAACTGGCATTTCCTCATTTCTTGAAGCCTTACTTTGCACTTCCTTATGTCATCATTACAGTTTGGATTTCTTTTTCCAGGATGGTCCTTGATCATTTACTATCTCTTAAGAAGGTTGGATGTCAGTGTATTCCTTTTATTACATTTTGATGCTACCTGCATTTTGCTCATAGACTCCTTCACTAGTTGGTCTCAAGGTGTGAATACTCTCTTCAGTTCTTTCAGCTCGAGGTGTTCCAATTTGGCTTTCAGACTCCAGGTCGTTTCACATCTCACTGGAACACTTTACTCTGTTTCCGGAGCTCTCCTTTGAAAGTTGTATGCCTCTATTTCCCTTCGTTGTTTCTTCCCTTTGCTTTAAGTACTCTCTATTCAGGAGTACCGTCTGACATCTATGGTGATGTTTTCTTTATTTTTGGCTTTTAAATGACCTTTTACTTTCTTCATGCATGATGTTTTGATGTCATCTCACAGCTCGTCGTGTCTTCTGTCCTTCGTGGTCAGTGTGTCAAATTTGTTCCTGAGATGTTGTCTGTTTCGAGTGGGGTATACTCAGTGTTCTATTTTGATTCTCATGGCTTGTTATAATTTCCTTCCTCTTCAATTTCCACTTACAAATGAGCAGTTGCTATCCAGTTTGAAAAAAGGCTGACCTTTTTTGGCTGATGATATTTAGTTTCTTCAGCATTTCTTCCTTCAGAGGTAGTCTAAGTGATGGACATGTATTGTGTCCCACAAAATTCAGATGTACAGATACCATTTCTGATGTTGAGAAAAGGTAGTTGTCATGATGAAGTTGTTGGTCTTACAAAATTATATTAGCCAATAAATTACATCAAGAAATTCTTTGAGCAAGCAAGGACTTTTCTACAATAATTTCATTGAAAAACCGGACTATATCCATTGTAAAGCCCTGATTTTGACCCTATAGATTTTTTTTGTTCCCCAAATCAAAGAACATTCCAAAGGCATATAGTTTCAGTATCTCAGGATGCCCAAATCGCCACTTTGATGTGGTGTAAAACCTTTGAAGAAGAGTTAGAGATACAGAAACACCACCTTCAGTAATGTTTGGACCCGGATGGTGGATACATCAAGGAACAATGCCTTCATATTTGTAATGTTTTTCTTAAAAGATTTTGTGATTTTGTAGTGATGCCTTTGCACTTATCTTTGTACTTTCAAAAACTCAACTATTGAAAACCCTCAGATCAGAGCTCTACTCTGACACACAGGTCTTCCATGAACTGCCGTCTACTCTGGGGCGGGTGGTGTCAGTAGATGAATGATGATTGCAATGCTTTGACTCTTTTTCAAAGAAGCATGGGCCTGTTTGACCCACTCTGGACGAGATGACTTCTGTTAGTTCTAGATCTAGTCTTTCAGCTGACTAGCAGCATCCTCTTTTGTCTTTTGAAACCCTGAACTAGTATATCAAACATTTGTCCAATCTGCTGGAAATACTTTGTGGGAAGGAGTTCTGTTGAGCCCAGTTCTTCAGCCATTGCTATGAAAACACACCATCAGTGAGAGTGGAGATATTTTGAATGCTCCAAACTGGACCGCCTGCTAGCCTAACCATCAAGTTTGCTTACCCTAAGTCAAATTGAGGTGAACTCTAGATGGAAGGAAGGCTCACATAGCCTAACTACAAAATTATAGGGAGGTTTTAATAGAGCAATATGTAAACTGAATAAACAAAAAGTACAATAATCAAATAATAGTTTTTCAAATCTCAACTTCATTCTGTAAAGAAATGGAAAAAACTAATTATGAACTTTATATGGAGAGAGGAAAGGCCACGGTAAGTGTACAGCCACAGTAAGTAAAACAGCGTGGTACTGGTTCAATGAGAGAAGACTCAGAAATAGAAGAAATTATCTATAGCGAACTGATTTTCAACAGCAGATAAAAAAAAAAAAACAAAAAAAAACATTGAGTAGAAAAGGGTCACTCTCTTCCAGAAATGGTGTTGGAAAAAGAAATTGGATCACCATTTGCAGAAGAATGAAGCAGAACCCATGCCTTGCTCCATGCACAAAGACAAACTCAAGATGGATTAGAGACCGAAATGCAAACCCAGATCTACAAGGATCATCAGTTAGAAAATTGGGAAACTTAAGGACCCTATTGCAGGGCATACATGGACTCTCAAATAAAAAAAGAAGCACGCACAGCACAAGACAAGAGATACAATGGGAATCCTTTAAAAATAAAATTCTTATGCACTTCTGAAGATTACATTGAAAGAGTCAGCCTAGAGTCCACAGAATTGGAAAAGACTATTTAGCAGTGATGCAGTGGACAAAGGATTAACTACTAAAACCTGTAGAATTGTGCAAAAACACCTCCATAAGAAAATAGTCAAATAATCCAATTAGAAGGTAGGCAAAGGACGTGAATAGACAATTCACAAGCGATGACACCCAAATGGCTAACAAAGAGTAAATGTTCACAATCACTAGTCATCTGGGAGATAGAAATAGAAAACAAAGAAAGAAAGAAGATGAGATATCACCTTACATCCAAAATGATAGCTTAATTTTTTTAAAAGAGTGAAAATAACAAATTCTGGAGAGGATACAGTGAGATTGGAACTCGTACACTTGAAAATATGTACAATCATTATGGAAAATGATATGGACCTAACTACAACATCTGGAAATAGAAATAACATACCGTTCAGCAATACCTTTGGTGGCCATATACCCCAAAGAAATCAGAGACAGAATACAGATGTCTGCTCTCCCATGTTCATTGCAGCACCACTCACAATAGCAAGAAGCTGGAAACAGTCGAATGCCCATTCATGGAACCATGTGTACCTACAATAGAACACGGTGTGTGTGGACCTCAAAGAAACATGAAACACCGCATGACGTGGATGGACCTGGAAACCATCATGCTGACTGAAGTTAGCCAATCACCAAAGGATACAGATTGTGCGAGTTTACTATAAGGATAAACACTTTAGGCAGGCTTCTGCTCTTAGGGCATGTAATCTACTCCGGTCACCCAAACAATGGGGTATTGAGCCTGTCTAGTGCCCGGGAACCATATATCATCCCCTTTCTATGGACGCCTTCAAAACCACTTTGACAAAGGGGACTTCACCTCAACTGGAATTAGATTCATTTTCCATGATGAGGGAAGAGGAGAGGACCATTCATGAGCTGCCATGAAACATAGGCTGAGATCACCTCAAAACAACAGGCATGTCTCCAAGAGTGACAGACACACCTACTGGCAGTTCAAGACAAGATGGGGCAGTTGGCTAATGAGAGAAGTGAAAAGGCTAGTACTCATAACGATCAGAACGGTAGTTCTACACTTAGTGGTTGGTGTCAGAATAGGCTGAAGAGAAATGGAGGGTGGTGGCATGTCTGATCTCTCCCTCAAGCAGATATGGAAAAGGAGTCTCATTGTCCCCATGTAGCCAGAGGTCAGATCTGGCCTCTGCACCTCTATTTGCAAGTGGTCAACAAGATAAAGGCACTGTCCTCGCCATCCTTGAAGCGCGTGAGTTCTGTGTGACCTTGCACTATCCTTGTCCTACAGGTGTTGTCACTAGTTACAATGGCAGCAGAATTGCTAACATGTCGCCGTACCACAAGGCTTCAGGGTGATGGAGAAATAATGTAAATACCAGCAGGTTTCATGAGTACAACCCATTGGCTATAAGAAAGTTTCCTTAGTCAGAAGTAATACTGTTATGGAATATTATCATAGTAAATAAACAATTTGAAAGTACAAGGACATAGGGGGTTGGTTTTTTTTTGACATTTATTGGCATATAATTCACATGTCATACAATTTAATAGTCCAATTACATCAAGCAGAGTTATACAATCGTCATTGCAATTGGTTTTAAAATGTTTTCTTCATTCTTATACTCAGTGTATTAGTTCCCCATTTCTCCCAACCACCCTCCCATATATCCCCAATGAACCATCAATCCAGTTACTGTCTCTCTTGATTTGCCTAACCTTGATGTCATGTTCAGAGAAAAAAACATTTCAAAGGAACACATCACAACAACTGTAAACACTAACATTAACAAAGTAAAACAGATAAACATCTCAATGGAAAAGAAAACAGAAAATATTAAAACGACAACAGATTTACATGGATCACAAGAGAGAGCAAATGACAGGGTGCTCATTGCTCACCTAACTGCATCAGAATCATTGTAGGCCTCTTCCTGGCAGACATAAGTGAAAGGCAGGTCTTCCATTGCAGGCCACAATATAAGCATGTTTAAATTCTCACCAAAGGTTTTTACAGCATACCTTTAAGATCTTTACCCTGAGGTCATGAATTACTGGCAAAAAGAAAAAAAAATTGCCTCTGTGCCAAATCTGACTCACCCCAACCTCAGGATGACCAGAGCCCAACTGTGGTCCATAGGGTTTTTGGGGATGGTTTCCTGAAGTCCATTCCCTTATTTTTTGTTGTTGTTGTTGTTGTTGTGAGGTTCATCTTTGTAGACTGAACAACAAGTTCCTTAAGCATTTGGACTACTCAGGGACTTCGACGCCTGGGTAGCACCCTGGATTTAAGGTACCATCCTTTGAAAGTCGTTCACTGTGTGTACTGAAATCAGATTACAGAATGACTTTCTTTTAAATCCTAACTTCTTTCAGTGTTCCGTAAATTCTGCTCGAAGTCGCCGCCTGGTCCAAATGGTTAATGAGCTAAGCTGTTAACTGAAAAAGAGGACGCTCAAGTCTCTCTTCCAGGCATCTCAGAAGAAACACCTGGAGATTCATTTTTGAAAACTATCCACTGAAAATCCTATAGAGCTTATTTTTTTCTCTGAACCCACATGGCGTGTCTCTGAGTCAGAATCACATCTCTGACAAATGGTTTTTAAGGGCCACTTAAAAACATCAAGCACGGTTCTTTGACTGTTTTTGTAAGCCTATCACTTTTTTTCTACTTTGTGCAACTCAAGAGAAGTGGTTCAGCACATTTTAACATCTTGCCTAGAAATGTAAAGCTGCACAGCAAACTTCCTGAAAATTCAACAATTTTCTTTAAATCAAAATTTTATAAATGGGAAATATAAGGACTTATCTAAGCAGCTACTCTCTTCTTCTCAGAACAGACATCAGTGGGAGGCTAATCAGAGACCCTCAGATCACCATAAAGATGGCTGACTAACATAGCACGCCAATGATTACAAATTAATGGTGGGGCTCAGTTGGGAATTATTGTGCAGGCAGTCAATTCTTCTCAAAACAGAGCCTCTCTACAGGGCTGTCTGCTGATTCCTTTGAGCATGTAACGGTGCCTGAGTCACGAGAATAGATTTTGCCAAAAGAGCGGAGGTGGAAGCTCCCTTTTAATCAAAGCCTGAGTCTGAAAACTGGCACAGCTTACATGATATGCCTTCTCATTGGCCAAGGCAGCTACAGAGCCAATCCTCCTTTAAGGAGAAAGGAAACACCCCTACCCTCTCTCTCAGTAAGAGCGTGTCAAAAATCTATGACCAACTTTAATGTGCAGACATTAGACAGTATATTGATTAATGCCTTCAAGATATTTTAATCATAACCTTTGGGCTTTATCTTTTCAACCAGAAAAATAAATTGATTCTCTACTAGAGCTGTTCCCACACCCCTTCCAAACATGTATTTTTACAGGTTTTATACTTAAGTCAGTTGTGGAATTGAGTTATTAATATAGACTGGTTCAACAATTTGTGGTATGACATATAAAGGACAGTTAGTCATTCTTTGGTTATTTGAAAGTTAATTTTTTTTTCTTAAGAATTTTAAGTTACATCAGAGTAGCAATTAGGCAATAGGCCTTGTTTGGTACCATTGAATCAACTCATGATGGTGCGAAAGGACAGAGTAGAATTTCCCCATAGGGTTTCCTGAGTTGTCAATCTTACCAAAGCACACAGCTGCATCTTTCTGCCAGGGCACGGATGATGGCTTTGAACCAGGGAACTTTTGATTGACGCCAACTTCTTAAGTACTATGCCATCAGGTTTCCTTAGCTTTACACAAGGTTAATGTCCAGATATTAAATGATGACATAACATGGTTATTATGAGACAAAAAAGTTCATGTAGTATTTGAGCGTCTGATCTGATAAAGCTCTACACTGTTCTAAATAATATATAGTGTACAAACTGGTTTTCCTGTGGCATGTGGTTGAATTTAACAGCTCATTTATATCCTCATTTAGAATTCTTAACTAATGTGACTCAGGATTTTCCAGTTTATTTTCTATTCTTTCTGCCTGATTTTACCACTTTCATAACACCAGTACATTTCTTTGCCCATTTCTATGCCTAAAAGTCCATGATATGTTGTAATTTTCCATTCAATTTCCCCCTTGCTTAGTACATGTTCTCAGAATTACCAAATGAAAGTGGGAGGGGGGGGGGAGATAACCAAGGGAGACCAGTTTAATAAAAAATAATTGTGCTGAGTGGTTCAAATCAAAAGGATAATCCTGACTTGATTATAAATAATTTCATACTGAAATAAAACATCTATAATTGCAGGAATAGTAGATTATTTGATATGGCTCTTCTAGCCCAAGTCTACCTCCCTTTTCCTGTTTGTGTCTGGTAAGAAGGTGAGAGAAGATTCTGATAGAATTCACCTGTCAGCAATTGTGAATACCATTAATTGGATGCTTCCCTACAGAGTACAAAATGAACCATTGGAGAAGCAGGAGAGGGAATCTTATTTCCAGGCAGAGCCAAGAGTGGAGCTTTTCCTCTGGACTCCCAGATTTCTGTGCAGTGAAACTCTTGGATCCAGAGGATGGTTTTGACAGAACAGGAAGCAGAGTGGTAGCCTTCACAAGCCATAGAGTTGAGAGTTTTTAGGGAGGAGGCTGGTTTGTGGAGTGGAGTGCCTCTTGACATTTGAGAGGCTGGACTTGATGACCTATGGAATTTGAGCTAGATGCCTTTGGCTAGAGGCTTATAGTGAAATGCATGTTCTTTAGCCATTTGTCACCAGCACAGAAAGCACTTTGCAGCATATTCTGCTTAAACAACTGTGTCCTGAGCATGTCTCACTTGCATTGAAAAGTGTTCCCTTCCTTAATAAACCCTTTAATGAGGAATATTGACTGTGAATTTTGTGTAGCCATTGCAATGGAGCTAGAAACAAAGATAAACAATATTGTTTGAAACACAACAATAAGATGTTAAATACTGTGCTGGTTAGAATGACCATATATTCAATTCTCTAAAGAAAATACCTAGACGGGCTGTGGGGAATAAGAAGAAAAAATTCTGGTCATGGTAGACCACATTGTCCTGTGATTCGACGGAAGTAGAATAAGTGCTGTTACATTAGAGAGATTGCAGTCCTGAGAGATGAGACACAATGTGCGTGCCTTCTTGAGAGGAAGGCTGATCTACTCTGCGAACCGTTACCAATGAGCAATAAACAGTTTAACAATGAGTTGGGCAAAGAGTCTGGATATTTAACACAAGATTAGAATATGACTTTGCCAACTTCGGGTGGTGTCGTGGTTAAGCCCTGGGCGTTTAAAAGCAAACTCAGCAGTTCAAAAACGCCTGCCACTCCACTGGCGAAAGATGAGGCTTTCTACACATCTAAAGACTTATAGCTTCAAACTCACCTGGAGCGATTCTACCCTGTCCTCAAAGGTCACTGTGAGTTGGCATTGACTGGATGACAGTAAACACAGGGAACGCAGTAATAGCAGATTTTCATTTTTCAGAGTGTTCGAGATAAACTCAAAGTATTCCTTAGGTAGCTCAACTTTCCCCCCAGAATATGCAAAGGCTACATGACATTTTGTTGGGTTACTAACCAAAAGGTTGGCGATCAGAAATTACCAGCCACTCTTGGGGAGGACCATGTGTCCATCTGCTGTTGGAAAGATCCACAGCCTTCAACACCCTAGAGACCATGACACTCTGGGCTACAGCTTCATCATGAATTGGAATGGGTCCGCCTGCAGTGGACACACACACACACACACACACCCCGAGCCGAGGTATCAGGATGCAAATACCAGGTCTTTGGTAAGATACCAGCAGCCTGAAGCTTCATGCATAACACAGGTTGATTAAAAGCAGAATAACAAGAGGAGGCAGGCACAGAAACTAAACAGACAGTCTGAAGAGTCAAGTACAAAGGAATGAATCAAATTTAAAGTGATGGGGCTGTCACACAGGTCACAATCAGGCAACTGATCAGAGAGAAATGGAAAGAGACAGTGATTGATCTTCTGGGAGAATGGGACTTTGATAGGGCTTGAGTGGGCTCGCTCAGCGGCAAGGAGCTATTATAGGTATCAAGCTGGGTCCGACATTGGATGTGAGTGGCTGATCAACCGAACACATTTCTCTGAAAGAGAGCTGCACTTCTCGTGTCTCACATGCTTATTGTTGTCCAGTTTAATGTAAAATCTGTCTATAGTTTACATAGTTCCATAAAACAATTTCAGAGTGTATATGTGATGGGGAAAATCAATCTTGAAAAACTTGGTTAATTGACTTAATTTTCCAGTTCATTTTTCTAGTGCCGCTTTGCACCTATTTCTGTTTGAGTAGGTTCTGGGAAAGATCTCCCAAAAGCACACTGAAGTCCTGAAATTAGTAACCATCCATGAGGTATGCAATTATAACAGCTGCAGCTTTATGGGGGTCTCAGATGACATCATTTTTATTTGTAAAAAACTATTTTATAAAACATCCACATTCTTTACAAGAGTATCAATCGCAACCTCTGATTTTTAAATTTTTGTATTTTGGCTTATTATTTTACTAAATTGCCTAATTTTTATCTATTTAGATGAGATCTAATAGAGATCAATCTATCTAGTGTCAGAATATCTGATATAATAGTGTCACCAAGAATAAGAAATATGGATATGCCTACAGAACCTAGATGTCTTTAAATAACCATCAAATAATTTATACTTCACAAAAATCTAATGTCCAAATTGGAAATCAATTACCACAATGTATCCTTTTTAGATGAGCTTCTTACAGATTTGTGGCACTAAAAAAAAAAATTGCAAACTCCCATGTTTCTGAGTAACACACCTGGTACAACTTAATACAAAATATTTTGATTAATTATTTTACCATGATGAGATAGCAAAACTAATAAAAAATTACATAAATCTCAATTTCATGGAAAATCTAAATATATAAGATTAAGCCATTTTATATTTCAATTAAAATATATGCCCATTATTGTACTATTATTATATATAAAGTATCTTCTGAGTTCTGCTCTAGTTGCAATTTATAAATTTTGGTATATTATGTATTTTATTACATCTCAAAATATTTTCAAAATTGGTTTTCTAAATGGATGCCTATTTTATTTTCATCATGGTGGAAGAAGATACTTTGAATACTTTAAATCATTTTAAAGATATTAAAACTTACTTTATGGCCTATCCCGTGGTATATCTTTAAAAATGCTCTGTGTGAACTGGGAAATTGTGAATTGTATTGTTAAAAGAAGATTTATATTTCGTTTATCTTCTAGTTTCATGTTGATCTTATTTTTACTTGTTCTTTACATTCCAAAGTTTTCAAATTATATCGAACAGCTTATTTATATAGAAACTTTCCCAAATTTTGTTCTATGCATATTGAGGCACTATTTGTACCGCACCCATGGTCACTACTTGTAATTGATAGAAAGAATGTATTCACACTATTTTGCTGTGTGTGTGGCTTTTGTTTGTCTTCTATTTTTTTGCCTGAAACTGCTATTTTCTGGCATAATATCTTAATTCATTTGTTATTTTTTAAGGGATCACTGGTGGCACAACAGGCTAAGTATTGGGAGAAAGAAATGTCAATCTTCTTCCTTAACAACATGTTCTGTAGGGTTACTATGAATAAGAACAGATACTAAGGCAGCGGAAATTTGTTGTATGTTATTTTATTACTTTTTGCCCAAGGGATCAATATCTGAAGTTAGAATAATCTAAACACCAAGACCATAGGGTTGATTCTGATTCACAGGGCAGAGTAGAACTGCCCTTTGGGGTTTCTTAGGCTATACATTTTTATAGGATCTGAAAGCTTCATCTTTTTGCCTGTGGAACAGCTGGTGGTTTCAAACTTCTGATCTTGTGCTTAGTTATCATCCGAGGTAACTCATTAGGTAACCCAACAGGTAACCTATTACACTACCAGGGTTCCTAATACAATCTAGCACTGATAAATACTTACTTAAATCCAATAGTACAGAAAACCTTTACTCTGTATTCATCAACATCAACAGAGTATTGTAATTACTGCTTTATGCTGTTGTCTTTTAAATTGCCACCGTCTGTTAATTCTTCTGGTATAGTGTCTATTAGTTCTTAAGTTTCTCTAAGATCTATATCTTGAAACCCTTCATTTTATATATATTCTATATCCATAATCTCTTTCACAATTTCCTTGGTTGACTTTGCTGTAAATCTTGAAACTGTGCACAACATCTGGAAAATTTTCTCCTGCAGCAGTTAACAGTTTCAGACTTGATCAGTCTCATGTCTTTTTCTTTTTAGTTTTACAATGATAGCTCCTTTTCTGGATGGATCCCACGATGGACTCAATCCAGAAAGGGGCCTCTCCTTGCCCGGATCTTCTGTTTGTGCATCTGAAAGTCTAGTAAATAAATGTCCTTTTACTTTCATGTTTGAGGAGCCATAGCCTTATTGATGAGGACATTCCCGATCAGAAACTTGACTACATTTCCAAAAAACAGAATTTCCATCCTTACCTCCTGGTGTCATCTTCTTTTATGAATAAATGTATTTTGTGACTTTTTTTCCCGAATAAGCTACTTTGCCTTTCTTGAAAACCTGTTTGAGCATATATCCTTTCTCCTCTTATCAACCTACTTTTTGCTGGCTTTAAATGTCCTGGCTCTATATTCTTCACCACCATTTTACTTCAAGTTGTCATATAATGACTTTGATTTTTCTCAAATTACATTAGCGCCTATAGGTATGCCTCTTTTAAGCAATCTTGTACCCACACAAAACCTGCATTTATATTTCAATTTTTTTCTGGTTGCACATCTAATTTGCTTGTTGAAAACATCTATACATTGACTTATTCAATGTAATTTAATAGATTTATTGACAAATAATTTACATATCATGGTTGAATGGTTTAAACACATTAAAAAGAGTTGAGCAAGCATTCACCACAATCCGTTTTAGAACATTTTTTTCTTCCTTGTACTCATTATTAATAGCTCCCCACTTCTTCCTCTACTTCCCCTTCCTATGAAACAATTAATCTAGCTACTCTATAGATTTATCTATTCTAGATTTAATGTAAAGAAAAACATACAAAATCACCCCCTCCCCTCAAAAAAAGCCAACAAAAATAACAAAATAAAACAGTAAATAAATTCAATCAAAAGGAAAGCAAAAAGTAACAAAAATTAGAATACATTTAAAATGGGTCAAAAGTGAAAACAGATGGTAAGGGGTTACATTTTAATCTAACTATATTTGCACTCTGTGTTAGCAAGGGTGTTTACATCTCTTGATAGTGATCAGAGGGGATTCACCAGAGCCTCAGCCATGTGGGGATTTCACTGTTATCCATAAACCAGGTACTCAGAATGTAAGTTCTACTACTATTTCCTCTCCTAGCCATGGATTTAATTATTTACCATCCTTGGATCATACAGGCTGTTGTGTTTCTTGCATGTTGGAGTTGCCTGAGACTTAGATGGCTACTTATTTTAAGAAAAGCCATTAGGACTTCAGATACTAATTTCTCTGATAGCTGGGGACATCTTATTCACAATTTGAAAAGCTGCATTTTTAAGTCAATATTTTTCTTAAAAGACATTCTATGAAAGTGCCAGTTTTCCCACCTACTGGTGTGACTGCAGTCACAGCATCATGGATTTACTTTAGTTTTTCCCTATAGTTTTTTCCCTGTATTCATTGATCTTGAAATGGGGCAAGTGTAGCTACTACCTGAATCTATGATACCTACCCTGCAACTCCCCTCTGTAATGCTATGGCTTTTCTATGCTTCTCCGGAGCCCTGATGCTATCAGTGATGGCACTTAGCAGTAAACAAAGTATAAAGTATTGCAGTAAACAAAATAAAAAGTATGTGGGAACTACTAGAGATCCCCTTTTATTATATAAATTTACTGGAGAGATGAACTGCATATGTTGAAGTGATTCATATTTCGCAGCATTTTAAGTTGCTGTGTGGAACGTCTGCCCCCAGTTTGATATCAGCAGGATGCAAAACGTTTTACGGTGGGACAGTGTGTGTTAAAATTCATTTTATGCATTTATGACTCAATAGTGTATTTTTACATTTGAGTACATTTCTTTTGACAGTATACTGCACCATGCATGCAAGCCCTGGGGACTAAGGCCAGGTTGACAGTTCAGGATTAGCAGCAGCTTCATGAGATGATGAGTAAAGGGAAGCTCGAAGAGCCAGCTCTGCTCTTCCCTGTAGGTTTTCTTTGAGTCAGATTTGACTCAATGCCAGTGAGATGGTTTATAAGTGTGTGTGCGTGCAACTGTGATTTATGATATTACAATAATTTTGAGTATATTTTTGGTAGTCAATAATAAAATATCCTGATTATATACATATATATCTATATTATGCATTCATTACATATGTGCCCTTTGTAAAAATTACTATTTCTAGGGTACAATTTTTGTCTGCAAGTTTTTTTTTCAAATTGTCACAAATCTCTAAAAACTTTCAATATGTTTATTGAAGACAATGAATGTATCAGTGGCTCCATGCTGTTCAAAACCACACCATTAAAGGGTCAACTGTGTAAGGTTATTATGAAGAGAGAGAGTATTTGGGAGAAACCAAATTTGAGCAAGAAATTACTACACTATATATTCTATGCAAATAAAATGCGCTTTTTATGATTTTGGTCAATTGCTTTCTCCTCCTTCCCATGCTTCTGGGATGCAATGAACCAAACTCACTGCTATCCAGTCCATGCTGACTCACAGTGACCCCTTGTGCGTTTCAGAGACGGTAACTGTGTAGGTAGTAGAAAGCCGTCTTTCTTCCCCAGTGCTGTGGGTGGTTTTGAACTGCAGACCCTGCTCATTACAGCCCAGTGTGTAACTACTATACCATTGGGTCTCTTCCCAATGCACATGAGGGACTTGAAAATCCTATGGCTTATAAAAGGAGTCCCTTAGCCTTCAAAATGACATTGCTTTTCAATAGTTTAAAGAGATCTACTGTAACACATTCGCCTCATGGAATGCCATTTGGTTTCTTGAGTGTTGTTTTCAAGGAGTTTGATTGTAAATACAACTAAAATCAAATCCTTGACAATGACAATCTTTTCTCTTTATTGGTCATTGTTTTGTTTTTGATATGATGTTGGAGTATAATCCATACTAAAGGTTTCTATTTTCATTAGTTGAATTCTTGAAGTCTTTGTTTTCCACTGAGAAGAGTAGATACTTTTGTGCATTTACTATTTTATTTATTTACTGTACAACGTAAACAAAAAAGAACAGCAATGTTATGTAAATACGCTCCTGGGCAGCGGAAGGCAAACAAACCTAGCAGGTGCCTGGTACTTGGGAAAAGTAAAGTCACTAACAACAACAGTACGGTCTCCTAATATCATCCAAGGGAAAATGAGGGTAAATTTAGGGACCTTAATATAGAGCATGTATATCCTATCAACACACCTAAAACTGCACAAAGAGCAGAAGGCCAACTAAATAACGGAACCCTCTGACAATTAAACTATGACGGGCTTCAAAAGAGTTCACCCAAATAAGAAAGAGATATTCTACTGATTAGAGTTTTTTTTAAAAAATTCAATGGCATATTATATGTCTAAATTGTAAAAGAAAATTCAGCACATGAACAACAACACAAAGCAATTAACCTATGGCCAGAGACATGAATAGACAGTTCTCCAATGAAGTCATTCAAGATGTAATAAGAATGTAAGCCAAACCAGATAGCAGTTGAAATAGAGACTGGGGCGCAAGTAAAAAGGGGGGGAAACAAAACAAGAAATATGACTAATTGGTGTACCCCCTAAGTTGAATATTAAATCTAGCCTACATTTTTCCCATTCAAAAGGATTCTCATGCAGACATCCCCTCAAGTCAGTACTAATTAAACCCTCACTTACCCTCACCTCCTTAGCTGCTCCCAGACAGTTCTGACTCACAGATACACTGCAGATGGAGTAGACTTGCTGCTAAGCATTTCCAAGAAAGCAAATCTTTATAGGATCAGAAAACAGAATGGAGGGACCAGTGGATTCTTACTGCTGGCCTTGTGGGAGCAGCTCAGTGTGTAACTCTTTACTCAGAAAAGGCTCCTTGATCATCACTTATTCTTATTAAACTTCTTTAGAAAAAATGACTTGCAACAGGTATGGAAAATAGAAATATGAAAGAATTGTTCAAATAAAGCAACTCTGAAAAGCCAGCCACAGCTATGTTTATTTTAATGTCTGAAAAAAATTATATTTGTTATAATTAAACATTTTAATAAAAGCGATGTATGTCAGTTTAACAAGAAAAACAATAAAAGGTTGATGAAAATACTTTGAAAGAACAAATATATCTATAACATAAACACTTCTAACTTCAGGAAATCCTTCTTATAGTTATAATTTTAAAACTTCATACTCATAAACATTATTGAGGTATCATGTGATTATCCAAGCTTAGATATAGGTCTAAAAATTTTTTTACTTGCATATTATCATTTTTAAAAGATGAATGGCTGATTTAATTATATATTTTTTACCTTTCTAATCCACATACTTCAGCCCTATTTTCATTTTAATTTTAAGGTATAGATTTGTAATTTCATCCAGAAAACACCTATGAGTTTCCCCGAATGTAAGGAGCTGAGGGAAGAGTGAATGTGGACTTGGAAGCTCCCACGGCAAGACAGGCAAAGAGCGAATAACAAACCCGCAAATGCTGCAGCGAGACCCAGGGACGGTATAATCTATAATGAAGGAGGAGAGCATCTGACTTCAAAAGGGAAACGAGACAGTCAAGAGAATTCCTGATAACTTTAACACCAAAGTACACAAAAATAGGCTATGGTATTAAGTCAATAGCCGAAACTCAATCGGAACACTATAATTGTATTTAGAAAATAACATCCTTTTCGAACATAATCTGTCACAGCTATCTTTTATGTGATACACAGGCAAAAAAAAGATTGATTAACTTTGAAGGATTTCAAAAAACAATAAATAATATTGGATACAACTAATTGAAATCAGAACATGTGTGGAAAAATAAATATAATTTACAAATTCTGTATGTATACATATATATAAATACACACAGAATATATCCATCGATATATTCATGTTTCCAGTTTGGAGCATCTAAATCAATGGAAGGACTGAATTACATTTCGCTCTAATTGAAAGTTTGAATAAGTAACTAAGTCATGGATTTTGAAGCACCTCCAAAGGAAAAAATCTTGTTTAATGGATGCTCTTAATGATTTCAAGATGCAACTCCATCTTCTGTTAATGGTTTTCTTATTAATATTACATTTATAGGACAGCTTAAAATTATTGTCTCCATTGCCCAAATACCAATTTAAGTGCTTCCTCAGTTTAAAAGGAGGCCGACCCCACTAAACAGCTGACACTTAGAAACTAAGAAGTGGGGGGACAACAGAAGGAGAAACGGTTTAGTGAGAGCATTCTGAACACGCCCGATTCTCAACCATCCCATTCTCGTTATTCATCTATTTTAACACATTGTAGAGGTAACGGCTATTTTGTGGGCAAATCCCATTTGGGTGAATAGTAAGAGTACTGGTTCACTTCCTTGATTTTCTCAAGAATAGTGTCGGTAATTTTACAGTGTTTCTATTGGACAGATGTGTTGTTTCTCTGGATTTGAGGAATATCTAACCAATGATTACAGTTTGTGGAGGCCATAGTTCGTGGAGCAGGGCCACCCAAAGCTAACCATCAGCTTAGTCTTATCTTCAAAATGTATTCACTTGTTGACTCTTATTGCAGAATTCAAGCTGAATTCAGAAGGGATTGTGCAATGAGGGATGCCATTGTGGAGGTCAAAAGGGTACTGGTTAAATATGGAGCACACCAGACAGATGTTAACCTGCGTCTTATTAGCCATGCAAAGGCAGTCGACTGTGTGAATCATAATAAATTATGAATAACTTTGTACAGAATGAGAATTTCCAAACACTTAATTTTATTCACGTAGAATGTGTATATCGACTGAGAGGCAGCTTCTTAAATGGAACAATGGAACAGTGCATAGATTTAAATCAAGGGAAATGTGGTAAGGGTTCTATCCTTTCAGTACACTTATTTAAACTATACGCTGAGCAAATAATCTCAGGAGATGACCTGTGTGAAGAACAATGTGGCATCAAATTTAGAGAGAGACTCATTTAATAACCTGTAATGTTATTAAATTGCTTGCTAAAAGTGAAGAAGATTTGAAGCACATACTGATAAAAATTAAAATCGACAGCCCTCGGTGTGCACTCAACCTCCACATAGGACAAAAATCCTACAACCAGACCAATAAGCAGCATCATAATAAACAGGAAAAAAGTGAAGTTGCTAATGGTCTCATTTTAGTTGTATCTGCCATCAAAGCGCATGAAAGCAGCAATCAAGATAGCAGGGACATATTGCATCAAACAAACGTGTGGCAATAAACCTCTTTGAAGAAGTGACAATCTGCTTCCTTGAAAGTGACAGTCTTGGTCGCCCTGTGGGGCAGTTCCACCTTGTCCTCGGGTTACTATGAGTGAGTATCACCTTAATGGCAACCCATTTGGCTTGTTTTGATGTAAGATTAAATTGAAATAAAATTATAAAGCACATGACCCTCCATGTACTTTCTATCAAAAGTAACTATTAAATTATTAGGTGTCCAAATGTGGCTAATACCTCTTCAAAGTATTAAAACCTAACACGGCATTTTGTGGACTAAGTACCATATATATTCGTGTATAAGATGAGTTTTTCAGCACATTTGGAATGCAGTTTTTGTGGTAAAATTAGGTGCCTCTGCTGCTATTCGGGTCGGTTTATACTCAAGTATATATGGTACTTCAGATATAATCCATGACAATTTTGAGTGTTTCATGTGCATACGAAAGCTGGACACAAGCAAGGAAGACTAAAGAGGAATTGATGCCTTTGAGGCATGGATGGTATTGGTAAAGAAGACTATTGATTAGACCATGACTGCCAGACGAACAAACACATGTTTCCAAAGAAGTCCAGTCCACAGCAGAGAGGGCGACACTTCTCATATATTATCAGGAGGGATGGTTCCTAGAGAAGGGCACCGTGTTTAGTAAAGTAGAGGGTCTGTGAGAAAGAGGAAGACCCCCAAGGAGACAGTTTGGCACAGTCCTTGCAACCATGTGCTCCAACACAGAGACGGTTGTGAAGATGGGGCAGGCCCAGGCAGGATTTGGGTCTGTTGCACATAGAGGGGCTATGAGTTGCAACCTACTCAAGACGCCTACCAACCAAAGCAACGCTATTTTTACATATAACTTGTGCAAATAAGAAGATTCATCTCTTAAGATTTTAGGGGTTAACAGCTTGAAAAGGTTGAGGGGAGGGCATAGACATTGATCATTGTTTTTATAACAGCTCATCTAAAACAGTTCTTGTTATTTCCCCTGTCCCTGGTGATTCATATCCTGTGATTCAAGTTTAGGCATAATAGTTTTACATTGTTTTTGTTCCATTGAGGGTGGTCATCTAACGAGCTTTCAAAGTACTGTAAACAATCTGAAGTCATGTGTGGTGATTTGAGGGATACAGGTAAATATTGCTGACCACCCTATAAAGAGATTAAAGGCATTTATATTCAAGAGAAGTTTATTTTCTTCAAAATGCAATTGCCTAGTATACAATAGTGAATTGGGATACAATTGTGTTTATGCACAATTGCATACCATGATTCATGAACAATCTGTGAAACTGAATTGGCTCTCTGGCGATAATAATCTCAGAATTTATCTGTGGGATGTGGTCAATCTCTGGCACGTATGGAGCAAACTATTCCCTGTGAGTTTTGCCATGACCCTTAAAGTAACGATCATTTATCAATAAAGGCCTTGTAAAAATTGCCCCTGGTATCTGAATGGAAATATCCTTCAGGAACCTAAGACAAAAGAAAGGCAGAGGAAAGAAAATGCAAATGCTATTGCCTAATTCAGAGTTGGAAACAGGTTAGCCTTAGTTTGTGGTAGATAAGGTTGCCCTGGTAGGACTGTGGTAAAATTTGTCGCAAAAGTCAAAGGTTCGAGTCCACCCGGGACTCCAGAAGAAAGAAGTGACAATCAGCTGCTTTGAAAGCGACAATCTTGGTGGCCCTGTGGGGAAGTTCCACCTCGTCCTCAGGTTACTATGAGTGAGTATCACCTTAATGGCAACATATTTGGCTTGTTTATAATATAAGATTAAATTGAAATAAAATTATAAAGCACATGACCCTCCATGTACTTTCTATCAAAAATTAGTATTAAATTATTAGGTGTCCAAATGTGGCCATATTTTATAAAATCTCTATTACTATTAGAGATAGTTTACATATACTAGGCTCTCTGGAATGTCTTTCAAAATAATCCATGAAGTGACAAGAGAGTGAGCTATAGATGAACAAATTGACCTTGAGTTGATATTGTAGGAATTATGCTGCAGATCCACGAGGGCTCCTGATGTTGTGGGTTCTGCTTTGTATATCTAAGAATTATCCACAATGAAAAGTTAGATTAGGTAGTACATATATTTTATCAAAGGAAAATCTAGGACTTGATTGATGAATCTTACTTTGTATTTAATATAAAATTTGATGTGTTTTGTGTTCATCTAAATTGGATTTAGAAAATGCCCTCTGTGTAGTAGCTGACAACACAAGTTTATGTTCTTTATCAGATGCTCATAAGAATTCCAGATAAGAAATTAAATGAAATATTTTAGATAGTCTTACCTCTAGTTATCCCAATGCTTTAACAGTTCAAATGTTTATTGTTTCCATATATTTTTTATTACAAGAGAATTTCAGTTTTTCTTATTGATTAATTTTGTTATTGTTGTACTAAAAGCTTTTGTTGGAGAAGATTAGGAATAGGTGGAAAACAGAAACAATGAGTCCAGAGGGAGTTGCCTCCACTGATGGTTCAGCATCAGAACAGTGTGTCCAGAAATGTAAAGTAAAAGAATAATAATATTACATAAGCCTATACATACAATCATCCGGAGGATTGAACTGAATGAGAGCATATAAATAAAGAGGCATTTTTGCCTGAAATATTTTAGAAATGATTAAAAATAGCTCACCTCCACCTTTATAATTTTCCTATTTCAATCCAGTGTTGAATAGGATTTTTTTAATAGAATGTGATTGTTACATTTTACTGAATTCTATAAAGTTGTCTGAATATTTATTCAACATTTAATTTCCATGTTCTGCTCTGTAGAATTCTATTCTCTATGAAAGTGTGTTGTGTATATGTATATATATATATATGTATATTTATAACATAAAAAAGGACATCTAGCATTACTGATACAAGAATTTCCTCCAGCTGGACCCTAACCTATGATGGAGTTGGGCAAGTCATTTAACATGTTTGTGGCTCAGTTCAATCATTTCTGAAGCAGATATAACTATCTCTCTTCTGAGTATTTGAAAGGCCTGTAGTGACAATCAATTTTGTAATTAAAAAGCTCACTTTTGAAAATGATAAAGTACTATAAAAGCATTAACAATATAGAGTTAAAATATGATATTAACTTAAATTTTAGCCTTATAATATAGTTAAGTCCCTAAGAAAAAGAATACAGCAAATAAATATAAATATACACATGAACAACTATAAAAAATTAACCTCAAAAATTAACCTACTAGATCCAAGAAGTACTTGCTGAAACCACCACACTGGCATTAGAACAAAAAGTTAGGTTACTGTATTTCCCTGGTGGGACAAATGTGTTTATTATATGTTGCACAATTAGTTACTAATAATATTAGCCTCTTAAGTTTCACCCTACCTCACAGATTCAGGAGGAAGTCCTGGAAACAATGTCAGGTGTTATTTATTACACTTTGAATAATGATGCAGAATTTTTAACTTGAGAGAGCGTTGTCTTTAGAATTAATTCTAAATAATTGAGTTAACATTTATTACTGTAAGGGACAAGAAGAGTTAGATTTTTCCTCAAGATCATATTGTGGCATCATTAAAATGGCCTATCTTTCTTATTGATTGACCAATAATAATATCTCTTAATAATAGTGATGATAGTAATAATGATCTAATAGCCCTGAAAGTGACAGTGGATATGTTAAATCACATATTGCAGTGGGAAAATTTGCTACATGAAAATGCACCTCTTTTAAAGTGTTAAAAAGCAAAGCCATCACTCTGAGAACTCAGGGGCATCTCACCCAGGCCCTGGTATTTGCAAATGCCCATGTGCATTCAAGAGCTGGGCACCAGAACTGATGCCTGTGGCCCTCCTACTTTTCTGCTTCGCGTTCTCTTCTTTGTATGGCCGACACCTGCCAGCAACACCGGTCTGTTTAGGAGCATTTGTCCCTGTGCTTCCTGTCTGTGTGTGGAAGGAAATCCTGCTTTGTATTGTATTGTCAGGAACTGAGTGCGTTTACCCCCATTATGACGGCAGGCAAGACAAAAGCAGTTGCACGGTGCTCCAGAAATTTCACAGAGATTGCTCCAAAGATTATTCAAGGAACAGTTAATAGAAAGCAAATGATGTTGACAGAAACACCTAGGCTAGTGGCATGGAGGGGAAGCATTGTCCAAAGGTCTTGTCCCAGGGATAATTGGCTAAGCAATGTGGTGGCAAACATCCTTAATTTGGGAGGTTACAGAGACACCCGCGCTAGCCCTGGAATGACAAGCAATTCATTTTGGAGATTAGTAGTGAAGCACAGGGGGACAATCAATCATGAGATGAAGGGCCATAGTGAGTCTTGTAGTAGCAACTGCAGAGCTACTGCCCAGGAAGTGATACAATGAAAGTTGTTTCTGGAAACATTCTCTCAGTACTGTTTAAAGGATGAATTTATGAAGGGAAAGAAGATGGAATACAGAAAACAATGATCATTTTCAATAAATATTATTGATTATGGAGACAGTAGGTGGTAATAACAAAGGATGCAGGCAAGACATATTATTAAAGACAGAGTTTCATTAAAGGGTCAGATTAATGAACAATAAATGAAGAAGGCTAATCAAAATCTCTCCAAATCACTCTGATTATGATTTCATGTTGATGGGAGTTCCAATGATTGTGCTGCTGAAGAAAGCATGCCTTTGAATCTTCGAAAATAGGATATTTTCTAATTTTGAATACCAATAATTATTTTGAACAGAATGATTATTACTGAAGAGGATGGAATTTCTCCTCCAGCTATGGTTGAGTTGTGATCTCCATTACTCGTGGACTTGGCATCCCGAAAGCACTAGAGCAGAGGCATGTGCAGCTGTGACTCGGCAGAGCATGGAGTTGTGCGCAGGCCTATTAGTGTGGTCATAGAAAAGACAGGGAGCGACGGGTTACTTCCGTGCATGGATTGTGCTGCTCACTAAAGTTCCCTCAGGTGTCCTGAGAAACCTTAGAACTAGGTGGACATTACTTTCACTCAACTAAGCTTTTATCATCTTACATTGTATATAAAGTTATAAAGTGTTTTGCTGATCTGTTGATTTGTAGTAAGTAATTTTTGCATTATCTGAATACAAGTCAGATTTTTGGGGGTGAGGGGGGTGGGGGCTACATATGTTCAGAAAACCAGAGAAGAATCAGTGCACTTGAATTGTGGTGCCAGAGAAGAATTTTGAAATCCCGTGGACTGCTAACAATTTTGTCTATTTTGGGTCCCTCAATCTCAGCAGCTTGTCAACTATTTCCTCTTAAGTTTAGCATTTTTCCCTTTCTTCTGAACCAACCACATGACGTAGTTTCATTCGTCAAATACTTTCTGGAGAAAAAAAATAGATACAATTTTTCAAGGCAACAGCTAACTGTTTTTATAGCAAAATACACAGCTTTTATCTGAAATCAGTGTTTATTTAAATATCTATCTTTGGTTTGACCTTAGACATAACTTAGGACACTGGTTTGAATGGGACAATAATTTGAATATCCTCTTACATTTCTTCCAAAGGTTCTGATGAGGTAAGCAAGCACACGTGTCAGAGACACAGCCAGGTATCAGGAACTACGGTAGAAGTGGAACAGGCCTACTTTTTTATAGGTGTGTCTGTGCTTGGGTGTGCTTCTGGGTGTGCATATGTGTCTGTGCATGTGGAAATCATGGATATGCGATGTGTTAGAAGAAGTCAGGCCAGAGTGCTCTTTAGAGGCAAAGATGGCAAGACTTCCACCTTCATACTTTGTACAGATTGCCAGGAGAGACCAGACCCTGGAAAAAGACATCATGTTCGGTAAGGTGGAAGGGTGTTGAAGGAGGGGACGGCTCTCAATGAGATGGGTTGATGACGGGCTGCATTCATGCAATCAGGCATATGAACAGTTGTAACAATGGAATGGGACAGTGCAGTGCTTCCTTCTGTTTTGCACAGGGTCACTATGGGTCAGAGTCAAATCTATGGCACCGAACAACCATGCTTATGCTCACTTCGACTCTACACATCCAGTTAGAGATGATGACAGCAAGGTGGTGGGCAGGTTGTATTGACTTAAAATCATGTATAGCAATTTCACATTTATCTACATAGAAATGAACACTGAAATTCTATGAATGTTAAAAAAAATTCGATGAAACAGTGAAAGGACCAGAAAGCTTTGAAGTCTGTGCTAAACGTAAAATAGATAGAGACTGTCTAACTCTGCCTCAGTGTTACCTATTGAACAACAGAACAAAGCATTGCCCTGTCGTTCGGCATCTTCAAGGTTGACATGTTCACATTCACCATTGTAGTCGTCATGCGGATGCATGTCACTGGGGGTCTTCTTCACCCGCAGAGGATGACCCTATGATGACGTGATCAAAGCAAGAGTGTCAGATCATGTTCTGTGTAATCCATTAATTTCTCACAGCTAATTTTTATCAAGAGATCAGCAGGCCTTTCTCTGTAGTCTGTATTGCTCTGGAAGTTCAGTCAACAACTATCTAGCATGGGTAACCTTGATGGTATTTGAATGATCAGTGACCTACATTCTAGCATTACAGCAAGCTGCAAGCCACCACTGCATGTCAAGTTGACGGACAAATGATGGTTAAAGACAAACTGGTACAGATAGGAACTGGAAATACAGGGAATCCAGGATGGATGAGCCTTATAGGACCAGTGGTGTGAGTGGCAAAACAGGGAGGGTAAAGGGAGAATGGGTAGGAAAGAGGGAACCGATTACATGGAACTGTGTGTGACCTCCTCCCTGGGGGACAGACAACCGAAGAGTGGATGAAGGGAGACGTCGGACAGGGCAAGATATGACAAAATACCCATTTATAAATTATCAAGGGCTCATGCGGGAGGGGGGAGCGGGGAGGGAGGGGAAAAATGAGGACCTAATGTCGGGGGTTTAAATGGAGAGAAAATGTTTTGAGAAACGATGTACAAATGCGCTTTACACAATTGATGTGTGTATGGATTGGGATAACAGTTGTATGAGCCCCTAATAAAATGTTAAAAAATAAAAATAAAAAAAGGCTTAAGGATTAATTATATTTTATATGATGTAAAACTCCAACTTTTAATATTATTCTCAAACTTTCTTTCCCATTTTCCTAGATTATTTTCTTTGCTTAGAGATTCCTTTTTAAGATCACACCATCTCTGGGTATAATATTCTCTTTGGGGAATGGAAGATAAGAGCGATATTGAGCGAGGAGTCAGAAACATAAAATCCCCATTGATAGCAGTAAACCAAATTACTACCTAGTAGATAGATAAGGAATACAATGATGATTTAAATATGGTTTACTAAAATGAAAAATCATATAATTTTACATGCCTGTCAAACTACTCTCTAAGATATGATCAAGCCAAAATTATTTTCCACGGTACAGTTGAATAATTTGGAAACAAGTGATGTGAGTTAAATATGACCAGAATATCTAGCTCAGCGAATTTGACTTAAGAGATAGAAATGGTGAAGTGTCAAATAGAATACCCATCCATCTCTTCCTTGATAATGAAAGTGATCATCAGAGGCTTAGGTAAATATGCTTGAAATCGTTATTTGGAAACATTCAGTTATGACACTTTTTAATCAAGTTGCTTAGTGGCCATCATTATCGTCTCTAATTTCACAGGCAAAGTAGCTGAGAAATTGAATGTCAATTTTCTGAGAAATTGAATGTCAGATGTCAAAAAGAAGCTGATTTGTGAAGAAATCCAGCAAAGGGCCAGCTCGCTAACCCAACTGAAATCCGCTTGGTAGTTAAACAGAATATTGAAAAAATAAATAGTTTTAAAAGGCAGTGTTTTTTCTGTTAGTGTATGGTAAGTTATTTGGGTTTTTTTGGAAACTGGAACAACATTTATACACGCATCCTGCTAACTGACATGAGGTGTATCTGTGATTCATGGTGGATCTCAAAGCATGGCGACTTCATGCACAATGAAACTCTTTCCGGTTCTGTACCATCTCTGTTGCAAAAAGGACATTGGGATCCATAGGGTTTACATCGACTGATAGTTGGAAGAAGTTGCCAGGCCTTTCTTCCTAGTCTGATTTAGTCTGAACGTTAATTTGATAGATGTGCAAGCCTCCATTGATAGATTGGTGATAGTTGTGCATGAGGTGCATTGTCTAAAAACCTGGAAGCTGTGCTTCTGGAAATGGAAGGTGAACATTTTACCATGCCACCGAACCACCACTACCCACCTCTAAACAAATGGTGTTTTGTTAATTGCCCTTCAATCAATTCTGATTCGTATTTGTATTCAACTGATGACTTAATGGTTGGAGTTTCAAATCCACCCAGAGGGTTGAAAATCTTGGCAGTCTGCTTCTATTAACATCACAAGAAATGCTAAGGAAGAGTTATACTCAGTAACTCATGGCATGGAGTTACACATGGTGATGTAAACAAATTCATATTTGTTATTGAAAACATTTTAGAAGTTTCATTCTGAATCTCTTAGAAATCTATGAGAACATAAACAACAATGAAGGTCTTGCATTCAGTAAAAGAAAACTTGTTTTTGTGATACTGTCCTGTGTCACATTCTGTGCTAGGAGTTTAGCTCTTGGGGGAAAATCATGGGGTATGTTTTGGGCCTTTGCAAAATGTTTAGTCTAGTAAAAGAGATAGACATTTAGAGAGCATATTTTGAGATAACTCAATGGGTCATTGTCTTCTATGTGGTTTGAGTCAATGCCCCTCAAGGATAGCTTCCTCTGGTCTTCCATTGCAAGCTTACACGTCGGTCTGATTCTCAACAGCTTTCAGCGGAGCTTCTAGACCAAGCTGGACTAGAACAGTGGTTCTCAACCTTCCTAATGCCGTGATCCTTTAATATAGTTCCTCATGTGGTGATCTCCCAACTATCAAATTATTTTTGTTGCTACTTCATAACTGTCATTTTGCTACTGTTATGAATCAGGTGACCCCTGTGAAAGGGTCGTTCGACCCCCAAAGGGGTCATGACCCACAGGTTGAGAACCGCTAGACTAGAAAGGAAGGCCTGGCAGTCTACTTCAGAAGAAGTAGCCAAAGAAAATTTGATGGATCACACCACAGTGTGATCCAGCTGTGCACAGGGTTGTGTGAATCAGGGCAAACTCACTCAGGGTTCACAAGAACAATTCTCACTGCAGGGTGTAATGGGAAGGCAGGAGAAACCTACTGAGGACCCAAAAAAAGCTTCCCAGAGCAAATAAGACCTGACCTGCATTTTTGAGTAAAAATGGTCCAAGAAGCCAAGTCCTATTTACTGACATGAGTAAATATGAGAGAGTGAAGGATGACAGGGATGTGGATCAAGGTGGGCCAGTCTCTGTCGTTAGAACCTAAAATGTGAGGCTGCGCAGTCTGGAACAAGCCAGATGCTGAATGAACTCTGATAATTACATGCTGAATGTATCTCTGTGTTTATTGATTCTGCTTATCCAGCCATTATTGAGAGCCAGTAAGAGGGAACCTGCAATACCAATGATTAATTCAGGAATTCCCTTTGTGTGGAGTTTAAAGTCTAGAAGCATAAGGGCCATTATCACAAGAGAAGAAAAAGATCAACCTTGAAAGTGATTATTGCATCTCTATACCAAATAGCACATGACGGATAAAGGACAAAATGGATGAAAGCTAAGCTCTTGCTCCGAGGAAACTGAAGTAGAGGGTAACCAGCATAGGTTAGCTTGGCAGTGGGGATATTAACCACTGATTTTTCTTACACAGTGTCCTGCTAGCCTCAAGGTCAGCAGTTCGAAACCACCAACCGCTTTCGACTCCCATAAAGAGTTACAGTCTCAGGCACCAACAGGGGCAATTCTACCCTGTTCTAAAGGGTTGCTATGCGTCACAATTCATTCTAAGGCAGGGAGTTTGACTCCTGAGATTCCTGAGTGGTGAAACAGCTCATATGCTCCACTACTAACAGATTGCTTGGAGTTTCAAGTCTACTAGAGATGCCTACAAAGAGGAGTCTGCTGATCTGCTTTAAAAAGAAAAACAAAACAAACAAACATTGAAATCCCCACAGAGCGTAGTACTGCTCTGATAAACCTGGGCAGAATCAACTTAACTATAACTGGTTCGGGGATGGAGGGTGGGGATGGTGTGTGTGGTGCGGGGGGTGGGGAGGGGGGCGTGGTTCTCAAAAGTAGTCAGGAATCATCAATATGAGCTCAGCCTTACTAAGAATCAAAAGCATTTTGTGGTGCTTATGTAGGGGACCCACTTGGTAGCACTTCACTTTTTCCCAATACTTGATCTGAAGGAGAAAGGAAAAACAAAGCAAATAAACGAAAAGCTAGTAATGAAGCGGGTAATGCAGAATTTGGCTTCTATATGTGAGTAAGTGGACCTCTAATATTGAGCTCAAGATTTAAGCAGATAAACTCTCACCATTCACAAAGACTGCCGGTCTGAGTTAGACCTCTGCTAATGGCAGGATGCTGCTGGAAAGCAGTAGAGTAAAATGCTTGCTCCCTGCTGGCAGGTTGTTCCAAAGCAGGAAAAGAGCGAAAAAAAGAAAACTGGGCAAAATGTAGTAAGTTCTTTCTGAGTTCTCAATGATTATAGTTATTGCAGCCCTTGTGGGTGGTGGGCCAATGGGACCAGCTGCAAAAGTCTTTGAACCATGCGGTCGGATATAGATCTGTGGTCAGAGGGAACCCAAGCCTTGGAATTAATGGGCTGCAGTTACCATCTTGACATTCTCAGTAGTTCTATCTTTGAATTTGCATTTATTTCTTCTTATATGTAAACCAAGTCTGAAGGGTAACAGAGCTTTGTGAAGGGGGCATGGCCGTGGTTGTCCCATCCCGGAGCTGGTTGTGTTGAGATGTGTTTATGGAGAAACTCACAGTGGGTCATCTTTTAACCTCCTCTAATCTGAGGACCTAACATATCCCAAAATGGAGAACAAAAAGTCTTTGGGAGATTCCTGTCTGCAATAAACTGGGAAAATAGTTAATGGGAAGAGGAGATGCATGGGAGAGGGGAAGCCAAATGATCAGGGACCACACGCTAATTATGGAGTTAGGAGACAGGATCACCTTGCCTATGAGGGTTTACATTTGCTTTGCAAGTATCCCCGTGGCCAAAAGAGCATGACATGAAATAGTAAATAGAAAACACTATAAAAGATTTTTGAAAAGGAAACTCAGGGTATGTGTGTGATAGTAGGGAGCTTTGCATTTTATTACCATAAACATACATTTCTCCTGCTTTCTGAACAAAGATATCCCAGCTTTTCATTTCAATGAGCCATACAAATAAATTGGTTATCCCATCCTGTGTGGGTGAGGGGCTACAAACAGCCAAGAATTGTTACACAAACATACCTATATCCACTGGAAAGAAAATATCGGGAGAATTTAAAGGGCAATCACCCTTACACTCTAGTGCCATTTATTGTCTTAGCATATGACCTGTTAGGCCCTTTAGCTGCATTAGAACAGTCTTGCTTTCCTTCAGGGAACAGTTCAGAGACCAGCCATCAGGTTGCTCCGAGGACTACTGTTGTGAAGATCGCATTTCACCTCCAGAAGGATCTACTATGATATTGACATAACAGATGTGATAATGAAAGTTTGAGGTCTACTGCAAATGAGACGAATAGTTCCATTCCTGTTCTATCCCAACCCCATGTTTTGTCCACATGAATTGCCAGTGAAGCTCATCAAGTGTTCTGCAATGAAATTCAAGGACAATATTGAAGGCATATTAATAAAATGCCAACATAGAGACAGCTTAGTTATGAATACAAGGCTTCTTCTGACTTTTCAAGTTGCCAGGGACAAATTAAAGTTCAAAGATTAAATTAAGATTAAGAGTTCCTTGCAAATAAAGTCCAAAAAATTAAAAGCAAAAGTAATAAAATCCAAAGTAATTAAGGGCTGAAATCAGTTGTTCCTACGTCTTAAGTTAGTTCCAAGAACGAGAAGCTAAAAATGCCCTTATCCTGTCTTTTTATCTGCCAAACATCAGTTAGCAGGTCTCCTGTTTCTTCAACTAAGTGGAAATGGCACAGAGTTGTTTTAACTTAATAAAGAGTCTCTAGTTTTTGTTTCGTTTTGAAATTATAAATAGAATTTAAGTTATTATGTTTTTATCCTACCTCCTCATTGCTCTATTTAGAAAACAGTTCCTGGCCCCGAAAGAATTTACATCACACTCAATTAGCTTCTCAGTGTCTCACTTTTAGTGTTTCCAAAGATAATGCAGGGACTCAGAATAAAATCTGAGTCAAGGGGTTAAAGTGGATTAAAGCCTCATGATGTCCTTTTCCTCAATGAACACTGCTTTCCAGACCCCAATTCTGTGTCTCCTGTCTAACCTGCTTCTCTGGGTGGCACAAGAGACACTAAGCCTTTCCATACATGTTATTGTCATGAATAGATTGAGAACTGTAAGTTTATATAGAATTTAACAAAACCAGCAGATAATGCAACAGAGTTAATACAAGAGGGCTTCACTAAATTCATGGGGAAATGGCATGAGATGAAAATATAACTTTACCTTGTGTTTCTGGAAGTCCTCACATACATTTGACATAAAGCTAACTTAAGGATGCAAATAGCATGTTTACCTATACCCTGAGATGTAGTATGGGATGAGGTTTTATTTCAAATCCCTTCAGCTTATATATGTAGGTTGGTAAACTTCAATATTTTCAAGTGCCTGATGGTGGAGAAAGTCATAACTAATATCCCATGACAGATTTCATAGAAAGCTTCATCTGGGAAGTAAAATGAATATCATTTCCAATAACTCTTGTTGGATAAAGCAGCACTTCAAAGCAAACTATATGCCATATACTAAAATAAACTCAGAACGGATGAACTAAAGCGTGAAACATCAAAAAGATAAAAAAGTAAATATACTCAAGGGAAAATAAACATGCCTACGATTTTTTAATGGAAACAAAGACCCTACAGGGTTTTCAAGGCTGTTAATATAGGGAAGCTGATGGTGGCAGTTACATAATCTCCTGTCAACTTGCAAAGGGGTGGAGTCTAGCCTGTCAATCAGGTGCAGCTCAATGACCTCATTTGGAGGTGCAAAATAGATAAACCAGGCACTGGAGTCCCGAGACACTCTCTGGGAGACATTCTTGCTTCCAAGAAACAGCTGTGGTGCTAGAGCCAGAGCCCTAGGGTGGGAGGAGCCATATGGAGACTCATGCCAGCACTAAGGTACTTCCACTACCACTGGATGCACAAGACTTTCCACCCACTAGCCTGTGATCTTCCTGCATTCAGCATCATTGCATGGGTGCCATGAATCTGAAGAGGAATTTACAGACTGTTTTGGACATATGGGCTAATAATGGACTGATGAACTTGATCTGGACTGGGCTGGGATGTTTTCTTAATATACAATTGCTCTTGAATAGAAAACTCTCTTATACACATATGAGTGTCTCTGGATTTATTTCTCTAGTCAGCCCGGACTAACACACAGATTATTACCTCTTTCTCTCCCAGAGCATTTGCTGCATTCACACCGCGGGGCCTTAGGTTAGTAGAGCTGTGTGCAGGGCTGCTTTTTTTTTTTTTAATGTAACACAAAACTTAGATCCATTACATCAAAGATACATTTACAACTTATTTAATAAATTTAGTAAACAAAATCCCAAAATTAAAAAAAGAAACAGCCCAAAATATATATTGGTATGTAGTATCTTAGATAAACTTTAACATTTACTTTTATTTAAAACAAAGCAAGTAGGACTCCCAAATGACACATTTTTAAAAACCTGAGCACGCTACAGGGACAGTGAATTATTGAATGTGGCTTTCTTAGCCAGTCTAAACCCCTACCAACGACCTTTACCTGAAAGAGTCTGGTAAGAATTTAGAAGATACTGAGAAGATTCACTTGTGCTTCCTTTCGAATAGCATTCGCTAGAATCCATCCTGTTCTGTACACAGTGAGTTCTTTCAAAAACAGAAGGATGGTTGTCATTACCAGAAAGGGCCAGGAGCGGCGCTGTTCCCTGGACCTAAAATCCCTGTATCCTGAACCTCCTGAACCAAAGGACAGCTGCTACACCAGAGGAGCAGCGGCAGAACCAGGAGCCAGAGCATGGAACAGGCAATGGATCTCCTCAACCCTCAGAGCAAGTTGAGACTGTGCCTCTGTGCAGGAGGCTGACTTGGCGAGGAGAGGGCCTCTGGGCACTTCAGTCCGGAAGTGGGTTTGCTGACCCACACAAGTGGAGCTGAGTGCCTGGGGGCTGAGGCTTCCTGGGGGAGGGTGTCTCTGGGCCCTCAATCCAGGGGAATGGGTTTGCTGACCCATGGAGCTTACGCTGAATGCCTTTGGGTTGAAGTTTATAACAGAGTATTATGGCCTTTGACATTTGTTAGCAGATTTGACAGGATCCTAACATGTCCCGGTAAGCCACTTAACCCTGAGCCATTTCTCACTGGCATAACAACTTGCTCACTTGCTTAATACATCATTTCATCATGACTTTTATCTGAGAATTTCTGTGGCATAGCCATTGCTGTGGACATTGGAACCCAAAGAAGTAAAATAGAGAAGTAAAATAATTAAAATGACGCACACACAAATACCACAATTGAAATACTAAAAGCAAACATTTGACTTTGTTAGAAATGTGAGTTGCAAATTAATAATACACATTTAAGCTATGATTTAGGCTAATCGATTATTAAATATTTCTAAAGGTTTTGGTAGACTGTTATCTTTATATCTATTTATATTGCTCTACATTTATATAAACCTATTCATTTGCTCAAAAAACCTTATTACACACCGTTCTCTTTTTACGTACCATGGAGTTGTTTCTAATTCATAGAAGACCCTACAGACAATAGAACAAAATACTTCTCTAGCCTGTGCCATCCTCAAAATTGTTAACATATTTATTGTTGTAGCCACGGTGGTAATTCGTACACTGGGTTTGGTAATTCATTATAAGAAATGTGGCCAATCAAAATAACTGTATATGTCGGTTAATAAATAAATTATGGAGACAGATAATTGATTTCACATTTTTGAATTGTAAGTAATAAGGCTGTAAACATTTACTGAGTAATAATACATACTAATACAGCTAAACAATAAGAAAAATGGCTTCATAAATTGATATACTGGACTGCACATACTTCACAGATTGGAATACACATACATGGTCGCTAAAAATTGTTATTAAAAAGGCTTTGCTAAAAACAAATATGTAGTGTATAGTTCTAATGAAAATAACATCCAAGACAACATGTATGGATATAATAAACACCACAATGTGAAATATATAACTTTTGCAAGGAGTTATTTTTAGTTGGCTGAATTTTGATCCATTTATAAATAGGATCAAGGAAGAGTTTCATTAACAGATAAAAATAAGCTATAAAGAATTCTGTGTTGCAGATAATCAATCGTTCATTGACCAACCATTGAATACTTACTTGTTCACACAGTACCTGTGCTAAGAATACAAAGATCATCTTTGCCCTGAGAGATAATGGTCTCTCAGAAAAGGAGGGCCCAGAGAAAGAAAGTCGAGAAACTTTAAAATATTGAGAAAAAAAAGAGAAGACTCGTTCCCCAGAAAAGCATTGAGTTATATTTAGATGCCTTTATTTTTCTGAGTTTTGCTCATTTTTGTATCACATTTGTACTAAAATAACTTACATTCCTATTTAATGCTGTGATCCACTTGGTGCTCAGAATAAAGTGGTAAACACCAAACCGCTGCAGCTGCTTCAAGCAGAGAGGACCTTTATTGTTGTTAAGCAGGAAGTTTACTGACCCTCATAGATCCATGTAATGTGACATTTAGTTTCCACCTTGGATTTATTGTAGAGAAAACAGAAAGGGCTATAGACCTAGAGCAAATGGAAAGAGACTTTATCATCTCTTAATAAATAACTACTACTGTACACTTAATAGGAAACACTGGGACAGTCATATTTTTAAAATATAGTTCATAAAGAACCTGCCTTTAAAATATGAACTGTACATTCTTTGAAAATGTAGCGAAAGCATTTTTCTGTGCATATTATAATTACACGCCTATTGTTGTGACACCAAGGTGTGATGCCAGAATTAGAGAAATAAGAATCGGCTGGACAAACAGAATATGTGGAGGGCACACAGAAGAAAATATGACCAGACTTGAGCAGAATGATGCTCTAATTTGGAATTTTCAGTTGTTTGTTTTCAGTTACTGCAATCTTCATGACAGGGTAAAGGATATTTAGTTCAGAAGAGATACATGGTTAAGTTGGGAAATTATGTTGAAGGAAAAAAAAAATAGAAGAAAGAAAAAAGAGGGCCAGGCTTACTACTATTTACTACTCTTCTTCTCAGCACTTTTAATATATTAATGCACCTGGGGGCACTCAACCACAAGGGAAAACACAACAGGGATTATTTCCCGATTTATTTTGACATGCCCCACGTTGTTTCATACGCATCGAATGAGGTTAGTACTCCATTAAAGACCAAGGGGTACATTTTAAGATTAGCTTAGAATATTCAGTAATGTTTAGGAATGTGAAGGTTTAAAGTGATAAAAAATTGTAATTTTAAAATGTCTGTGTTGTTCAGTTGGTGGCAAAAGTATTCCATATCGAGATGAGAACAACCAGGTCAGCAGTTCAAAACCCCAGCTGCTTCTAGGAAAAGGCTGGGGCTTTCTGTTCCCATCAAGACTCACAGTCTCAGAACCTCACAGGAGCAATTCTACCCTGTTTATCGGGTCACTGGGTGCCAGTAACCACTTGATGGCAGTGAGATTCAGATAGCTTCAGATTGTTGAATTAACAATAGAGCAAAATCAGAAACTATATATTTGGGTGGGATGGATTCCTGTGGGATTATTTTTTACAATAATCTATTGGCCAAAGTGAGCAAACCAGTAAAACTGACGTAGTCCTTAGAGAACAACTCATGCTCAGGGAATTGTAGTATTTATGATAGAACTAGATAAGAAAGGAAATGTATGGGTAATCTTTCTGTAAAACCTAACATCAAAGACGACCGATTGTCACTCTTGGGTCACTTCACCCCAATAGGAAATCGTTCATGAAAATATGACTAGTTTCACAAATATTGACCAGATAAATCAATTGTATGATGTGACAACCATTTGCAGAGTCTTCTAAAATAGTCAGGGGCCCAAATCAATACAATCCCAAAAGCATAAGTAAAATTAGAAAAATATCACTCAGCTATGATCTTTTGGGAAACTCTGTGTCGTCGTCATACAAGCAATCTAAGTGGGGTTTGGGGGTTAGGGGAGACAAACAAGCCAAAATAAAGGTGGCAAAGGAATCTTCCCTCTGTCTCTCAGATTCAGAATGATAGTGAGGTCATCCCCCCAGCAAATAAAACATAAGCTCATTCAGTAAATAAGAAAACTGGAAAACATGTTCTGCAATAAGAGGTTTGCTACGTCCAAGCCACCTGCTTGCGTTCAGGTTTGGTTAAGTAACTGTTTCTTCAGAAAGGCCAGTCCTTATTCCACAATTTCAGTTAAAGTTGCCGAAGAGTGTCTGAATCTCATGTTTCTTCAGTCTCCCAGGAGCAAGTATTTGGCAATTATTATTACCAAAATCACTGCCATTGAGTCAAGTCTTGTTCACAGAGACACTATAGAACAGGGTAGAATAACCCTTGTGGGATTCTGAGAAGGTAACATGGTATGAGAGTGTAAAGGCTCACATTTCTCTGGCAGATTAGCTGGTGGTTTTGACTATTGACCTTGAGATTAGCAGTCCACCAGGTATGGTCAAGTCAGTTCTAGCTCAAAGAGATCCTAAATAAAACACAACAAACTACTGCTGCACCCTGCACCCTCCTCGCAACTTGTTGCAAAGTTTGAGTCTGAGCCCAGCCATTGTGTTAACCCTGTTCTCGTGGAGGGTTGTCATTTTCCTTTTCAATGACCGTGTACAGTATAAAAGAGGATCTGCTCCTCTAGGAACTGGTCGATGGCGGTCCCACACCCAAGGTGTTTGAGACAAAGTCTCATTGTCCTAAGTCCCAAAAGGCACTCTGGCTCTACTTCTTCCCAAACTGGTTTGTTTGTTCTTCTGATCGTCCATGGTATTCTCAATATTATTCCCCAACACCACAATGCAAATACATCAATTCTTCTTTGGTCTTCCTGGATCATCATCCTTAGAAGCTTTCTGCATGGAGGATGGGAAGATTCTGCACGTGTACTTTCCTGGGGAATGACATTAGGTTTGGTAAAGTAGAGGTTCAGCAAAAAAGAGGAAGGCCCTAAAGAGGCAAACTGATGCAGTAGCTACAACTGTGAGCTGAAATGTGCCTACGACCGTGACACAAGGTTAGACAATATTTATTTCTGTTCTGCATGGAGTTGCTAAGCATCAGGGTTCCTTCCTATAATGACAGTATGAGAATAAAAACCAACTAAATTTATTATACCACGTCATTGTTGTTAGATGATAACAACTCAGTTCTGAGTCACTGTGACCCTATGTAACATCACAAAGTATTTACATTAATGCTAAAATATCATTATATTAATATTAAAGTAATATAAAAACTAGGAATGAAATACATAATATTCTCCTATATTAATGAGTATTTGAAATCCACTGTGTATTTTACACTTACAGTACCTCCCACTTGGGAATTGCTGCATTTAAGTGCTCAATAGTCACAAGAAACTGGTGTCTACTGTATTTGACATCCATGTTTTTACAACATCATCAAAACTTTTTCCAGTTCAACATGATTTAATCATCTTTCCTAAGAAGGCATTACAGAGCTACTACTACTCTATGTGCTATACTTGTGTATCAATTTTTTCTGATTTTTTTAAATCGTTTTATTAGGAGCTCATACAACTCTTATCACAATCCATACATACATGAATTGTGTAAAGCACATTTGTACATTCATTGCCCTCATCATTCTCAAAACATTTGCTCTCCACCTAAGCCCCTGGCATCAGCCCCTCATTTTCCCCTGCCTCGACACTCCCCCCTCCCTCATGAACCCTTGCTTGATAACATTGTCTGTTTCTTTGATTGCTTTGGGTCTGTTGAGATTCTTGATGTCCATTGAGGATAGTCTAGGGAGGGATTGTTTTTCCCAAAATTTGTCCATGTCTTCCAAATTGTTGAATTCATTGGAAGTACAATCCTTCGTAGTACAGTTGTGTATCATTTATTGCTCATAGTGTTCACTACAGTAATACAACTGGCTAGGAGAGGAATGACTAAGTCATTGCGCAAAGGGTGCCAGGAAATTATTTTAAGCATAACTTTTTTTTAAATTGCTTCTAACAGCATTAAAAAATGATATTGTTTCTCCATTTTGAACTTCTTATAGGTAATTCAGAGACCTTGCTGATTTGTCCTGAGTACTAAATTGAGTTTTCATTTTATATGTTCTTATAAGATCATGCTCTTTAATATGAGTTTTTAAAATCAGTATTTATCTACTTAGGTAATATTTTAAATGCCATGGTTTTTCCCTTATAGAGTGGTAATTAATAGATATGTGTCCATGAAGTGTCTATATAAAGTATATTTTTATAAATCATATGCATCAATACTGAAAATACAAGTGATGATAAGACTGCATTGTAATATTATTATAAGACAATGTAATAACCAGACAGAAACATCTTTGAATAAGTACTTCTTTTTATCCCTAGTAAGAATCAATACTAACTGCTGATATACTTCATGAGCTTTTCAATGGCAAATGATACCTATTTATAATTGTTATGCACTCAAGAATAGCTGATTACAATCACAGTCAGCATTGTTTTCATGAAAGAAACCTTATTTAACAAACATATGTTCACCTGGTTGCCATTGGATGCTGGTGTCTTGTACAGTCCATAGCAGTTGGACGACAAAGGGTTCATTAAGTGGACAAAGGATTATCGAGGATAACTATTTTTTTCTCAACCTTGAAAATTACAACACATGGTTCAGGTATACAAAATGATGTTAGAAAAGAGAAAAAATGTTTGCTTTTTTTATTATTGTCTTGAGAGTCTTTGTCTATATTTAAAATCATTTTTCTTAAATGGCTTTTTGGATAAATTACACATGGCTACTAGGTGAATACACTTCCAGAGATATTTGACATTTTTCTAGGAATGAAGTTTCCTGAAGATAGGGTATATTTAGCAACTATATAAGAAAATACCATTTAAACATGTAAGTTAACAGGTGATCATTTTGAAAAGCCTTTATTGGAAGTGATTTCTCACGGGGAAAATGTATTGAGTATTGAAGTATGGTGCCCAGTCTTTTAAAAGTAACATATAATCTGATTTCTGCCACTTGGAAAGATGACGGTGAAAGGAAAATCATGTGAAAACCAGCCATTTATTAATGTATAATGATTTTCTAGGGAACCATAAAACAGTGAAATATGACAATTACCGCGCAGTTTAAAGCCACAGGAAGTTCTTATTTGCTTTATTTTTAAGGGGGAACCTTCAGCAATTGTCCTGCCTTTGTTACATATGACAGGCCGTTTAAGTCTTTATTTCCGCTATGATCTTGACGGTCATGACATGGCTGCCACCTTCTGGTACTGCTCAGCGTGCAGAGGCTTTATAGAGGGTTCTGTTTAAGCTAACATCAATATTGACTTACAGAGAGCTGAGTGAACATTTTATATCAGGCATAGATATAAACCCCTTTTATTCTTGCAACATACACATGACCATAACATTGAGCTGTAAACATTTTGACATATTTTATTTCCATCAGTTTTAATAATGGTAGCACAAGATTTTTGGTGATTTCATTCATGCGTGCTGCAGATGAATGAACTAGGGCAGTAATATATTCACGAACAAACGAGATACTATCAGGCTTCAATATTAGATTTTCAATGAAGAAATAACTGCCGGCCCCTCAGTCTGAAGGGATCTGTAGGTCAAACCTGGTCCTTTCACCTCTAAGTTCTGCATCAGGACTTCATAGCCATTTAGACTCAGAATCCCTTTTACCTAAGTATTAAGTAGGGCCCCAAAGAGCTTTTGATGATGTGGGTTATTCTATAGATAGCCAGCACATCCTAAATAGGATGGGTGTTTTTAAAAATAGGTATTTATTAATTCATCTTAAACAATAAACCTAGAGTTTAAATCAATTGGATGGTAACTGGTTTGTTTTGGGTAGAGCCTATTAAATTTGTGAAGAACAGTAACTATTTGTTTCAAAGAAAACAAGCAAAATAGTGGAAAGAGAGGTATTGCTTTATGTTTTTTACAAATCTCTTTAATATCTGGTTCTTGTCAGAGTTGTAAGCTCTGGATTTGCAAGCCTGCTTTTACATCCTTCCTGTTGAAAGGCATGCTTTTGTCTGAGGTAGTAGGCTAAGAGAAATCATGGAAGCCCTTATTTTAAGGAAATATCAAAATGCATAACTATCCTTTCTCTGCACATCCTAAATCTAGGTTTCTATCCTTCATCAGTTAGTTTTTCCATCTCTCCAAGCTTTCCCTGAGGAATTCTGCACTCCAACCTCCAACACCTGAAACAACAGTTCGGATAACCTCAGAGACTCCAATCAAAATGTTCTCTGAGATCAGGAACAAATAAAGTCTTAAGCGGCAGGTCTGTAGATTTTATAGGGCAAGGTTTCACAGTGAATTTCCAGCAGGTCCACCCTTGCTGCTCTAAAAGAATGAGCAGGTGCATTGTTAAAACATCTTTAGTATAATTTTAAGACAATTGGTTTCCAGTTGTCTTAAAACATCTTTATACCCCATGATCGTGGTGGGGACGGTAAGAAAACCCATCAAGATTCCCTTTTGTAACCCCAAGAGTCACGCATCATAGCATTCTGGCCTCTTTGCCTTCATTTTAAATTTTCCAGCAGATCCCCTAAGGAGCAACTATTTGGACTGGACCTATTTTTTAAGGAACCCCAACAAGACGAAGACAATTATACAATTAGATTGGCAAGAGAACTTGTCTGCACTAATCCACTGATTGCAGCGCCCTGTTTAAACCCATGATGTATGAACAAGAACCCTAGAAGAAAATCCTTGGACTACTCTAGCACATAAAAATAATTGCAGCTAAGCAATTGAACAAAGTCAGAGTATACACATGACCTTGGAGATAATTGTACTGATCTGTCCTTAACATTACACTCAAATAAAGATTCCTTATAAGTTTCAAGTTGGAAAATTCAATGTGTCATCTAAAACCATGGCAATGAATTCTCCACACAATGACACGTTAAAATGTACTTCTTTATTCTTGTCAGTTGAATGGTTTTAACAAATGTATAATTTCATAAGATTACAGGATCACTATTTGGAATAAATCAGTTCATGACTTACGCATCTATTTTAAATGTTGACACATTTCAGTATATATAAAAAACTCACCCCTATATTATTACCACTTATCTCATATGTACAATATTTGAGAAACAGAACACTGTTCAGTTTACCACGGCAGGTAGAGTTTTCAACAACAACTTTCACTTGAAGCTCATGCATGGAACTTACCTTAGGTGTATCTAGTGCTACCTTAGGAGAAATACCAGAAGTGGATGGCTGTAATGAACTTCAATGTATTTTCTCTGAGTTTAGGAGGCTCAACTGGATATTCAGGGTAGTAGTTACAGGGAAGGCTTTCCCTCTGAAAGAAGATGCTGGTCTTCTCAGTGGCCTTTCCTTAGTAATCTTCATGTGGCTTGACATGTATCTTCCCCGATCACTAGTTCAATGGTTGCTTGTTCAACCTGCTCTTTTTATATCTCAAAGGAGACTGGTTGATTCTTAGACATGCTCCACACTGATGTTGTCATATTAACATGACAAAGAAAACCAATTCCCCCAAAATTATAACCACCCCGTATCCAGGTTAGAATTTTTAACACATATTTTGGGACAACACAATTAAATCCATAACAGTTGAAAACGAAACATTATTAATTGGTTTCCTACAAGCTATAGGCTCAATTTAGTCAAGAAAATACCTGACAAATAACCATGTGTGAATAATAATATATTTCTATCAGTCACACGCAGAAGAGTGATCTTCCATGAACCAATGGCCAGTGATTAGTTCATAGCCTATCTATCATGGAAGTGTTTTTCCTCAAGAAAAAAATATCATACCTGGTTTACAGAATTTCTCTATGCCTGTTTGTAATTCCAACATCACAGAATATTAAAGGAGAGTAATTTGAGTTAATACAGTTAATATTTTTACTACCATGATGGACACTTTACTAATTGTAGCCAATACTTTTTTTTTTAATTACTGTGCTCTTGGTGAAAAGTACAATTGGCTGCTAAAACAATTGTGGGCTACGGTCCAACGATGCACAGTGTTAACCACCACTGTGAACCGTAGTATTCATCATTGCTTTTGCACCATTGGTAAAATTAGCAACATAAAAAGGCACTGTACATTACAGTTAGAATAATAGTTTTACCTTAAATATTTACTGAAACATCTCCTGGTTTCCACACTGAGAATCACTGCTCTATAATGTTTTCACTGCACAGATGTCCAGTTTTAGCTTGAACAACTTGAGACAACTCCTCGTGGACTAACAGTGATGGTCTTTCTCAGATAGTGGTGAGTTTTGTCTCTCTCTAATTTCAGCCTGTAAATCGTGCCTCTGGGGAGTGCACAAAACTAAACTCTTCCTTCTTCCATATGACAGCCTTTCAAGTATTTGAAGATAGCTTTCGTGCTGTCTGAATTCTGTGCTTCTACAGATGAAACATTCCTTCATTTATCAAACTTGCATCTTGGAATTAATTTTCACTTTTGTTCACATCCTTGCTACTGATATGGTTGAGTCTATATCTACCATCTTACTATTTATTTCAACTTCAATTACAAAGGTGTCTGATCTTTCTCACAATCTCATGGTTTTCCTGGCCCAATTCTAATCTTTCTCCCTACTATATATCATAGGCATTAGCGCTAAAGAGACCAAATATTACAAAAAACGAATAAAATTGGTAGAATTTAACAAAATTAATGAGGAAAGAACACAGAAAACACAAAATAAACATATAAAGAATACTAAAAGACTTAGTCCCACCACTACACGTTTTTATAAAGATACCTCAGGATTAGAAATTGACAAAATATATAGTTTTCAAATAAAATAAAACTATCAACATTAAGGTTAGAATTAAAACCCTTACATTAATCTGTATTAAATCCATTCATCTTATCATTTACACCATCTTAACAGAGATAACTCCAGACTTAAATTGCCATACTGACGAATCCCTTCACGGATTTAAGAAAAGATAACGTTACACAAACTATTTCAGAGAAAAGAAAAAAGAAAGAAAAAAAATCAAACTCATCAATCAATCTACCAAGTAGATGGATTATTGTAATTTTCCATATCTTCCTTTGTCCACACCACTGTTAGCTTCAAACCTCCTACACAGGCTCTGGATTTGGCTATCTCGCTTGCTTTAGCCTATAGACAGTATAAAAAGTGCTACGAGAAGAGGCTTGAAAAAAAATTACTTCTGTGCTTCCATACCTTTTCCTGCAACCCAAGTACAGCCGCGAGTACACCTCTGAACTAAGGCTTAGAGCGTAAAGCCTGTAAACACAGTTGAGTCCTCTCACCTGACGACTCTTCAGCCAACCTGAGCTGAAAAGAAGTGAACGCCTCATTCCAACTAAGATCTTCTCATCCCAGCCAATTAATAAACTCAAGTAAAGAAAGAACATATTCGATGGAATCAAGTAGATTCTGATTCATACAGATCCGATGGCCCAAAAGAAGACATTACCTGGTCCTGCACCCGCCTTACTGTTGTAGCTACTGTGTCCTACACCTGACTGAGGGGCTTCCATCCCCTCCCCCTCCCCCCACTGGTCCTTGACTTTACCAGGCATGATGTCCTACTCCAGGAACTAGTCACACATGGGAAAATTCCCGAAATTCTTGCCAGGATGTCTCATCTTCCTAATTTGGAAGGCCATCTTCCAAAACCCATTTAGTTTTGGTTGCTGCTCTTTTGACACTTCATTCAGTATTATTAATCCATCTAACTCAAAGACAGCATTCACCCACCTGTGAAGCAATGGCTATACCATGGTTTGGCTCATGTATACCCTTTCATCGAAGTGACGTCTTGGCTTTTCAACATTTTAAAGAGAGCTTTTCTAATAGTCATTTGATTTATTCACTGCTGCTTCCAGGGTTGTTGATAATGGATCTACGTACAATGGAACCCTTGACAAACTCAAACTTTCCCCCCAGGTATCATGAAGCTGTTTATTGGTCCAGTTGTGAGAATTTTTGTTTTCTTTATATTGAAATATAATCCTTTCTGAAAACACACAATGAAATATGTTAAGAAGGATGAGTCCTTGATTTTCATCAGAAGTGTTCACTGTTTTTCAGCAAGCGAGGGTGTCATCTGCATGCCACGGGCTGTTAACGAGTCTTCCTGCAAGCCTGATGCCGGGGCCTTCCCCACATGCTCATCAGCGAGATTGTGTAAGTATGGTGGTAGGATACCACCATGATTTTCACCTTTTCTATGTTTTTAAATCTTTTCTATTTTCAAACCATACATATCCCCTTTTCGGTGTTAAAAACAGCTTCTTTTTCAACACACTGAATCTGCCTGAACATAGTTTGGAATTACTTTACTTAACAATATTACCTATAATTGATTTTGATCCACAAAATCAAATGCTTTGAATTGTCAAAGTCAAATAAATGCTTTTGCATTGTTCATAAGGCATCTTTCAGCCAATATCCATCTAATATCAGCCCTGATATCCATGTTGCACATCCTCTTCTGACTGATTGGATTTCAGGGGATTCCTTATGAATATACTCTTGCCACAATTTTTCAATCAGTTTTCTCACCTTAAGATAGCAGTCATCTGATTCTGAAACACAAGTGAGTTTCAGCCTTTAGTCCAAGACCTACAGGAGGTAGGTAGTCAGCCTAGTTCTTGGCACAGTCTTTAAATTCAGGGAAATATACTGAAGCCCCTGCTTTGGCCCCCGTGAACTTGTTTTTATTTTTTTCATCTTTAACTGAAACTTGCATGTGAGCGATGTATTGCTATTCCACCATCAGCTTTAGTTTAACTAATTATATTAAGTTTCTCCATTGTTTAATTCCACATATGCATCTGACTTGACGCCAGTGTATTTCATCCGGCAAGAACTATGCATATAGCCATAGATTTTAATGGTTCCAAAGAATAAGTTATTGGTCTTTTAATATTCTATCATATGGTCTCTACTTTAGTTTTTATGTCTTTGCCATATATTCCATCTACGGGACTTTTTTTGTATTATTTGTTTTTAACTCTCCTATTGCAAACACCAGTAATTGTCAAGGCATCTAGATAGCATGTTTAATCAATTTTAGGTTTCCAAAATGGTGAAACATATATATCAATTTATCTTTAGAACTAGTGGGAAGTATATAAGTTTGAAAACTAGTCATGTTAATGGGTCTTTATTACAGATATGTGGATATTATGCTGCCACTACCAGTGTTGTGTTTTAGGGCAAACCTAGAAATGTTCTTGTTGATGATGAAGTTGATCATCGCTCTTCAGTGTGTTATCTGGTTCATAATAGATCAATGAGTTATCTGGTTCATAATAGACCATAAAAATGTTCTATTCATAATGGCCAAAGACAGTCCATCTTGACTCATTATAAGGAAGATATGGCAGTAGTATAATCTCCTGTCCCCTTGAACGAAGGGGTGGAGTCAAGCCTGTCAATCAGATCATAGCCAATGTTGCCGAGGTGTGGGCATAACCTTCGCCTGAGGATTCTGGGAACACCTGTCTTCCTCCCTGGAGGCAAGACATATGCTCTCCCTGGGAGACATTCTTGTTGACAAGCCACATGGCACTACATTGATGGAAGCAGAGCCCTGGATCTTGAGAAGCCACATGGAGACCCACACCAGTGCTGAGATGCTTCTACGCCACTGGATCCACAAGATTTCCCACCCACTGGCCTGTGATCTTCCTGTATTCTGCATCATTGCATGTGTTGCATGAGTCTGAAGAGGAATTTGTAGACTGGTATTGGACATATGGGCTAATATCAGACTGATGGACTTGATCTGACCAGAGCTGGGATATTTTCTTAATATACAATTGCTCTTTTATATAAAACTCTTTCTTATACACATGTGTGTCTATGGATTTGTTACTCTAGCCTACTCAGACTAACACAGGAAGATATAGACCATTATGCATTCTATTTCATTTTTGACATTTTCCAATTTTTTAAATTTGTATTTACTATATTCCACATTTGTGTTAGTTGTTGATGTTTGCGCATTTATTCTGTTTGACTTGTCAAATCAGCAAATGGAGGTTCTGAAAATTGTACTGCATTAAGATCAACTATATTTTGAGAAGGAAGAATTCCCCCAATCTTTTAGCCTTAGGGGCTCATATTTGACACTATATTAGACAGCATTACTCGTCTATTTTTCAGGTTTTCAGTGAGATTTTTTAAAAGCAGACTGCCCTTTCTCAAAGTTTATCTTCATCTAGAAGATCCACTGAGACCTACTCCAAATGGGTCATCCTGCTGTTATTAGAAATAATGGTGGCATTTTCTCCAGCACCATAACAAGTAAGCCACCACAGTCCTTGAAACTGGGTAATAAGTAATGAAAGTAAATACACAGACATATTAATTCAATGGTATTATCATATACCCCATAACTTTTTTTGGGGGGGTGATATCACACTGAGTTGACAGACTGACTAATAAGGATGCAGAACATGCTTTAAACTAGCAGGTGGTGTGTCCTATTGTGTTCACACACATGAAACCCATGCTTCTGGAAACAAAAGCATGCAGGGCAGAGGTGCCCACCGTGTGACTCTTTATAAACTAAATGGGAATGAATGTTTCCTTCCCATTTCTCTGTTTTCCTCAGTGGGGTTGGTTGTCTTCATGCAAGAACGTTATCTCTCATGTAATGACTTCTTCCTACAGCTACACCCCTTGTTGGGATCCAGCTACTACCCCTCGTTGGTGATCTTGAGAAATGGGAGCGGTAGCAACCCCCTCCTGTGATTAGCTTCTGGCTGATACAGCATCTGTTGTTTTAACTCTTCTTGTATCCTTGTAAATGACAACTTATTACCATCTTTAAAATCATCCTTGATAAAAGTGATATCAATTGTGTGCCAACCTCTAACCAATATGGCTTATGAAAATTATATTAGTTAGAATTCAGGAAAAATAATGCAATGTGTGCGCAAGTGTTTTCAATTCCTTTGAATGACATTTTATTACTAGGTAATAAAATGTAACTATTTCCAGCTAGAATTATGTTCTTTCCAAGTACTTAAAGTGGTTATTATGTTTCTATTTTCTGTCACTTACATATTAAAAGTAAGATTATAAAATTTCATCAAATTTATTATTATTCACAAAATTGAGGCCAATGTTAAGACTTCTATTTATTTCATTTGTTGACTCATTGGTTGTAAATATGCCTTTGACTTCAGAAATTGATCTTTTATGTTCTCCAGACTACTATTTCTATAGGGAAGAAAGTCACTTGATATAAACAGACCATTTTATTAACTGGTATGTTCCTAAGAATTTTCTAATGTGCCTACAAACTACTTTCATATACAAAAGGACTAAAAATGAAATTTTGGATTTCAGAATAGAATTTTTTTTCATTCATAGAGATACAATCCCTGTATCTCTAAGTCTCCAACTTGGTGCTTTTCTATATTTTAATTACACATATACATGCATGTACACATGTACATATCGGCACAAGCTCCAATATTTTATGGGAAATATAGCATGAACTATAGAGTATCATGTTCATATTGGATCCTAATTTATTTATTTATTTTAATCATTTTATTGAGGGCTCTTACAGCTCTTATAACAATCTATACATCAGTTATAACAAGCACATTTGTACATATGTTGCCATCATTATTTTCTGGACATTTATTTTCTATGGAGCCTTGGTGTCAGCTCCCCCTCCCCACCCCCACCCTGAACCTCATGGCTTCTTGATAAAGTAAAAGTAATTATTATTTTCATATCTGATACCAACTGCTGTCTCTCTTCACCCACAGTTTCTATTGTTCACCCACTGGGAGGGGCAGGTTATGTGTTGATCATTGCAATCAGTTCCCCCTTCCTCCCCTCCTCTCCCTACCTTCTCCTGGTATAACTACTCCCATTCCTGTCCCTGGATTCCATGTATCATGAGTTCTTATGTCATATCTGTACTTGTGCACATGCTCCAGTGTAGCCTGCAGTGAAAAGCAGTACTGGGGTCATAGTAGTGGGTGGTGAGGAAGCCTCGAGGAACCAGAGGAGTATTGGGTGTCAGAGGAGTACTGTGTATTTCATAGCTGCTTTACTGCACCCTGCCGGACTCCCCCCTTCCCTGTGACTCCTCTGTGAAGGGTTTTCCCATTGTCTGCAGGTGTGCGTTGAGTCTCTGTTCCTAACCCCCATTGTTCTCAACAATATGGTGTTTGTTTGTTTGCTTGTTTGTTTGTTTGTTTTGGGTCTTCTGATGCCAGTTATCAGATCCTGGTAATGCCTCACTATCTCACAGGCTGGTGTGCTTCTTCCAAGTGGGCTTGTTGCTTCGCTGCTAGATGGCTGCTTGTTTAACTTCAGAGCCTTTAAGACCCCAGACACTCTTTATCTTTTGATAGCTGGGCACCATCAGCTTTCTTCACTGCATTTGCTTGTGCATCTGTTTTGTCTTCAGCAATTGTTCCAGGAGGGTGAAAATCACAGAATACCAGGTTGTTAGAACAAAGAGTTCATGCAATGAAGGAAGTCGTGAGCGCAGGTCTGAAGTCCATCCACAACCTCAGTGAATTGCCATATAAATATATGAACATGGGCCAATACCTCTATTTTTATGAATAAATATTTTACATATGTACACATGTATACTGATACCTCTATTCATATCTTTGCTTCCTAGATCATTTATCTGTTTCCTTTTATCTTCCTCCTGCCCCACCATTACACTCTCCCTACTTCCGCCTCTAAGTATTTCCTCTCAGCTAGATTGCTGTTGCTCTCACCCTCCCAGGATCTCTATGTCCTCATTGTTGCTGATTTTAATTCCCTAGTTGTTCCCTTTCTATGGCATTGTTTGCTCGCCACTCCCTTCCCCTGCCTCTTTCTCCCTCGAGTCCCTCTGGGACCATGAGTCCAGTTTCTTTCTCCTCGAGCTTGCTTCCCATGCCTATCTTATATAAGTAGGCAACCAAACAATAACAGAATCCCAACAAAAAGAAAACCAAAGACTGAATGGGAAAAAATGAAACAAACAAACAGTAAACAGAACATAAGTAGATCATACATAATTCCAGGTCTGTCTGCTGATATTAATGCCTGTCTCCCCTTCCCGCCCCCCCACCCCTGGTTCCCCCAGGAGCTGCCCCTTCTAACCTGAAGTCTATTTGGGGCTTTGGGGCTTTGCTTTTCTGCCGTTGCTGATCTATTATGCTCCCGTCTTAGTTTGCCCGGCTGCAGGTGGTTCAGACTGGACTAACTTCCTGTCATGTGTCCCCAGTGCTGTCCTCTGTCACAGTATGCTCCAGGGAAGGGACAACGTGTCGAGCTGTTGTCAGCCCTACAGTCCTCTCTGTGCCTTAGCAGCTCTGTGCAAGGACTGCCTCCGCCATGCGTGGTGTGCATATATGGGGTCTAGAGCAGCCCTTTCTCTCTTTCCTTCTTGGCTTGTTTCCATGTGGGTGTGGCAGGCAGGCCCCTCTCCCCACCCTGTAGGTATAGTGTTGTCCTCTGTAGCACAGACTTCCAGGAAGGAGTCAGTTTGGCTCTGTTTGGAGCCGGCCCTGTAGCCCAGTCTTTTCATGCATTTTCCCATGTGGTTAAGTTGTCCTCAGAGTTTGGCGTGCTGGGGTGGGGTCTGCTTGCCCAATCCCAATTCTGCGGAGAGGGACAAAATTCTCTCCCCTGGGTGTGTTAGTGCTCTGCCCCCCTGATGCCATCACCCAGTCCACTTTTTTTCTCCCTCTCCCTTCCCTCTTTTCCCTTTCTTTGTGTTGCAATAACATGGACCTCCTTGGGTTTGGTCCGGCCTCCACCTGACTGCCTATCTTTCACCCTGCAGAGTGTGTGATAAGTGGCTTTTCTTCTATGCCCACTTTGCTGATTATATTTACTTCAGGGGAGTCATGTTCTACTAGTCCTTTCGTGATTGGCTAACTTCGCTACACTTAATTTCCTCCATCTCTTCCCATGAAATCATGTGCACTGATGAGCCTAATTTATTTTTTAATAGCTTAATTTTCTCACTCCCGATGGTGGTTCATATCATTTCAAGTTTATGAGTTAACTCCAATATAAGTCATAGCAACTCTCTTAACATGTCCTTCAAACCAAAACCATGAGATATGCTCAAAACCCCAAACCTTGAGGCATACCACATGCTTCATACTTTTATGAAAATTTGGTTTAGTAACACAGGCTACTTATCAGCACAGTTATTAATTTAAAATTGACAAATTTCCTACTATATACCCTGTGCCTATAGTTCCTTGTCACTTATATCAGGGATTTTTTGTTCACCCGAAAACTAATGATTTCATATATTTTGGATCCCACAATCTCAGGTGCTGGTCATATATTTATTCTTACTTTCCACTTTCTTCTGAACAAATACATGAGGTTGCTTTATTCCTCAAATAAATTTTGGAGAAAAATGGATACAAAATTTCAAGCCCATATCTAGATGTTTTTAAAGCAAAATACATGGCTTTCCTGACATGAACCTTACTTTGATAAACAAAATAATCTGAAATCAGTCTTTATTTGAATAGCGCTTTTTTTTTTTCACAAAAAACTTCTAACATTTTTTATGGTACAATAATTTGAACTTCCTCTTACTTTTCCAGTTCTTCCAAAGGCTCTGCTGATATACACTAAAAAATGTGTCAGAGCCATTGCTAAGTATGAGTAACTATGGCAGAAAAGGAGTAGGCATGTTTTTTACAGGTATGCTGTGGATGCGTATATAGGTGCGCACCTGTGTGTGTTCATGTGTGAACTGCAGAATTTGGATGGTGAATAAAATAAAGGGGAAAAACAAATATTTCAAACAGAGAATAGCTATTTTAAACATTACCACAGTAATGTTAATCAGAAAAAGCAGTTTCTAACAACTCTTAAAGATAAATGTGTTCTTTGTAAAGGTACTCCTTATAAAGCTTACAAGGGTATTCAAATTAAAATATTTTTCCAAGTTGTTTCCAGTTTGCCTTCTTATGATAGAATTTACTTCTCTTTTACTTTTTAAAATATGATATCACTTTGTTTTATATATTATAATATTTCAGCTATTACATTTTTGCATAGAATGTGCTTATATAAATAAGGTGTTCTCACATGAGAGTAAGTAAAAGATCATTACTATAGTTCAAGTTCATAAATGCACAGGTTACTTCCAAGCAAAAAGGGGTTAAACATGTATCTGCAGTCAGTGGATAGCTGAAGACAAATTCTCTCAGTAATATGCTTCCTTCTCATTACGCTTCCTTCAACACAAGAATATGTTTTTGTTTGTGTCAGGAAAAAAAGAACAATTTTAAAATCAGAGCAAATATAAAAATTTTAACACAAGCCCAATGGACATTTATCCAAATCATTAGAGGTTTTGAAATAAGTATGCAGGAGCATTGCCTTATGCAAAACAACTGTCTATGGATGGGTCAAGTATTTGAAAGAAAGTCAGGAAAAACTCAAATATGCTCCAAGACCTGCTTTCTCTTTGAGGTTTTTCTAGTTTTTGTCTAGTCATTGAGTTTGTGCTGTTGGTGGTGCTTGCTTGGTATGATTTTGTATGACTGTGCTTTGTTTTGTCTGGTTTTCTGTATATGAAATCCAGACAAGGTAAACCCATGCAGCAGTCACTGGGCAGGGGCATGGCAAGGAAGGCTGGGTGGGCAG
>NW_022103928.1:49780247-49795360 GCF_000313985.2 Echinops telfairi
GTGGCTACTCTTTGGGATCCTAAGTATGCTTCCTAGATTTTCTTAAAAGACACAGAATTGCTTAAGGTGAGTTATTAGAAACAACTTTAAAGAAAATAAAAACATAATTGGTGAGTAAAAAGCCAAGAATGTGGCATCAATGAGTCTGGTTTTCTGTTTTCTTGTCTAACATGAAAATGTCCTTGCTCAGTCTTTGGGGCTGTGCTATGAGAATTTCATCATAGATCCTCCCATGCTGATCCTGCCCCCTTCAAGAGGTTTTTCTGCTCCCCAAACTCAAAGATTGTTAATAATAATAATAATAGTAACATTGTTTGAGGCCCTTGAAGATGCCAAGACTGTCATTTTTGACATGATGTAAATTGAAGAGCTAGAAAGTTGGAAATATGACCTTCAAAAATGTATAGACTTAGATGGAAGGTAGATCTGGAAAACTAGCTTCACAATTGGATTTTGTTTAATAAAAACTCCTAGAATGTTTTATCAGTGTATTTTGATTTATTCTTATAAATGTGGCCTCTGTGAAAGGGTGTAATAAGTCCTGTGGTGCAGTTGGTTATGCAATTGACTACTACCCCAAAAGTCAGCAGTTCAAACCCATGAGCTGCTCTCTAAGAGAGAAAAAGATGTGGCAATCTTTGTAAAGAGTAACTATGTATTGCAGTTAAGTTCATGGCAGTGAGTAGTAGAAAGTACATTGAAAATCTAACAAAAATAGCTTATAATATATTTTCAAAATTAGAAGCATAATCAATGTGACCTCAGAAATCAGTTTAGTTATTATGTATCAATTGAGCATGGCGCTATAAAATAAAAGGACTAATGATATGTATCTTGATTTTCATTTCAGCAAGGGGGAAGGCTCAGCAACTCTAATTAAACAATAATGGGCATATCATTAGTAAATGTGAATCTATATTAATTTACTAAGACTGCCAGAAGCTTTCCAACCCTGAACAGTATTTTTTTCCTTTTTTATGCTAGAGCTCTAGTATTTTCCTTGCATATTGTATATATGTCATCCCACAAAGAAATGTATTTTGTTTGATGCTATGATTTTACATTTTTAAAAAATAAATAAATGTTTTTTGGAAATTATTTTGCTAATGACCTTGCCAGAAGCAGAGATAAATTATATATAAATAAGTTTTTTCCAGGAGCTTGTTTTTATGTGAATAGTGATATTTGTGAAAAATGTACACAGTTGAAAAGCCCATTAATAAATCCTTCAAATTTATTTTTAGCATATTAGAAATTCATTAATGTTAATATTTTTTGAAAGAAAAATAGGAACCAGAAAAACAAAATCAGAGTTGGAGGAGCATGGCTGCCAAATGTCCAGTACAATAAATCTCCTTAGCAACAGCCCGAGATGATGCTTTAGAAGGGATTTCCCGTATTTCCTGGAAGTGAGAGTCAACTTAAAACCTAAGTAGACCAAAATTTCTTAAAGTCATAGAGCAGCATCCACCATTGACAGACACTAGATGCAGGCGCCACATCTGTGAGTCTCACTCCTCCCCAGTACAGCTGTTTTTCTTACCATCCTCTGAGATAACAGCTAGCTACTACACATCTTGGCATCCCTGCATGGATAACAGACTGTGTGGACCTTAGTGGGACATCCTCAGTACCCAAGCTACACCTTTTGCCAATTTTTTAGCCTCCCCCTTCTTCTTTGCCTCTTTTTCCAGTGACCTCCCCACCCCATCTGGTGCTCCTCTTCCCCAGGCATCCTATAACAACACAACACAAGAAGCAGAAATTTCCATCCACGTGGTTTTTAGTTTATTTTAGGTTTTGTGCTTCCATTCTATTATAAATCTGTCTTAATTTATTCTAGTTATCTTCTTCTTCTACTGGTGTGACCACCCCTTGAAAATATGCATTCCCTCAGGCCACAGCAAGCAGGCAGGTAGATTCAGGAAGATCACCTTATCAAGGACTTTTGTCAAAATGACATTTTCCATCTGAGTAGAGGGACCCTCCCACATTCACACTTCAATAGTAACAGAGCTCCTACAGCCAGACCAATGGCACACCTGTCCTGTGTTTCTGTTGACTCTGTTTTCTCCTTCTCTGATCTGCATAGTCTCACTTGATTGTCCTTCTTTTTCTCCTCACTTTTTCCTTTCATATTTTATCTTTTCTCTCTTATCTCTTTATCTGTCCTTCTCTCTGTTTTCTCTTTCTCTTTGCTTCTTCAATAATACTTCTAATTATAAATATTTAAATAATACTGATAAATATATATATAGTAGAACTATTATTCTTAAATAATACTTCTACTTACAAATAATATATATATATATATACTTTGTGTCTGCTCTGAATATTTACTTACATTTTTCTGCTGCTCCACCCATTATTGCTTTCTGCTATATTTTTTCCACATGAAATATATTTCCAGGAAGCCTATTAATTTGGCTTAACCCTTTTAAAATATATTTTCCTATTACTTTTACAAACCTGCTCATCTGTACAGATGGCTGCTTATTATTACTAGCATTATATTTATTTTATTTCCTTTCCCCTTCTTCCCCACTTACATGTCATCACTAGACAGAACCAACTAACCCCAACATGACCCAGAAGTTCCCATATCACTAAAAATTGTAACACAATAGCAGTCAACCCCAGCGAACACCCCAAAATCAAGAGAACAAAATAGAAACAACCAAAAAAATTACCCAAACACATTGAAATACTCTGAAAAAGAGGCCCTGGAGCATATACTTAATTCTAGCCCCCATCAGAAAGGGTTAAAAAAAAAAAGCAATCAGGAGATGAGGTTATATTCCTGTTGTTCACTAGAACAACAGAAGAAATTATAAAACTAAAATACTTAAACATAAATGAATTCCAGAATATAAATAATGAGATAACAAAATTAAAGAACACAATAAAAGACCTAAAGAATAAAATGAAAGAAAAAGAAAATCAAATCAGTAAGCTCACAGATATTCAAATGACTGTAATTGATGAGAAAAACAAATAACAATAGAAGCCAAAGGAACCCTGAGAATAATGTGTGGTCTTCTCAAGAAAAACAACCTATATCTCAGTGGGATCTTAGAGCAAGAAGAAACAAGGACACCTACAAAAAAAATTATATGGGAAACCATGCAAGAAATTTATTTCAACGTCACAAAGGAGGAGAAAAGAACTATTTAAGAAACTGAGAGAATCCAAATAGACTATATCCCAGAATGAAAACATCATGACATATTGTTGTGAAACGCCAATTTAAGGACAATGCAGAGAATCCCAAGGGCAGCTAGAAATACAAGAGCAGTCACTTTCAAAGGAAAACCGAAAAGGAGAATCTCATATCTGTCAGCAGAAACAATGGAGTCAAGAAGACAATGGGGTGACATATATAAAATTCTGAAATAAACAAAGAAACTACAAACTGCACATCCTATATCCAGCAAATTTTTCTCTCAAATACAATAGAAAAATCAAGGTATATCCAGATAAGGAAAAACTAAAAGAATTGATAAAATCAGAACAGCATTACAGGAATCACTATAGGCAGAGAATCATCAACCATAACAGACAAATTTGGAAGCATAACACAGCATAGCACCACTCAGAAACTAATATAATGAAAGCAACAAAGAAATAGAGGAACATATAAAATGAACAAATAGATATGCTTGGAAGACTCACAATACATCAATCAAATTCTCCCAGATAACAACAGAAATAAAGCATTCAGCAATAATAAATAACAGAAGACTTAAACACACCACTCTCCAGGAAAGACAGATCGTCCGAAGAGAAGTTTTAGAAAGAAAACGAAGAGCTGAACACCAGAATTAACCAACTAGGCCTTCTAGATGTACGCAGTGCTCCACAGTACAACAACACAGCACACATTATTTTCCAGATCACCTGCAGACATCCCCAACACCTAGAGCAAGGGCAACTAGAAAAACGCACCAACAATAGAAGAAAATAAATCATATAAAGATTATACAGGAAAGAAACAAACTGGAATACAGGAAATCAAGGGAAAAGTCAACAAGGCAAGGAGATGGTTTTTTGAAAGGATTAATAAAATTGCCTATCAGCTGGCAAACTTCATAAAGGAAAATGAAGGGAAGATGTAAATATCTAAAATTGTGGATGACATCTCATCAGATTGAAATGAAATAAAAAGAATAATAACACACTACCATGAAAAACTGTACTGCAACATGTTTGATAATCCAGAAAATATGGACAAGTACTAAAAAATGCATGGTCCACCCATGTGGTAGACGTGATTCTCCCTTTTTGGAAGAGTGTTATCCAACATTTTACCCTATCACTAACCCTTACTCTTCGTGTAAATAATTTCCCATCACTTAATTGTTTAATCTGTACATGACAACCATTCGTGTATTGTGGTATAAAGAGCTGACGTATAAATGTATAATTTCCTTTTTATAAATTGTGTTAAATTCTATGCCATCAGAAAAATTAATTAGACTGTACACAGTATTATCTTATGCTCCCAGGAGATGATTTATAATGTTCTGTATGATAAAATGAGAAGTATGTATTAAAGTGAACCACAGGCACCTATAAATAATAGATGCTTGGATAGCTTTGGAGCATATACTTAATTCTAGCCTCCATCTAAGAATAATCAGTCCTTATTACATGAGCCTACATGATACTCATCCTCTTGAAAAGAGCACTAAAGACATGGTACTATACAAAGTGTGGTGAAGAAACTAGATGATGTCTGGCTATTAGAAAGAATATCATCTGGGAACTTAAAGACTTGTCTTTAAACAAGCTGTCATCTAAGTGAGGCATCAACTAAGTACACATGGAAGAAGTACAGTAAACTGTGTAGTCCAAGGACTGTAAATAATAAAATCCAAACCCAAAGGAAAGAACAATATCAGAGATTAAATTCTGAACATTCAGTTTGCCGGAGTCCTAGGATAACAGTGGATGCCCCAAATTCATTTTCAGGGTCCCCAAATGTATTGAGCCTCTGGGTAATTCCTTCTGGCCATTGTTCAGAGATGTGAATAGCCTTGCGATCTGACAGTGAGCATTGTAAAGTTGATGAGGGCACATGCAGCTATATTACAATGTGATACTTTTTTTATTTTATATCCTTTTTGACCAATGTTAAGTTCTTTTGGTTTTTTAAGATTATATGCTGTCTTTTCATTGAGATTTTTAGTGTTTAGTTTTTTTTATTGTTGTTCTTGTTTCTATTTTGTATGGACTTCTATATATGAAATCCTGTATATGCAAGTGTATAGAGATAATAACTAGATTAATAATTGCCAAGAATAAGCACATGGAAGGTGAGGTGGGAGAAAATGAGGAGCCAGCAATGAGTATGAAAAGATAAAGTTCTTGCATAAGCAAAAGTGGTGAAGAAAGCTGATGGTACCCAGGTATCAAAAGATATAGCATCTGGGGTCTTAAAGGCTTGAAGCTAAACAAGCAGCCATCTAGCTGAGAAGCAACAAAGCCCACATGGAAGAAGCACACCAGCCTGTGCCATCCATCATGAGGTGTCGAAGGGATCAGGAATCAGGCATCAAAGAACAAAAAATCATATCATTGTGAATGAGGGTGAGTGTGGAGGGGGCACCCAATGCCCTCATGAAGACAATTGGACATCCCCTTACAGAAGGGTCCCGGAGAGGAGACGAGCCAATCAGGGTGCAGTGTAACAACAATGAAACATGCAACTTTCCTCTAGCTCTTGAATGCTCCTTCCCACCCACTATCATGATCCCAATTCTATGTTACAAAGCTGGCTAGACCAGAGGATGTACACTGGTACAGATGGGAACTGGAAACACAGGGAATCCAGGACAGTTGAACTTCTCAGCACCAGTGGTGAGAGTGGCAATACTGGGAGGGTAGCAGGAAGGCGAGGTAGAAAGGGGGAACTGATTATATATAACCCCCTCCCTGGGGGATGAACTACAGAAAAATGGGTGAAGGGAGACGTCAGACATAACAAAATAATAATTTATAAATTATCAAGGGTTCATGAGGGAGGGAGGGTAGAGGAGGGAGGGAAAAAATGAGCTGATACCAAGGGCTCAAGTAGAAAGAAAATTTTTTCAGAATGATGATGGCAACAAATGTACAAATGTGTTGAGACAATGTATGCATGTATGGATTGTGATCAGAGTTGTATGAGCTCCCAAATAAGATGATTTAACAACAACAACAAAAAGAACAACAAAGTAGAAGGCACTCAACACTTGACATCAAAACCTACAGTAGTCAAAACTGCTGATAGGTACATAGACTAATGGAAAAGAATAGAAAATCAAGAAATAAATGAATCTATCAATAGTAAATGGGACCTATATATTCTCTTCAACAAATGATATTGTATCTCAATCTGTAGAAGAATGAAACAACAACCCTATTTTCCTCCATATATGTGGTAGTTACATAATCTGGTTTCAATTTGAGGATTCAGAGTGAGGGGGTGGAGTCTAGCCTGTCAATCAAGATATAGCCAGCTAGGTCTTTGTGTGGGCATGGCCTTGTCCTGAGGATTCTGGGAACTCCAGTATTCCTCCTTGGAGGCGGGAGACAATGTATTTCCACTCACTCCCTCTGAGACATCCCTGAGGAGAAACCACACAGACCTACTCTGATGCAGCCCTAGGAGCTGGAGAAGCCACGTGGAGACCCTAGCCAGCACTGAGATGCTTCCAATGCCACTGGATCCATGAGACTTCCCACCCACTGGCCTGTGTGATCTTCCTGCATTCAGCATCATTGCATGTGTTTTGTGAGTCTGAAGAGGACTTTGTTGATTGGTATTGGACATATGGACTTGATCTGGACTTGGCTGCGATGTTTTCTCAATAATCAATTGTTCTTGTATATAAAGCTCTTTCCTATACAAAAGAAAAGAGGTTGATTGTGGTGAGGAATGCACAATTATTCTTATTATGATTGAATGATTCAATTATATGATATGCAAATTATATGCAATAAAATAATTAAAAAGGAATAATAGAATTATATATGCTTGAATATCTAATTATATAACTTTTATAATAATGGCCAGCTAAAATCTCTTGGTACAATTCATTTGTGGAAAATGTTGCATCTATAAAGCACTTCCGCTAGAAAATATCAGAAGTCTCATGTATTTAAATGGATCTTCATATTGGCAAGTTTTGGATGACTGTTAGAAAACATCTCATAGTAGTTTAAAGATTTTAATTTAAATTTCAAGCAAGTTCAGATTTGCACTTTCTGAAAGAGGAATTGAGAAAACGTATTGTGTGACCTGACTGAATTTAACACAAGCGAATCTAGCATGAGCATGAGGTGAGATCTAATTATACTTTAAAAACTCTCCTGTAACCTCCATTTTAAATAATATTTATCTACTTTTTAATAATATACTCACACAAACTTTTAAAAAGGATTAGTTTCTAAATTTTTGAATCATGTAATATTAATTTTTTTAAATTTTCAGATGTAGTTTTAGAGGAAAGAAAATGTATTTTAAAAATGTTCTTATGTTTCCAATATAATCTATATTATTTTATTAAAACTTTCATTTGGTCATATTTGTCTCTAATTTACAAGTTTTTGCTCTAGATGTTAATGAATTCATTTCCAAGTCAATATGGGTTTGCTGAAGCTGCTCTAACTTTACTTTTTCTTTTTAATCATCTTATTGGGGGCTCTTACAGCTCTCATAACAGTTCGTAAATCCACTGGTCAAGCACATTTGTACATATGGTGCCATCATCCTTTTCAAAACATTTTCTTTCTACTTGAGCCCTTGGTATCAGCTCTTCATTATTTCCCTCCCTCTTCTACCCTCCCATCCTCAAGAACCCTTGATACATAATAAATTATTATTATTTTCATATCTTATACTGTCTGCTCTCTATTTTCATCCATGTTTCTTTTGTTTGTTAACCTGGGGTAGGGGTTTGGTTGGGGGTGGTTTAATATGTCAATCATAGTGATTGGTTTTCCCTTTCTCTCCTCAATTTTACCCTATCCTCATACTATCACTACTTCCATTATTATTCCTAAGGGATTTATCCGTCTTGGATTCCATGTGTCAAGAGCTCTTATCTATATGACTGTACATGCTTAGATTTAGCCAGAGTTTTAAGGTAGAACTGGGGTCATGAAACGGGGAAGGTGGGTGGGGGAAAGAAGCATTAAAGAACTGAAAGAATGTTGTATGTTTTGTCAGTGCTATACTGCATCAGTCTGGCTCATCCCTTCCTTCTGTGAGGGGATTTCCAATAGTCTACAGATGAGCTTTGAGTCTCCATTCTGATCCCCCCATGTTCACATCAATATGATAGTTTGTCTTGGGTCTTCTGATCCTGTCGACACGTAATGAGCAAACAGGCTGGTATGCTTCTTCCATGTGGGCTTTGTTGCTTTCAAGCTAGATGGACACTTGTTTATCATCAAGTTTTTAAAATCCCAGATGCTATATATTATAAGAGCTGAGTACCGTCAGCCTTCTTCACATTTGCTTATGCACCCATTTTATCTTCAGTTAACGTGTCAGAAATATAAGCATCACAGAATACCATGTTATTAGAACAAAGTCTTCTTGTGTTGAGGGAGTACTTGAGTAGAGACCCAATGTCCGTCTGCTACCTTAATACTAAACCTATAAATATATGTACATAGAACTATGTCCCTATTGTTATATATAAATATATTTACATATGCACATGCCTATATTTATACCTCTATAAATATCCTTTGCCTTCTAGTTCTTTACCCTATTTCCTTTTACGGTCCTGTTGGCCCACTATCATTGTGTCCCATATCACAATGTTTGACCTCCATTCAGTTTCCAGTATTTCCTCTTGGCTACATTGCACTTCATTAAGCCCCACCAGGCATTCTGTACCTTCCTCGCCATAGATATTAGATCACTTGTTGTTCCCTTGCCCCTGGGTTTGTTGGCTGCCACCTTTTTTCCCCTACCTCCCCCTCTCCCTTGTTCCCCTGGAAGCTTTGGCTCTGTTGTTTTCTCCTTGGGATTATTTATCCTGTCTCTCTTCTATAGATAGACACGTGTAAAAAAAAACCCAAACACACACGCAAAAAATCCCTATATATAGTTCAAGGTTTTTCTGTGGACCTTCATGAGTGTTTTCCTATTAAGTCTGATGAGGTTCCAAGCCCTGCCCCTGAAGTCTATTTTTAGGATTCCCTGGGAACATCATTGCTTTTCTCCCCTTGCTGATCTGTTGCACAATCTTTGTGTCCCCACACTGCCCACCGTTGGCGAGGGGAGGGTGTCAGACCGGGCACAATTCCTACACTGTGTTTCTAGGTTTCCAGTGTTATCCCCCTTAGCACTATGGGTCAGTAAGAGAAAGCTGTGTTTCATGGGGGGCAGGCCCTATGTTCCTTTCTATGCTCTGAGCGAGAATATTATGCTGGAGTGGGGTGGGGGGATTGGTTGGCCAGGCTGTGGTGTCTCTCTCTCTCTCTCTCTCTCTGCTTCCCTCTTAGTTTGTTCCCATGTGTTCTGAGCAGACTCACCCCTCTCCCTCTCCTGAACTGTATCTTGAATGCTGTCCTCTGTAGTGCATTCTTCTGGGGAGGGGATCTTTGCAGCTGGGATTAGGGCTGGCACCTCAAACCTCTCTGTTGGTTCTCTGCTTTATGCCATATGTTGCCTTCAAATCTTGTTGCCCCAGGTTGAGGTCTGGTCCCTCTCTTTTTTCCAGTCTCCATGGAGCTCCCTGTGAGAACTGCCTACCTGGTTGCCATCTTGCCACAAGTTCTCTATCTTTTCTTATGAAAGAAAAGATTTCCCAATTCCAAAGATTGCTATTATTTCTACATAATTGTCAGATACAACTTGCCCCTTAACCTTTTCATCTAAGAGTAATTTCTAAATGAAGCCATTCTAAAGGATCATGGAAAAATGGAGTTGAAAAATAACAGAAGTTTCAGTAAAAATTTTTATACCCCATTTTATTGACTACTTCTTGATTTAAGAACTTTATTTCAATATTTAATTGGGAATAATTGCTTTGTCTACTGATTTACATGAAATTCTTATTATGTTTCTTTCTTTAAAAGATAAAGCCGCTGACTTAAGTTTTGGCATATGAGTAAGACTCTTACAATGATTCCAGCTGGAAAGACAGTAAGGAAATAACAATGTCTATTTATCTTTTAAAATTGGCCCGATAGAATTACAAAACTGGGCTGAACAGGAATATTGTACTTCAGAAGTGTGCAGAAATCACGTGTTTTACAAACTGTAATGTTTAAAGTGTTTAGTTCCACAAAGAGTTAATCAATAGAATTCTAGGATCCTAGTAATTATCAATATGTCATTGTCTCTCTCATAGCAATAAGTGTATTTCCTAAAATGCGCATTGCACAAATATTTCTTCCGTTCCATTCATAACAATGCTTCTTGCCAGAGAATAGTGTTTCCTCTTGATTGGATTATAATGACTTCGTAAATTCTTGAAGTCCTGGTTCCAGATGTCCTGTAATGGAATTAAATTATATTTTGTTTCCCCCTTTCCTCTGCCTCCATTATCCCTGATCATAACCCAGTCACTCCTTTCTTTATCTTGGAAGCTATTTGATTCTAGTGTCGTTCCATTTTGGTAGAAGAAAGTTCTTTTACCTACTTGTCTTTATCTCCGTCTTTAAAGATCTATTCAGGGGATATGATTTCCACAGGTACAAATCTGAATTAAAATTTCAGTGGTCATTAAACATTTCATGTTAGAAAACATCTAGCATTTTGTGTAAAAATGTATAGCTTTTTATTATAAAAATAGAATTGCATCATAATAAAGGGCAACCAATAAGTACCACAAATGTAAAGAGATGAAATAGCTCAAAAGAGTAGTATGCTATATATAAAAACCTATAGTATTTTGCCTGTAGCTGAAGTGTATTTTCTCTGACGAGGATCAGCTATGAGGACAGGTAGTGCCAGATTGTCCGTTTTAATTGAGCATAACATGCATTGACTCCTGAAGGATTACATTAGGCAGGCTCTCAGGGACTTACCTATTGGAAGGGGGCATCCATCTGTTGGAATGCATTTTAACATTTCACATTGAAGTCAAAGTCATGTACTGCCTGGGAAGGAACAATAGAGCTGCAAACTTGGATCAGAGACAAAACATTTCACGAATCCTCCCGTTTTCATTTCCTTATGTGGAGAAAAAAAAACATGCAGGAAATTTGAAAATAAAATAAAATGTAAAATTAGAACAATGTGTCCTCATTTTTATAAGATAGGAGGACATAATATAGTATTTAATATGGCATTTGTTTAAGTATAATTCTGATCAAAGGAATCGCATTAGAATTTTTTGTTGTGTCTTTTCAGAACACTCAACAGTAAGCCAAGACCAATGTAGAACTGTCATGGGCTTGAAAAGTTCAGAGCACTAACTGCGGTTTGGGGAAGAATAGGTCGAGTCAATGCCATTTAACCTGGTCATAGTCTAGACACCATGGAGGGAGGTTGCTTTCATCTTGTGATATACTCAGTATTAATTGACAATATTTGAAAACTAGCTGACTTCAACTGAGGCATTTGTACCCTGTATAGGATTCCTTGACTTCACATTCTATCACCTTCGGATGCCAGCAGCCATCAGGGGGTTCACTCAGCCCAGAATGCTCTAGTCTGTTGTCTCCCTGCGTCATCTTCCTGCTTCCTCAGCCCTTGTGGCAACATGAGTCTAGAGATATCTGCAGCATACTTCTAACCCACAGACTTGAACCAGACTGGATTTACCCACATCTGCAGCAGTGTGAGCCATTTATTGATATAAATATATTTTTATATAGACATAAATACAAGATTTACTGTTTGCTCTTCTCTAGAGAACCCAGTCTACCACATATGTATACATGTCAAATTCACACACACACACACACACACACACACACACACACACACACACACCAAGATACATCTCAAAAGTATTGTTACTAGGGTTCTCACAAAGTAGTGTTACCTATGTGTATCCCAAAGAAAACATTGAAAAATTTTGCTGTGATCAGAGAATGCCTGCTGACAAGTTCTCTCAGTAATATACTTATTTAAGTCTCATTGGGGTGCCTTCAAGTGAAAACTAAATGTTTATTTTAAACATTGGCTTCTTAGGGATTTGCTGGGCCAGTTGAAGGCAGGCAGGGAGTTTATTTCAGAAGATTATGGTGACTATTTTTGTGTGTTTTGTTTGTTTGATTTTTGGATTACAAAAAAACTTAGGAGGAAGATTTTGAAGTAAATTTAAAAGCTGCACTGAGGAGGGAAAAAGCACGGGAAGTTGCATTTGGATTTTGGATTTTGCATTTTACTAACACAATAATGCACCTGCACATGCTTCTGGAGGAATAAGGCTGTCCTTAGGAAACTGAACCCCAACACCCTACATCTCTGGTCTTCACACTTCATATTTATTTTAATTCTCACAGGTAAAAAATAAAATTCAAAGGAATGCAACTTGAGGTCCACACGAATGACTAAACTAGAAGCTCGGTGTGGTGTGAATTCGGGGAACGTTAGAGAGATGGTTAACCTGCCTTAAGAAGTGTAGAGCCCCAGATAGATGACAGATTGAGAAACAAGTCCTTCACATTTCTATAAATGGTTCAAGGTGTTGAAAAGCAAGGATGTGGCTTTGAAGACTAAAGACCCAAGCCAGACCCAAGCAATGGTATCTTCTGTGACTTTATATGCATGTGAAAAGGTGACCACAATGCTAAAGGAGACTAGATTTAAATGATAGTGCTGGCAAGGAATTTGAAAGTACCATGAACTGCCCAAAGAATCAACAAATCTTTCCTGGAAGAATGCAGCCCGCCTGGTCCTTATGGGCAAAGATGTGAGATTGTGTCTCAAATCGGGGGGAAACCAATCCCTAGAAGAGGACATCATGCTTGCTAATGGAGAGGGGCAGTGGGGAAGTAGAAGACTCTTGACGAGATGGATGGACACCGTGCTGCTGCAGTGATCGCCTCCCGGTACCGTAAGTGTGAGGATGGCCCAGGACAGGGCCGTGTTTCTCTTACACATATGGTCACTCTGAGTTGGAACTGACTTGATGGTATTTAACAACAACAGGGACTTCAGTGCGTTGCTCCCTTGCTGCTCTGTTGCAAGCATACCCTTAGGGATTTTCCCCATAGTGGTGGGGTCAAATCTGGCACAATTCCCACACTGTGCCTCCAGTGTTTTCCTTGAAGTGCTATGGGTCAGTGAGGGCAACTTGTCTCATGGTGGGAACAGCCCTGTGCTCCTCTCTGTGCATTGGCTGCTCTGAGCAGGGATATCGTCCTCGGGGCTTGGTAGGCCAGGGTGTATTCCACTCTCTCTCCATATATAATCTTTTTCCCTATAGCCCTTTTGCACTTTGTCCCTTTGTGCTTAATTTACTTTGCTTGGCATAATTTTCTCCAGTTCTTCCTGTGTGGCATTGTGCTTCATGTGTTCATCATTGCGTTTTAGGGACACATAGTACTCCATTGTGTGTATGTACACACATTCTTCTGCTGATGGAAATTTGCGTTGTTTCCAACTCCTCGCAATTGTGAACTGTGCCGTGATGAACAGTGGAGCACAGATGTCTGGCCATGGTTTGTTTCTTGCCTCTTCTGGGTATATATCCAGTAGGAAGATTGCTGGATTGAATGGTAGCTCAGTTTCCATCTGTTTTAGATATTGCCAAATCGATTTCCATAGTGGCTGTACATACCCACAGGTCCACCAGCAGTGGATGAGAATTCCTGTTGCCCCACAGTCCCTCCAACACTTATTACTTTCTGATTTTTTGAATTGAGCTATCTTTGAGGGTGTTAGGTGGTATCTCATAGTTGTTTTAATTTGCACTTCTTTTATGGTTAATGATCAGGAACATTTTCTCATATGTTTATTGACCATTTGGTACATCACAACTTTTAAAATGCATCTTCACCTTAAAAAAACAAATAAATTCATCTGCTCTTCTAATCTGGTCTCCCAAACAACAAGGGAGAGACGTTACCTTGTACCCATGAAGCATATATAATACGCTTTCAATGTACACATTTAAAACCAATCCAGCAGCGTAGACCTCCCCTTGGCTGGCGTCAGTTTTTCGGGCTGTGGGGAGAAGGTGAGGGCAGTTCAGTTGCTGAAGTACAACATTGGGCTGAGGTCACTACAAATCAACAGACCCTCCTATAGGAGCTGTAAGTGAATCTTATTAAAAATGTAAGTCAGGTTGGGGAGAGGAGGGCACACAGGCCTTGGAGAAAGCAATTACATTTCTGTTGCTGGGTAAGCAGGAAGAAGCAACCTCCCACTGAGCAAAAACACTTAGCAATACTTATATAGAACCCAAGGGAAGAATAAGTCCAATACTCTGTTCCTACTTAGACACTGCATGTAGTTTCTGTACAGACCTTAACTACTAGGCCCTGTGCTGTATACTCCTGGGATCTTAGACGCTGTACTTCTGAGGTGCACATCCTTCTCCATAGGCCACACCAAAGGACTCGAAGTGGAAAATCCACTAAGTGATCGCGGCTTTACCGCAAACACACCCAAAGCCCTTGGTCTTAAGGGTGAATCTAACCAAGTGTTTCAGAACCAGATGAGTGCTGTCCTAGAATTACAGAACTGGATATAGCTGGACTTTTGTGTAGATCTCTTGCCTTGAGAGTACTCAATGAATGGTGGGCTGAGAATATCATATCCTAACTATTTTAGTCTTCTCCTGGCTTTATTATGACATGTATTGGTTCTGCAATTCTAAATGAATGTTATTGGACATTTTGCTCTATTACTAACTCTCCCATTAATTTCATAAATAATGTCCAGTCACTTAAGAATTTAATATGTACAAGTCAACAATTCATGTATTGAGGTTTGTAGCTGGCCTACAATTGTATAATCCCATTTTTTTCAACTATGTTTTAAATTCTACACCATTAGCTAAACTGGTGACACTATAAATAGAAGTATGTTATTCCCTGGAGTATGATTGGTAATATTACTTGAAATAAAAAGGTTATGACTTTTCTCCCCGCCTTTGGTGTTTAAAGCCTGGTCCCTTTGGCCCTTCATGATCACACATGTTGGTGTGCTGCTT
>NW_022103928.1:49795974-49798246 GCF_000313985.2 Echinops telfairi
AAATGTATAGATGTGCTTTACACAATTGATCTATGTATTGTGATAAATTGTATGAGCCCCAATAAATTGATTAATTTAAAAAAAAAAGAAAAAAAAAGGTAATTAGGTCTCTAAACTTAACCATAGACATATATAAATAGTAGATATATGAATGGATTTTGAGCTCACATTTAATTCTAGGTCCAATCTTAGAATAGTTTGTTCTTATTACATGACTCTGCTTGATGTGTACCTTCATGAAGAGATCACTGAATATAAGGGTGCTACAAAAAAGTGTGGTGAAGAAACTAGATGGTGCCCAGCTATTGGAAGTAATAGTGTCTTGATCTTAAAGGCTTATCTTCATACAAGCAGCCATATAAGTGAGGTTTCAACTGAGCCTACATGGAAGAAACATACTGGTCTGTGAGATCCAATGATTGTGAATGATAAAATCCAACCCAAAGAAGGGAATGGTATCAGTACTTAAGTTTTGAACACCTGGTTATTGGAAAGCTATGGATGACAGTGGGAGCCCCCAATCCATGCTCAGAGTCTGTACATGGATTAAGCCTCCAGTGAATTTCCTCTGACCACAGACCAGGGATGTGAAGAGCTTTGCTGTTATGCAGCATGCAGTGATTTTATTTTATTTGCTGTTGTTGCCTTGTTTTGTATTTCTGTATTCTGTTTTCAATGCTTTCCTATATATGAAATCCAAGATGGGTAGTTATGAAAACAGTGACTTCTCTGATGGCTTCTTGGGATGTATGGTGGGAAAGGCTGGAGGAGGTGGAGAGACAATGAAAATGAATACAAGAAGGAGGTACGTGTTCTAAAATTGATAGTGAAGATGATTGTAAAACTCTTATTCATACAATTGAACTATTAGATTGTATATGTGAAATATATGCCAATCGAACACTTAAAGAATAAAATTAATTAATTGAACTACCCCATACTTGCTTGCTGCCAAACTGATTCTAAATCCTGAAAGAGGATTAAAAGGAATACACATTTATTGACTTGTTTGGAAATGTCACATTATAATGTACTGGATCAGGCTCCAGGGAATAATTAATGGAATTGGCTTGGTGCTTCTCACAGCTTTATTTGCTAGGTTCTTAAGACATCGTTCATCTTAAATTACAAGTTTTATTTCAGATCACTGAGCAGAATAGAGATTAATCTGGATTCTCTGGTTTGCTTTACGAGGCTTTTCTTTGAAAACTCAAGAATGATCCATTGTGGCAGATGCGATTATAGTTATCTTTTTATTATTCCCTCCTCCAGATACATTGCTATGCAGATAAGTCATCGTAGTATATGCCTCTGCCCACAGTTGTTGGATTTGCTTTAGCTTTCAGAGTGTTTTAAGCGAATAAAATCCCTTAAATCTAATTTGTCAGTCTGATTAGCCATCTTGCACACCTGTAAGTGCTACAATAAGAAAACGAAGAAGGAATCGGTTGCCCATTTCCGAGGAATTAGCTATGGAAAACCTTCCATGTAGCTGCAAAACATTGTCCAAATGGAAGGCCTAGTGAAGGGAAGCAGAACGGGGTCAAAGGGCAGGTTCCTCGTGTCTGAAGACGTCAGGAAAGCAATGCAGAGGAACTGATTTCTCCAGGTAGAATTGGCCATGGTGACGTGAGCTGGTTAAAGCCAGTGGGAGTGGACCCTCCTGCTCTCCATGTTCTGATGGGGCCGGACTCAAGGTAAGGAGAGAAACAGCTGCAAAATTCTGCTAATGATGAGAACACCGCATGTGGGACGTATGAGCCCAGCAAAATAGGAAGTCATCAAAAATGAAATGGAACGCACAAACCTTAAAAAATTAGGCATTTGTGAGCTAAAATTGAATGGTATTGGCCATGTTTTAATTAGAAAATTATATGATTTACTATGTCGGAAATAGCACAATCAAGAGGAAATGTGTGGAATTCATTATCAAAAGGGAACTTGCTAAAACCATCATGAAGCAAAATATTATCTGTGATCAGATTATTTACATGCACCTTCAAGGAAATCCAATCAATACAATTATTAGTCATTTAAATTTCTGTCCCAACCATAAAAGCTAGTGATGAAGAAACTGAAGAATTTTACCAATGACTTCAGTAGGAAATTGGTCAAAAGTTCAATCAGGCAGCATTAATAATTCTATTAGATTGCAAAAGCTGGAAACAAACAGAAAGAAACAGTAGTTTCTTTTGGAAAATATGGACCTCATGATAGAAATGAAACTGGAGATCCCATGATAGAATTTTGCAAAATCAATGACTTATTCATA
>NW_022103928.1:49798425-49800286 GCF_000313985.2 Echinops telfairi
GGAGATGGAGAAGCTCAATATCAGCAGCTAAACCAAAATCAGGGGCTGACTATGGAAAGAGCATCAATTGCTGATATGTAAGTTTAGGATAAAAGTGGAGAAAATTAAAATAAGTCCATGAGAGCCAAAATACAAACTTGAGTCTATCCCACGTGAATTTCATGAACATCTCGAAACCAGATTTGAGGCACTGAACACAAATGACAGAGACCTAAAGAGCTGTGGGAGGACATCAAGACCATCATTCAGGAAGAAAACAAAAGATCCTTAAAAAGTCAGGAAAGAAAGAAATGATCAAAACAGATGTCAGAAGAGACTCTGAAACTTGCTCTTAATCATAGGGTGAGCCATAATAAAGCATGGATAGGCTTGGAAAGAATGGGAATTCCAGAACATTACCTCATGCTCAGGGAGAACTTGTACATGGATCAAGAGGCAGTTGGGAAAACAAAACAAGGGAATACTAAAAGTTTTAAAATAAGGAAAAGTATGTGTCAGGGTTGTATCCTCACCCCATATTTACTCAATCTGTATGCTAAACAGATAATGAGAGAAACTGGATTATATGAAGATAACTGTGTAGTCGGGATTGAAAAAAGTTTTCTTAAAAACCTGCAATAGACATATGACACAACCTTGCTTGTTGAAAATGAGGAGGGCTTGAAGCATCTATCGATAAAGATCAAGGATTGTAGCCTCCAGTAAGGATTATGAACACAGTATAAAGAAGATCAAACTCCTCACAACTAGATTAAAAGGTAAAACATGAGAAAGGGAAAGGAAAAAATGTGGAACTTGTCAAGGACTTTTTCTTAGAGTGGCTCCACAATTACTGTATGTGGAAGCAAGAGCAAGAGATCCAAAGGAGCATTAAACTGGGTAAATCTGGTGCATAAGACCTCTTTAAACTAAGGAAAAGCAAAGATGTTACTCTGAGGACTAAGTTGGGCTTGACTCAAGCCATGCTATTGGCCATTGCCTCATGCATGTAAAAGTGTGAGATCGAATAAGGAAAAGTGGAGAAGAGCTGATGCGTTTGAGGGGTGGTGCTAAAGAATATTGAAAGTGTCATGGACGGCTAAACTGACAAAAGTTTTCAGCTCATGAGAACCTAGTTCTGTAGCAGTCACCGTGTCACACCAATGTCGAATATTGTTCTACAACTTATTTTTTGCCACAAGTAGAACTCTATATGAACCCCACGTTGTGTTATAAAATATAGTGTCAGAAACTCTTTCTAGTGGTAAAGTGAATGGCATCCAGCCTGCTTTTTATCTAGAAAGACTGTATTGGCACCTGCCATCCCTGGCCCTAACCTCCAGTACAGAGCTACGGGACTGTGTGTCGTAGGGAACTTCATCATCTACCAGCCATACAGAGCTGCATGGTTCTGGCAGACGAGCATCGCTCTAGCCACACACTTGATTGGAAAGCCTGATGAGACAGAGAATACTTATAAATCTTTGCTATAATAGCAGGTTATATGACTTGTTTTGTGTCTGTTGGGTAAACTATGAGTATCCAAATTGAGTAGGTAGTTTATTTTAACAAAAAGCCTACTATCAATGTTGTAGGGAAAGAAGATATAGATATAGCTAAACCTACACATCTATCTGTCTGTCTATCCATCTTGAGCCCTAATGGGACAGTGGTTAAATGTTCTACTACAAACTCAAAGGTCATTGGTTTGAATTGACCAGTTGTTCCACTGGAAAAAAATGTGACCGTCTGTTTTGATTAAGCCTTGAGCACGCCATGGGGCTGGTTCTACTCTATCTTTTAAGGTCAGGATGAGATGGCATTAGCTCAATACCAGACCAAGGCATCTATCTTCTATCTATCTATCATCTATCTATCTATC
>NW_022103928.1:49801038-49802444 GCF_000313985.2 Echinops telfairi
CGCTCATGTATGTCACATTCGGACTGTATCTCATAGCGATGTCAATGGCTGATATTTTAAAAGATTACCAGGCCTTTCTTCCAAAGCACCCATGGGTGAATTCAATCTTCCATTGTTCCCATAATAAGCGACATCAAGGACTTCATATAGAAGACAGATTTTTTTTTAAACTGGAGGAAAATTTATGTTTCATTATTTCCACTCTGTTTTTTAAAGAGGTTCTTATAGCTAGTTAAATATACGAGGCAATTACATGGCAAGAGTAATTTCCTTAGGCAAGTTTATATATTCTCTGCTTACTGAAATTGAGAGCAGTAAAACCAAAAAAAAAAGAGCAGGAGAAGAAGTTGGATGTAGCCTAGAGAGGGTAGCAGCCCTGGTACATATGAGAAGAAGCTGTGTATATTTTGCAGAGTGGATGAACTGTTAGTGGTTCAATGATTTTTGAAAACGATTTGCAAGACTGCTGTAGGGGACGGGTAAGTAAATGTTGATTGATTCATCGAAGGATGCTGGCTCCTAGCTGCAGTAAATGACTGGAAATGTGCACTCTGGAGTTCTATTTCTTGTTCCACACCTAATTTGCTGCTCCTGGGGCAAGCTTTTTCAATTGAACAGGCCTCGGGTTCCTCCTTATATGGATCTCACCTCATTTGTCAGGAAGGTTTAAGCTGGCAGAAGCACAACGTGCCGAGGAACAAGGTGATATTGGAAAGTGGGTGGAAAAAATTTGATCAAGAGGTCAAGCAAACAATGGCAATAAAGGCCCAATGTGTTTAGGTTGGGATGCAATGAGTTGCAGATTTATCGCCCTCATTGCTCTCAGAAGCACACAGTCACTTTGACAGGCACAGACGTCTGAATGTCTTTGAAAGAGCTTCCCGGAGAAGCAAGGTCTCCCTCACCTGATCAGACCATTAATAAGCATTTTAGCACTCCGTTATTCTGGTTTGTTTTGGTTTTTTAATTTTATTAAGAGACTATCGCACAAGTGAAATGCACCGTCATGGTCAATGGAATCATATGGATTGCGTTTTTTGTCAGGTGCCATCTGGTGAAACGGTACAACAGAATGAGACTCTGTCTTGCACCATCCTCACAATTGATCTTATATTTGAGTCCCTTGTTGCAGCCCCTGTGTCGATCCATCTCTTGGGAGCCTTTCTGGGTTTTGGGGTTTTTTTGCTGCCCCTCCACTTTACCAAGCATGCTGTTCTTCTTCAGTGATGGCTTTCTCTTGACACCACGTCCAAAGTATGTGAGATGAAATCTTGCCATCCTTTCCTCTAAGGAGCATTTGGCTGTAGTTTTGGCAAAACAGATTGGTGTGTCCTTTTGGCAGTCCACGAATCACGTTTATTTTCCAAAAACAATCCTGATCTATGGTCTGATGCAGATTTCAATTA
>NW_022103928.1:49804054-49808381 GCF_000313985.2 Echinops telfairi
GCTATAGGTCTTGATAGCCGGGCACCATCAGCCTTCTTCACCACACTTACTTATGCACACATAGTCCAGACCAAACAACAAGTGATCCACATCAGTGGTGAGTAGGGTGTAGGAGGCCTGTTAGGGCGTGATCAAGGGTAATGTAACCGAGAGAAATTACTGAAACCCTAATGAAGGCTGAGCATGATAGTGGGGCAAGAGGAAAGTAAAAGGAAATAGGAGAAAGAACTAGGAGGCAAAGGGCATTTATAGATGTCTAAATAAAGGCATGAACATATTTAAAGTATTTATTTATGAGGATGGGGAAATAAATCTTTGTGCATATATTTATAAGATTAGTATTAAGGTAGCAGAAGGACATTGGGCCTCCAGTCAAGTACTGCCTCAATGCAAGAATACTTTGTCCTATTAAACTGGCATTCCATGATGCTCACCTTTCCATCATGATTGTTGAAGACAAAGCAGGTGCATAAGCAGAGGTGGTGAAGAAAGCTGATGGAGCCCAGCTATCAAAAGATATAGCATCTAGGGTCTTAAAGACTTGAAGGTAAACTTGAAGGTAAACTTGAAGGCCATCTACTCAGAAGCAACAAAGCACACATGGAGGAAGCACACCAACCTGTTTGATCATGAGGTGTTGAAGGGATCAGGCATCAGACAATAAAAAAACAAAAAATCATACCTTGGTGTAGTCACCTCCCCTATATGATCGCTGAAGACAAGCGGGTGCATAAGCAAAAGTGGGAAGAAAGCTGATGGTGCCTGGCTATCAAAAGATATAGCATCTGGGGTCTTAAAGTCTTAAAGGCAAACAAGCGGCCATCTAGCTCAGAAGGAACAAAGCCCACAAGGAAGAAGCACACCAGCCTGTGTGATCACAAGGTGTTGAAGGGATCAGGGATCAGGCATCAGGCATCTAAGAATAAAAAATCAAATCGTTGTGAATAAGGGGGAGTGCAGATTGGGGACCCAAGACCCATCTCTAGGCAATTGAACATCCCCTTACAGAAGGGTCACTGGGAGGAGATGAGCCAGTCAGGGTTCAGGGTAGCAACAATGAAACAGACAACTTTCCTCTAATTCCTAAATGCTTACTCCTCCCCCACTATCATGATCCCAATTATACCTTACAACTCTGGCTAGACCACATGATGTACACCGGTACAGATAAGAACTGGAAACACAGGGAATCCAGGACAGATGATCTCTTCAGGACCAGTGCTGAGAGTGGCGATACTGGGAGGGTGTAAGGAAGGTGGGGTAGGAAGGGGGAACCGATTACAAGGATCTACATATAACTTCCTCCATGAGGGATGGACAACAGCAAAGTGGGTGAAGGGAGATGTCAGACAGTGTAAGACTTGACAAAATAATAATGATTTATAAATTATCAAGGGTTCAAGAGGGAGTGGGGAGCAGGGAGGCAGGTGGGGGGAAATGAGGAGCTGATACCAAGGGCTCAAGTAGAAAGCAAATATTTTTAAAATGATGATGGCAACAAATGTATAATTGTGCTTGACACAATGGATGTATGTATGGATTGTTGTAAGAGTCCCCAATGGAATGATTAAATTAAATTTAAAAGTTTTTTAAAATGAAAAAAATAGAAGAAAAAAAGAAAAATAATCCAAACAATCACCTATGAAAATAAGAGAAATTAAAAAATAACATTTGAAGAAGAGAAATGATGATGTTTAATGTATTTAAATAGAGGAGAAAACAAATGAAATGAAAGGGGGTGGGACACAGAGGGGGGAAAGAAAGTAAGTTTAAAAATGAGAACTGACTTAGAATCACAAGCCGAGAGAAGGCCATGAGTGGAAGCCGTTACAGGATTCTGTGGTTCTTCAGTCCTCCTTCGGCACTCAGAGGTGTGCTGTTGAGATTCGCTGTGATACAGTCAGACAGCTGAGAGCAGATTGTTGAAAAAGGTACTAGACCATGGAGGACCCAGGCTGCTACTTTGCGTTTTTTGGATTAAGGAACTGTTACTTGCAACCAGTGTAAGAAGATGATTCAAATAAAAGATCCTTTAAGACATCCTTCGTCTTGTTAGACATCATTGAGTTGGTTTTGATCTATAGTGACCCTAAGTAGAAGAAACCAAAGCAGTCAGGTGCTGCCTACTGCTCATAACTGGGGCTGTGTTTGAACCCATTGTCTCAGCCAGCGTGGAAGATGGCACACAATTCATCTTGTTGAGATTCTTATTCCTTTTCACTGACCCACTAACTTTATCAGCATGATGTCCTTTTGAGACATTGGTCGCTGTATTCAATACTAGATTAAAGTCTTGGATTATCATCAGTAAGTACCCCAAGACTTGTTCACTTTCAGCAAGCAAGTTTGTATCATCCGCATAATGAAAGTTGTTGAAGAGTCTTTTCCCAATGCTGAAATTAGAACCTTCTTTGTTTAATCCAGCTTCTTAGAGCATTTGCTCAGCATAGGGATTGATTATGCATGGTGAGATCAGAACCGGGATATATGCCTTTCATGATTATAAACCATGAAGTAAAGAAATATCCCATTGCTCTCTTGGCTCAATCACCTCTTGATCTGTGTACAGTTTCCTCATAAGAACAATTGTGATCTATAAATTGTGATAATCTATAAAGGTAAAGAATTTATCATAGTTAACAAAGCATAGGTATATTCTGGTATTCCAACTGACATCAGCCATGATATACATTGCTCCATGTTGAGATGTAGTCAAGTAATATACCCCTTCTAGCCATAATTTCTCATTTGGTGTCTGATAATTAAACCATGCAGTATTCTCTTGTTCTGTTTGCACATCTGTCTCTGATAAGTTCTCAATTAGCACAATGAAGTGTTCTGAGTTTCTACTCTTCTCAAAGTTTCTCATAGTTTGTTATGATCCACACAATGAATGCCCTTTGTTTCTGGCTAACGCTTTCAGTGCAGCTTGGATTCCTTCCTTTAGCACCATTGTTTCTTGCTCATGTGTCCCCTCCTGAAATGGTGGGATGTTGACTCTTTTTGTTTTCAGTACAGTAACCCTATACTTTCTTAGTCATTTCTCCTTATTTAGCCCAAGACTATGGGATGGCAAGGCAGAGTGACAGGGAGCTGTCTTTCTGACCCCAAAAGATAAAAACCAAGAGACCCCTTGACTGAGAGGCTGAAGACAGGGGAGAAACTTAACGTAGTTACTGGCTGTGGATCAATAACAATCTCATTAGTGTTTACTGATTCTGAATTGTGGTATCCTATTAACTTCCCTAATAATCCCCCTTGATTGTGAATATTGTCTGTGTGTTTTCTATGGCCATTACAATGAATTAGCAAACCCAGCAGAAATGTACTGCTATGGGAAGAATGGTTGGTGGCAGAGAGTTAAAGAAGTGTGAACTGTGGAGGCACGTCTGAACCCTGCCTCCTTGCAGTAGAGAAGCCAGAGGATGTCAGGCCTGACCTTTCAGGCATGCGCTCTTCTGAATCCACCTTAAATTTGTTGTCGTTCCTTGAAGAGTGTTGGTTTGCTGCCAGGATCTATTGTATAGCTTGGACTTATTTCAGCAATATCCTCATGTCCTGATCATATGCTTCCTACTGAAATGGTGAAATATCAAGTGCCATTGTTCGGTACAGTGACTCCAGATATCTTCTTCTCATACTTCCTGTATAATCCAATTGAGTTCCCCATAGAATATTCTCTGTTTCAACTCAAGGTTTGAATTTTCACTGTTTTCCATTATTTATGTACTTATCTACTTACTTATTTGAGAAATGCAAAGTCTATTCTTTCTTCTATTTTGATTTTCAAACTCCTGGTCCTTGCACGTTTTATTATATTATTTTAGCTTCTCAAGTCACCATTTGCAGTCTTCAGTGCAGCTTTTCATTCGTCATTTTTTTTCATTCTATTTAGCTACTTGATATTGGAGAGCAATTTCAGAGTCTCTTCTGACATCTAGTATAGTTTTGATTTCTTTCTCATCTTTTTATTACCTTTTTATTTTTGTATGGGCCCTTTATGTTATCCCAAAATTTGTCTGGTCTTCAGTCAATCCTGTCTAGTGTATCAAATCTACTCTTGAGATGGTTTTTAAATCCCAGTGGTATATATTCCAGGTTGCAATTTGGCTCCGCGGACTTATTTCATTTCCCTGAGATTCAACTTGAACTGACTATTGCAAGTTGAACAATTGATGAGCTTTACTGTAGTAGGCCATTGACCTCGGTCTATCTGATAATATTGTGTCCTCCCATATTTTCTTTACAGATGTAGTTAATTTGATTCCCATGTGGCCCATCAAATGAGGTTTTTGTGTACTGTCACCGTGTAGGTATACAAAAAAAA
>NW_022103928.1:49808781-49810552 GCF_000313985.2 Echinops telfairi
AAACACTTTCTTCCATAGGTCCCCAAAAGGGATTCTCTAAGTCTAGAGCTCCTGTCCTGCAAGACCATCCAGTGCACAGGGTTTAGGGAACTTGTAGCCAGACCTAAACCAAAAGGATGTTCAAGCTGCCAGCTGCACCATGAGTACCAAAATCCTTTGTCTTCACCTCTGGAGTCCATGAAATTATGGCAGCCTTGCTTATTGGTTTCCAGAAGGTAACATGTTAACTCCTTGGAGTATCAAAGGAAGCTACACTGTCTGGATCTTGGGAAAGTAGAAAATAAATGTAAAAGTAACAATGTGCTTTGAAAGCCTCAGTCTTATTTATTTATTTTTGAATGCCTCCATCTTTATAAACTTCTCGAAATAATTATATATTTAAGTACTGGGCATAATAAAAAATCCTTCATAGTAAATTGAGTGTCTTCACAGTACTAAGTGAAATATCACTCTAATCACCAAGATGATGCTAAGGGGCGTATTCAAAATATGGGTGCAATATTCACATCATCATTTTGTTTTATTGTGATGTGTGAATAATCCAATAGTTGTGTACATATTGAATGGAGAGAGAGAGACATATATTCTAAATGAAGGAAGCTGATAGCAGGGCAGGCGCAAGATATTAACTATAGGCACTGCAGAGCGCTCCTTTCCTTTCGATAACCTCAAATTCAGTCATTCTGCCACTTAATGTCACTATTTTTATTCTGAGTGAACCTTTCATCTTATAAACCAATTAACTTGATGAATAGTTAATTTTCCTAGTAAGGATTTTATTTTCTTCACGTTATTCAGGAGTCCTCTGACCCATCCCTTTTCCCGGTTTTTCTATTCTTCAAGAATGGAACATTTCTTCGAGAATTTCCTTGCGTTTTTCAAAGCAAATCATTTGGTGGCATACTTCTGGCACAAAATTTTGGATAAAAAAGAGAATATTTTAGTTAAGAGTTGAAATTCATGACTGTTCTTAGAATCATTTTACTCTTTGACTGTATGAAAAATGTTCATGTCAGCTATTTGATAAAAACAAATGAAATGTAACCCGAAATTCAACCCATCCTTTCTAGAAGAAGCCTGGAGCTTTTACCATCAGCCTCTTCATGTGCAGCATACCCGAGGTTACTCATTTACTGGCATTGAGTCTATTTTGACTCATGGAGATCCTATAGGACAGTTTACAAGCACCTCTATGGCTACTGTAGGGTGTACATATTTACAGGAGCAGAAATCTCACCTTTCTCTCTCTCTCTGAGTGGCTGGAGGGCACAGTCATCCAAACAAGCAAATTATCTCAGAAAAGCCAAGGTGTTGTCTATGCAGATGAAGTTTCAAAATATACCCCCAAGACTCCTCATCTGCAAAATTTCCCTTTAAGTTATTCTTTTTGGTAATTCCAGAACTGCCACTCAATGTCTCTTCAGGAATTTACTGGAACTGGGATGCTGAATATGCAAAGACCAGACCATATTTAAAAATAGAACTCTGACCTACAGCCTCTGCAGCCAGTGCAGGAAGTCAGACCACAGCTTCAGCAACAATACGCCCCAAACGATCAGGCTTGATTGAAAACCACCTTCTTTCCTAATTGTGCCCTTGCTTCCAATTTAGGACCATGTCAGAGAAAACCAAATTGCCCCTAGCCTATCACATAAGAAAGTGGTTTTCAACCTGTGGGTTGAGACCCCTTTGGGGGTTGAACTACCCTTTCACAGGGGTTGCCCAATTCATAAAAGTAGCAAAATTACAGTTACAAAGGAGCAACGAAAAT
>NW_022103928.1:49811784-49871697 GCF_000313985.2 Echinops telfairi
TAAAAGTAAAGATAAGCAAATTATACAGGAACCAACAAAGTAAACACTGATCAAGAAAGCCCCACCCATAACCCACCAGCAAATACACACCCATCCTCAGGTAAAAGTTCTCTTTTACTTCCATCCATTTGAGAATGGAAGGTGGAAACTACCGTAATTGTCCATCACTGTAGATCTCACTTCTTATTCTCATGAAAATACTCATCACAGTAATCTTGAAATTAAAAAAAAATAGTAGCAGAAAAAAAACTAACTCATGACCAATTTAACCAAAGTGACATACTAGAACTGATGGAAAAATATTTATTGGCCATTTACCACCATCTAATATGGTCAGTCATGAGGGTGCTGATAAAATTGTTAATTTGTATGATAATAGGGAATTGTCCTCAAATTTGCTGGAGATCTTACATCATATTTCCAAAGTATTACCTTTCTAAAATTCTGAAGAAGAAAAAATTGGATTTTTGAAATAATTTTTAAAAATCCCAAGCTAACATATTCTAGAAAAGGCTTCAGGTACCTATGGTGCTGACCCAGTGGGATCTAGAATTGTTAAGCATCTACCTGCACCACATGCTCCAGTAGAGCCATTGAAGAGAGATTCCATACTTAGAGCCCAAAGGGCAAATGTGATCTCCTTCAGTCCAATTGCTTTTGTTTTGAGTAGGAAAACTAGAGACCCCAGAAAGCACATACAAGTAAGCTCATTTTTAATATATATTTCATATTCTCCATTTGTTAATTTGGCAACTTCTGGTCAAGAGTACATGTGTGTGTATGTGCATCTGTATTATATATATATATATATATATATATATATATATATATATATATATATACACATACCAACTAGTAACTTACACTTAGTAAGCAATATATTATAGTAACTATTACTAGGTTGAAAATATTTTTGGAGTTTATATTATGAAAGTCATCATCAGTGGTTTCCCCATGTGTTGAAATCTCTATTCTTTTTTAAACATATACATTAAATTTTGATCATATGATGATAGGATATATAAAATTGCTTAAAGTTGGATATGCAGGTATACTACTAGGTCATTCATTCCACCTTTGATTTACTGCAGAGAATGTTTTGCCACTATTTTTCCAGGATATTATATAAACAAGTAAATCTCAGGCAAGTTATATCCAGTTCACAAATATTGCTTCTAACTCAAAGACAAGGGTAAGTCCAAAAGTATTGCTATAGAATCATAGAAACCTTTATTAAACCAAAGTTTCCAAATGTGAAGCTATTTTTCCTTGACATATTCTCCACTCAGGTCAAGACAATGGTGAAGGTACCATTCCATCTCTCTAACCCTTTCCTACAGAAATCTGCGCTTTTTGATGTACACCATATCCAAATGGCAGGTTTGACATGACCAAGGGATTCAAATTCCTTGTTCCTTTTACATGTTCTTTGAGGGGTTTTGTTTCCCCCAACAGTTTTTTTGGCATATCATTTACATATCATACAATTCAATAATTCTTTCAGTCATATCAAGTACAGTCACCACCACATCAATCTTAGAGCATCCTCTCCACTCCTCCTTTGTTTCATAACTGGGAAACCCAACAGAAAACAGTAAAAAACATATCACACTAAGGTGGTAAGGCTAAAGTTATAATAGTATAAAGAAAAAATACAAATAATTCATAAGAAGGAAAAGACCATCAAGATTCAAAAAGTTAGTGAGGAAACCTCTGGCATGGAACAGGTAAGCAATCCTGGCCTCCAGTACAAATTCTGATCATGTTTACCAGAAGCCAACTCCCCAAGTATCAAGTTCGATCCAGCATGATCAAGATTGCAATAATCTCTGCATGATAGTGAGGCTGGTCGAAACTCTTGCCTTGGGCTGAGTTTTAGAAACCAAACAGAAGCCTGAAGAGGTAAAATCAGGGCTGTGAGGGAGATAAAAATGGTTTCAGGAAGCAATGCTCTTAGGGCAGACCTTGCTACCCACAAGGAATGAGCAAATGATGGGGTGGGGGGGGGGTATAAATACCCTTTTCTGGCCTTTTTCTGATCCCTGCAGATTTCAGTGATCTAATAGCTTGTTTGTAAGCCTTCCTGATTTTCCTATGTCCTTTCAGAAAATCTACCAAGATGACCTTCAGCCTTGACCTTAACTGGCCCAGCAGACCCCTTTGGGAGCCACTGCTTCAATTGGGTCTTGTTCTCTGGATGTTATTGATGAATCCCCAGTGACAGTTCATTCCATAGCCGTCTTCATTAGCTTTGAGTCTGTAAACCGCTGGAAAGATCATCTCTTTCTTTGAGTTGGCTGATCTTAGTGCAACGTTGATTTTAAGTGACCCACCCCACCCCCACTAACTGTTATTATTATTTTAAAAATTAAAGCACCCTTAAAAGTAAGGATGGCAAGATTTGGTCTCGTGTACTTTGGTCATATAAAGAGGAAACAGTCCCTGATCAAGAATATCCTGCTTGGAGAACTAAAGGGTCAGTGCAATAAGAGAAAGATAAATGGACCGACACAGTGGCTGTAGCCATGGGATCAAGCATCACTATTGTGAGGATGATGCAAGACCTGGCAGTACTCCCTACTTTGTACATAAGAACCCCAGCTCTGCCTTTGTGTCTATAATCACTCTAAGTCCGAACCAACTCCATGGTACTTAACAGCAAAACAACAGGGGGACTAAAATCAAATATTACTGAGAGAACTTGCCTGCAAACAACCACTGTTTGGAGAGACAACTTTAAACATATTTTGTTTGTAATATATCAATTCATGTATGAGCTATAACTCTCTTAAGTATAATTAGCAATCGTTTTGTTTTTACTCATCCTCAAGTTGTTTTTAGGTGCCATTGAATTGATTCGAACCCACAGCGACCCCAGGCACAACAGAACAAAACAGTGTCCAGTCCTGCACCATCCCCACAATTCCCCTATGTATTAACCCATTGTTGCAGACACGGTGTTAATCCATCTCCTTTAGGGCTTTCCTTTTTTTTGCTGCTCTTCTACCACATGATGTCTTTCTACAATGACTGGTCTCTCCTGACAGCATATCCAAAGTCTGGAAGATGAAGTCTTGCTATCTTTGCTCCTAAGGGGCGCTCTTCTCTGGCCATACTTCTTTCAAGACAAATTGTCTTTCAGTAGTCCATGACACTTTCAATATTCTTCTCAAGTCCCACAATCCAAATGCATCAATTCTTCTGCACTCTTCCTAATCCAATGTCCATCATTCATAGGAATATGAGGCAATGGACCATACCATGGCTTGGGTCAGGCACATCTTGGTCCTCAAAGTAGCATCCTTCCTTTCCAATACTCTAAAGAGATCTTGTGCAGAAATGCATCTTTTAATCTTTTGACTGCCGCTTCCCATAAGCATTGATTGTGGATCCAAGCAAGATATAACACTTGAAACTTCATTCTGTTCCATTGATCACGATGTTACCTATTGATTTAGTTGTGAGGATTTGGGTCTTTACATTGAGGTAAAATCCATACTGAAGGCTGCAACCCTGTTCTTCATCAGTAGGTGCTTCAGGTCCTCCTCACTTTAAGCAAGCAAGGTTGTGTCATCCGCATGTCACAGCTTATTAATAAATCCTCCCCCAAACCTGATGTTGCATTCTCCTTCATATAATCCGGCTCCCCTGATGATATATCTGCACACAGGTTGAATAATCATGGTTAGAGGATACAGCCCTGGCACACAGTGCCCCTGTTTTGTTCTTTTTAAAAAAAATCATTTTATTGGGGCTCATACAACTCTTATCACAATCCATACATCTATCCACGTGTCAAGCACATTTGTACATTTGTTGCCATCATCATTCTCAAAGCATTTGCTTTCTACTTGAGCCTTTGGTATCAGCTCCTCATGTTTTCCTGCTCCTCGTTAGTGCTCCTGGTTTTAAACCATGCACTATTCCCTTGATCTGTTTGCACAACTGCCTCTTGATCCATGTACAAGTTCCTCATGAGCACACTCAGGTGTTCTGGAATTCCCATTCTTCTCACGATGATACATAGTTTGTTATGATCCATACAGTCAGATGTCTTGGTACAAAACACAAGTAAACACCAGTCTGGTATTCTCTGCTGTCAGGCAAGACCCATTGGATATCAGGTATGATATCCCTTGATCTATGTACTTTTCTGAATCCTGCCTGAACCTCTGGCCACTCCCTGTAATGTTGCAACCGCTATTGGATGATCTTCAGTAAAATTTTACTTGCATGTGATATCAATTGTATTGTTCCATAATTTGGGGCATTCTCTTGGGTCACCTTTCTTTGAGGTGGGTATAATATATATCTCTTCCAGTCACGTGGCCAAGCAGCGTTCTTCCAAATTTCCCAGCATGGATAAGTAAAGGCTTCCAGTGCTTCTTTAGCTTGTGGAATCATCAGTATTCATTTTCTATCAATTAGTACATTAGTATTAGTCAAATAGTATGCCATCAGTTACTGAAGCCTTGTTTTTGGCTTATGCTCTCAGTGTAGCTTGAACTTCTACCTTTGGTGCCATTGGCTCTTGCTCATACGTTACCTCCCGAAATGGTTGAATGTCACCTTGTTCTTTCGGGTACAGTGAAACTGTATGTTTTTTACCATGTTCTTTTGGTGTTTCCTGCATATCTCATAAGTATTACAAATAACTTTTATCAAATACTCCCACAGTTTTGTCAAAGATGCTATACACAGCCATTTAATATAGGAACCTCAAAATAAAAAATCATGGAGGTTTTACTTCTTATTTTATTTGGATTAAACACCAAAATTAAAGAACTGGGTTCTAGAAGAATATTTAAAAGGGCCAGGCCCTTTTTGATTAAGCCCGTATTATACAATTCAGTCCTTCGTTAAGGGTCATGCATTAAAGTGCGATATACAGGAAACTGGATTGCAATTTTGCTGCAATTCTCATGATAAAAATAGTGATCTTGATAATTATAAGGGCAACGATAATAATTTTACTATAATCATCATTATTAACAATTATGTGTGCCAGATAATGTGCAGAAATCTTATCTACATTTTCTTCATTTATCCTTTCCCTAAAGTACATATCCCAAGGGATTGCTTTTGTCCAATTAATACTAAAATGATTACATCGAGCTGAACAATTTGATTTCTAGATACCACCAAAAGAAAACGCCATTATAAAGTAGCATTTATAAAAGTATGTAAAATAACCCATTTTTTCTCTCCCGTTATTTTAGTGAACATTTTTCCCTCTTGTATTTCCAGTTAGAAAATAGCACAAGTTACTTGATTGCTAACCACCATTCATGCTTTGGTTAGTAGACTGCGATGTTTTCTATTCATGAAAGGAAACATGCATGGATACATTTTCTGGAGTATTCACTTTTTTTCCAGAAGCTGTTTTTTTCTTCACTATTGCAACACAAACTTTCATGATACTCTTTTCAGCATAAATTTCCATTGTTGTCCCTTTGAACAGATTTCAAGGCATTTGGCAACATGATTAAAAATAAAAATGTAAACTACAAAAAATATTCAACTCTCATAGTACAGTCTATAACTGTCATATCAATTTTCTCTCCTTTTTTTAATTAATCAAGTAAAAATTTTGTATAGTTATTTTGGATGAAATGTGTTCTTTTTAAATCAAGCTTTTATTCCTTGACTGTTCTTTGTTTCATAATTTAAATAATGTGGTTTATATTGACTCTTATTTTTTAAGTGGTAGCCTACATTTTCATGTGCATTGTAACAATGGAATAAAAGCTAGGTCTCTTAGTACATCCCCTTCAGCATGATATTGTTAAAGCTATAAGAAATCTCTTTATAGTATAAATCAAATTTGCGAAACAATTACCTCACCTTATTGCAGAAATCCTGGAAAGAAAAAGTTACGTAATTATAAGCTTTGTCACAGCTAGGATAGAAAGAGTTAAAAATAAATGGATGTGAGTTGACAAAAATAATCAAACTTATTTTCCCATGAAAACCTTATTTTTTTATTAAATACTTTATTGGGGGCTCTTATAGCTCTTATCACAGTCCATACATTCATCCATTGTGTCAGTCACTTTCTTACATATGTTGCCATCATCATTTTCAAAGCATTTTCTTTCTACTTGAGCCCTGGATATCAGCTCCTCATTTTTTATTTTCACAGTAAAAGTAAAGAGTATCTGGATATAAATGCTTGCTGACAAATATTTATTGATGTAAATATATGCCCGTATTTTAATTATTGGATTAGAAATAATATTTAGCTAAAGAGTATTGTTACGTATTAGATTATGGTGGAGCTCAGGCATGTGATCAGCATGCTTGTCAAGAGTCTAACCAGTTGGATGATTTAAGTCAATACTAACTCTTTGAATTCATGTTCCCCCAGCTATTATACTGATACTTTAAAGGGGGGAAAATTCGGGTCTCTTGTAGCTTATAAATTCAGATATATTTGAGCACAATTAGTGTAATATCTGTGATGATAATTTTAAATTTTATTATCAATAAAGTTCTTTTATTTTTAAATGCAGGTAAGAAGCAGCAAAACTAAAAATGTCATTTCAGGTTATTTGCTGGTGAGGATTTATAGAATAGGTTGTTCCGCCATCTGCTGGTGGTTATGGGTTTCTGAATTCAAACCAAAAAAAAGTAGAAAAACGAAACCCTATGCTGACTCGTAGCCCCCTACAGGACAGGGTAGAACTGCACCGGTGGGTTTCACAGACTGCTAGTAGAAAGCTGCGTATTTCTCCCGCGGAGTGGCTGGTGTTTTTGCACTGCTGACCCAGAGGCTAGCGGCCCCAAAGGGGTAATCCCTGGGAGACTGCGACTGCTGCGTCTTCCATTTTATCTTCCCATCCCAACTCGCCTGGCTGACCTGGAAAGATTTCCAAAGGTTTCTTGATCTCCGTGGAAAGGAATGGTCAATTTCAAGCTGTTACATGATCTAAGAATAATCTAAAATCGTGAGCTTTAATCCACACATTTTAGTGGTGTGTCTTTTTTTAAAAATAATGTGTGCAATGGAATTTGACAATGTAAATAAGCGGAGCATTTGCATCTTTATTTTTTATCGTGTTATTTGCAAAGCATTCATCATCTGAACACTCTAACATTATCGTATTTAAAATGGGATCCCTTCACTGTCTGCAATCTCCCCCTAGAAAAGCTAAAGGCTGCAAAATAAAGTGGCTTCCATGGTTACAATAATTTAACTCTGTTCCTTTCCATATGCATAATAACAGGGTCTTTCCTAAAATGGCACTTCATAACGTGTCATACATATGCATGACTTCATTGTGCCAAGAAACAGGAAACAACGTGAGTATTTTTGTGAAAGGGATCATTTGATTCAAAGTTATAGTGAATAAAGCCATGTTAATGAGCGAAGAACAAAGAAAAATGTCTTCTTGTAAAGAAAGAAAAAAAGGACACTTTTAGTAGATTTCTCAAAGGAATAAATGGAGGAATTCTCATTTATTCAACACTTTAAAATTCCCTACTTTATGCGTTGACAATCCAGAGGTGCATTAAGAGAGATTCTAATTAAGTTTCTAGATAGAAGCATATGTCTCATTTAGAGTCAATAAAAAGGTGACACAATTGCAGTGACTTTTCATGGGTCTAGTATTGAATAAATGCTCAACCCTAATCTTCCTACAATCCTTCACAGGATGCAGATTTGCATAAAGTCCTCCGAAACAATCTTTGATTTTGGTGTATTGTAGATAATGTTCCCTGGGTAGAAAAATGGTTACTCTACTCAACTTGTATATACCGTATATACTCGAGGATAAGCCGACTCGAATATCAGCCGAGGCACCGAATTTTACCACAAAAACTGCATTAAAAATGTGCTGAAAAACTTGGCTTATCCACGAGTATATATGGTAAGTGGTAAGGGCACCAGCTCACCAAAAGGCACCTGGGAAGAAAGGGGTGCTATCTACTTCCAAAAATCCAGTCACTGCAAATCCCACAAAGCATAGTTCTGCTCTGAACAAATGCGGACCTCCCGAGTGGACAAATCAACTTGAAGGCAACTGATGCTCTCGGTGTTGCACTTCCTTGGACCAGCCTCCACGGTTCCTGAATTTACACAAAAACAACCCAAAACGTGTATATTGGATTATCCAAACATATATCTCTATTTAATTTCTAATCTATAATCAATGCAGTAAGTTTGAATGTGTTCCTTTCTTGTTTTTGAGCTTTCATAAAATTTATGGGAGCTATTAGCTGATTTAGATATAGAAAAAACGCAAATATTTAAAGTTGATGGACCCTGGTCCTTTCAAGGAAATCTGTACTGCTCCCAGATCTCATCTTATTGAATGTATTAGAGGTAGGCAATACAATGGACGAAAATGTCAGAAAGAGATATAATTGAATTCGACTAGTTACTGCATAAGCCTTGCCTTATTCAATAAGGCCATCGGAAGACACTGGAAGCTCATTATCCTAACTCAGTTATTCCACTTTGCTTTAAACTGTGCTTAAAAGAGCTTTAAACATGGGAGAAATTGGAAATATTGGTGCTAGCATGATACATTTGGAAATCCCCAGCCCATAAGAAGGTATATGCAATTTAAAATTCTATCATAACAAGAAATGTCAAATATGTTATAGATACTTTTGCAAGAATACATTCTCCAATGATTGTTAAGCATCTCTGTTAATTAAAGCACTTTCTAGCAGAGTGGGGGGGGGCATCCCTGTCAATCAGCATCCCTTATAATATTTGTACTCTCTTCGTATGATTGTATCTTGGACTTGTTCAGTAAGCTTTGTAGTGCACTAGATCAAATGTCCCCAGCGCATCAAACTTCACCTTAGAATCGGCTTTCATCTTCAAGATTGATTGCTTCTTGCGCTTTTCATGGTTTCTCAAATGTACAAACAAGATTATGATTAAAATTTAACAGTAGTTTTATATTTAAAAATAAATAAAAACTGTACACTTACAGACTCAAGCATAAACATAAGCAAAAACTATTTTATTTCTGTCCTCCATATAATTATCTCTCATTATTACAGGAATTGGCTTGTTCCTGGATGCGTCCAAAGCTTCCAAAACACACAGAATTTAGACAATTACAAAAGTTTATTCTTTGTAGTGATGTTCCTTTGCAAATCAGTATAGAATTGCTGGATGACCTGGAAGAGGTCACAGACCAGAAAAGCTACTTGTTTTAACGACGTCTGAAGAAAAGGGTGTGAAAAAGTATATGCCTTTGGTAACTTCTTGCAAAAGTTAAACCAAAGTTTGTTTATATAATAGAAAATAGAACGTTTAAAGGGGATGGATTATGTTAGTTTTCCGATAATAATAATTCTGAAATTTTCTTTTGCAACCATAGATTTCATAATTTATCTCTAGTAACAATATTCCTTTCCTTTAATTCTTTACATACTAACAAGTAATAGTGAATGATACATAGGCATTCTAGCCAATTTCTGAAAGTTGAGTATTCTTATATTTTGTGACTTTTTTGAAATGTAAATTTCTAATTAATGCCTTGATATAGTTCACTTCTTTATTATTAATTAATTTATTGTTAATTTGGAGTTAATACATGGATTATATCATCGCATAGTTCAATCACGTCAAACAGAATGTACAATGGCTATTACAATCTGTTTCCAAACATTCTTTTTCTCCCTGGACTCCTGGACATTGTCTCACTTTTACCTCCCCCAGGCCCGAGATCCACCCCACCCTCCACTGTACCGTCTACCACATAAACCCTTATTCTACTTGCTGTCCCTATAGGTTCATTAATCCTGGGTTTCATATACTAAAACACAGAAAACGTGTAACACACTTCAAGAGGGTAACCTCCGATAACAAAACCCTTCTGAGATACACCCTAATATGAACAAATGAAAAATAAAACAGCCTGTCTGTAGCAGGTTTGCCGGAATAAGACATATCTTAATACAGCATAGAGGGCAAGACCATGTTTGCCCATCTGCTAGCAGTTCTGCAATTTTGATACCGCTGTCTTCTGCTTCCTCAGACAACACGAATTTTCTAACGTAGTGTCCCAGGTTATACAGATGCCTGAGGTCCAGACCAGTTCACCCTGTGGCGTTTCTTCATGGGACCCCACGGATGCAGCCTCCAGAGCGTGCTGTGCCTCTTGAAGATGCAGGATCGAGTCTCCTAGAATTCCACAGTGCCCGGCCTAGGTCCCAGGATGCACCAGAGGCCTGGGTCAATGTGGGCTATCCATTGCATATTACCAAAAGCATCCCCCCACTAGGGTCCCCAAAAGCATTTTCAATCATCCTTCCCACCCAACTGGAGGTTGATCTTCCCTCTTTACCTACCAACCAGCAGGCCCTTATGTTCCCCATGAGACGTTTACTCCCAGCCTCCTCCCCTAGTCCTTTCCCCATCAGTATCCCTCCGCCCTCTGACGGGGCTCTCGCTCCTGTCCAGAGGGGAGCTCATCATAGATTTACATGGCAGTCACCCCGTAGTCAATACACCCTTCCCCACTCTTGACCATTTGACCCCAGCAGACATGACGTACCCTCTGGCCAAGAGTTCACCTCCTATTAATGGGCTCTATTCAGGTCTAAATCTGAATAAATATCAATTTGGTTGTTGATCATGTGAAAACTTTAGAAAATTACAATATGCACAAGCATAACAAAGACTCCAATAAAAAAACCAAAAAGTTCAGAGTGGTATTTGTTTTGATATGAGCAGGTACTTACTCCTAAACTTCAAAATAAATATGATTTCCTAAACATTAAGTAGGCCTCATAAGTTAGACAGTTTGACTGCTTACTCCAATTCAGTGGTTCAAAATCACTAGCCAGTCTTGGGAGAAAAGTTGAATCTGTTCACTCCATTAAGGTTTCTAGTCTCAAAAACCCTAAATAGAGTGACTACACCTTAGATTTGACTCAATGGCTGTGAGTTTGGGAAAAACTCAATATATTATTTTAGATTTTAATCTTTTCATTTTCATGTTGCCTATGTGATGTACTAAATACAAAATGGAAGCTAAAATGTTTTTTAAAACTGTATTTTTATCTTTCAAGAGGTATTTTTATTTTACTTAATGCTCTGTTGAGCAAATGTAAAAACAGCTAAGTGATAAGGAAATGACTTGGGGAATATTGGCTTCTATATTATGTTGAAAGGTATTACTTGGCTTTTCCATTTTAAAGTCTAAAATTCCTCTGCCCCCTCCTTTTTTGTAATTAATAAATGCAGTGTTGCAAGCAGCTAGGTAGGAAAACAAATTATTCAAAAGACATTTTTTTCCTTTTTTTTTCTTGTTAGCTTGTCACATGGTGTTTACACATTGTTTTAAAAGCATATAAGGAAGTAATGAAGTACATCTCTGTCCTGAGAGAATAAATGCCGCATTTACTAGCTCAGAAGGACATTGTGAGCTCATTGCCATTTTGCTATGGATACCATTTGGTGTCACAGAGGAAGGGACACACAGGAAAAACCCACAAACAGGGACAAAAGGATAATGGATAATGGCCAGTTTAACACTTTAATTTTCTAAAATGGAAACAAAAAATTGAAATCAGATATGACCTTAAAATCCAAATGAATAGAACTCCTTCTGGTGATCTTTATACAAAAACAGGCTCCCTGCAAAGACTACGAAGCAGAAACAGGACTTAAGTTTCAGTTTTGCTTCCCCTCTTAGCACCAAATCTTACTCACTGTCGGACCCATTTCAGTAAAAATTAAGACCCTCCGCAGAAGACGTCAATGTTGTCTTCCAAAGATCTCCTTCCTAATAATTTCAAGGTATGTAGATATACATTTGAGGATTTAGCTCCATCTACAGGAAACCGTGAATAAAACAAATTTGTTTTTAATACAAAGTTCTTTCTGCACACATTCAATATTTCAGGTTTTTGCAAATACCGCTGTCCACAGAGAAAGTACCAGAGAAGAAAAGGAGTAATACAGAAAAAGTCATAGGTCTGTGACTCAGACATTACTGCGGATATAAACCAATTCAGAATTTTCTCTTATATGTGTGTGTATAAATAAATAAGCATATAGATACATTTGTATGTGTACGTGTATAAATATATATGTCTATATAGACACACATAGATATACACACATATAAACATCTGTATGTGCATGTATATGTATGTGAAATATATATTATGTATTTTAATATAAATGTAGCCTACTAGAGATCAAACTCAATTGCTCTTCGATTGGATCTAGGAATTAGCGCGAGTTCCAAAATCAGCTGCACAGAACCTCTTTAGCAAGAATCTTTGAGGACTAAGGTGCGCCTGACCCAAACCAGGATCTTTTCTATGACCTCACATGCAAGTTCAACATTGGTCATGCAATAAGGGAGATAAGAACAAGAACGGATGGATTTGGATGATGGTTAAGCATGATGTTAAGCATATTGAAAGCACCACAGGCTATCCAAAGCACAAACCAATCTTTCTGAGAAGTACATCCAGAAGGCTCCTTAGAGGCAAGTGTGATGAGACTGTCTCATACATTTTGGCTGTGTTACCAGGAAAAACCAACTCTGGAAAAGGGCATCCTGCCTGGTAAAGTAGAGAGGCCCTGAAAGAGAGGAAGTCTTCGTCAAGATGGACTGGCACGGTGGCGACAAGGAGCGTACAAGTCTCAGATGGCCCGTGGGCGGTGTTTCCTTCCGTGGTGCATTACATGGGTCGGTATGAGTGGACACAGACTTAAAGGAGCTTAACCCAAAGAACAAGGGCAAAGGTCAGTTCTCATCACTCAGTCTGTAAGAAAAGATTTCAATGTTTGATGTCCTCTCACCTCTTGTACTTTGGACACTGTTCCTTAACATCAAACTCACTGCCATTGAAGCGATCTGACTCCTATCCACTCTCAGGCAGTGTCACCACCCCGGAGGGTTTCCGGACTGGAAATCTTTACGGGAACAGAAACCTTCACCTTCTTCCACAGAGCGCTGGTGACTTTCGGCTGCCTACCTTGTGGTTCGCAGCCCACCATTCACCCAATAAGTGACCGGCACCCCTGGCTTACTCTCTTGCTAGCCACGGACACAGAGACTTTCACTCCTCAGCGTTGTCAGTCATCGCGCTTCTAGGTTGAGAGCAGCAGAGACAGTCAGGATGAGAAAACACGAATGACCATAATCTTTCCTTCACAGCGCTCACAGCCTTTGGTTCAAGGGCATGGTCAAGAGACAGGCTGGGTGGTGAGGAAGGGCTCAGCCTAACCTTGAGGTAGAAGCAGTTAGCTACCTGACATCAGATACCCTGACTAGAACCCCAAATCAGTACATCCTCTTCTCCCAAAGTCTCTGCTCTTTCCGCCCTTCCTGAAAGTGGGCCTCAGTTACGATGACCACAGTCCACCAGACCTTCTGATATATTTGTAATCTTCAAACAGAATGAATAGCTCTAAGGAACAGTGAATCCAGGTTTTGTCAAGTCTGAAGTACATGTAATTTGGGGCAGCCTCGTTAAAAAAAAAAAGATGTAAAAATATGTATGAAAGCAAATGTTTGTTCGCGTGAAGATAAGTCTCTCAACAAATGACAAACTTTTCAAATGTTATAAAATCACATATCTAGAAAAATGCTATTTTTATCAATTAGTCATACAACAAACCCATATAGCGGTTTTTCATTTCATTTATTTTAATAATACTATTTTTGTATTTTCGGTATTGGTCATCACTTAAAATTACATTGGCAACTCAATATTTTCTCTACCATGGTTGGCCGTAATTTGAGTGTTGATTACTGAAAACTTGAGAAAGTTTGTGGTATCTTAATGACTCATTTTTTTTTTCTCTTTGAAATTTCACAAAGATGTCTAGGATTGTTGTCAAATTAAGAAAGTTTTTAATAAAACTTATTGACTCCCAACTCCCTTTATTGGTATAAAATCCAGTTACCTAAGGATTTATTCCTTGCAAGTCAGCAATCCATGTCTTGCAGTTTGTAGTTAACCTACACTTGTTCAATCTTCTTTTCTCAATAGTGCTTGGAAATTATTAGCATGGTCTAATCCATGAAACTGTAACAGAAGGTCTTTATACACCAGGGATTTATAAGATTCTCTACCATAAAATAGTCTTGAAGGTGCCACAAGCAGATAAAAAGCATAGATTCAGAAATGGATTTGGAACTCGCACTAATTCCTAGATCCAACCTAAGAACAATGAATTCTTATGACATGGACCCATTGAATACTCACCCTCATAAAGGAAACCTGGGAGATATGGGAGCTGTAGCAAAGCATAGTGAAGAAAGAAGATGGTGCCTGGCTATCAGAAAGTATAGCATCTGGGATCTTAAAGTTTGTTTCCAAACAAGCAGCCATCTAAGTGAGATGTCAGCTAAGCCCACAAGGAAGAACACACCAACATCCATGACCCAAGGATTGTAAATGATATAATCCAATTTCAAAGAATTGAAGAATATCAGAGCTTAAAGTAGGAGATTCTGGTGTGTAGAACATTGTGAATGACAGCGAAAACCCAAAAAACATGTGCAGGATCTACACAGGGAATAAACTTCATGTGATTTTCCTCAGACCATAATTGGGGGGTAAGAATAACCTGGTTATCAAACAAAGCATATTGGAGAGATGGCTATGGTGGATTAAAATGATAAAGCTGACTTTAATGTTAAAACCTGGTCATTTAATTTCCCATTTGATACACTTTGTGTCTGATCTGGTTTTTAATATTTTCTGTGGACTTTTTGATACTGGAGTTTATCTCCGTTGTTATTTTTCATTGTTGGTAGCTTTCTTGGCTCTTTGCTATGTATCTTTCTATGATTTTTAGTATATGACACCTAGGGTGGGTAAATCTATGAGACAATAACTATAAAAAGGGTTCCCAGGGGGTATGGCAGGGGAGGAGGCGGGCCTAAAGGGGAGCTGATATCATGGAGTCCAAGAAGGGAGAAAATAGTTTGAAACTGATTATAGCAGTGATTGTACAACACTGCTTGATGTGATTGGACTATGAGGTCTGGATTAGGTCCTAATAAAATGATTTCAAAGGGGAAAAAAGTTCTTCTAATGGAATACATTTTGACTGCTTGATGCCTGTTAATTAGACAAATTTTTAACTCTGTTTCTTTTTAAATGACTCTCTGCGGTTGTTTGAAGGCTTTATCCTATTATCTGTAATAAATACCACTGTCACAAGAAAAACCCTATCATTTCATATATGAGTCAAAAATTTCAGAGCATTTCAAGCTTTGTTGTGAAGTGCCTAGTCATAAAACATGAATTTAGTGATTCCCCATCTTTTGTATTATTTAAATATTTTGAAAAATCAAAATCAAATTCTGGTAATGAGTCCCTCCACCATATCAAAGTTTTCATGAGTGGCATTGGCCAGGGGTCAAGCAGTTGTTGGTTCAGGAGGGAGGCATTGCTTATCATCTTGGAGGAGTTTCCCTACTTCTCATGGTGCATGTTCATCATGAACATGGAGGCATCAGCAGAAGGGAACAACGTGATCATCATTTTAGCACCAGCCTTCAAGTGAGGTCCAGCCATCTTTATGGTTGAGAAGAAACCAGTGGACTTTGCGACCTACTCAGCACCATCTTCTCCCAGCTTGATGTTGGTGGGATCTAAGCTAGAAATGAGTTTCCCATTGATGATGAGTTTTCCTTTCTCAGCCTTGACAATGTCATTGAGTTCCACATAGGTGGAATCATACTGGAACATGTAGACCATGTAGTTGAAGCCAGAGAAGGGCTCAGTGAGGGCAACAACATCTACTTTGCCACAGGTGAAAGCAGGCCTTGTGACCAGTCAGCCAGCACAGCCAACTCGATTTACTCTGACCTTCACGATCATGTTTTAGGGGTGTGGCTGTGACGACAGGAGAAGATGCATCCTGTCTATCAAGGAGGAACAAAGAACTGAATATAAATTACTTTTCTTGGCTCTACTAAACCGCTGAGGTTACATCACTCTAAACTCAACAGATTGAATAATTCAGCATCAAAGTCAAGGTCTCCTGATATAGAGCAAAAGTTTCTGAAACCAGAAACTAGTAGGAACACTTGAATAATAATTTTAATACATTGATGTGGAAAGAGAGTGAGAAATACAAGGGTTTCAGGATTGAGGAATATCCTTTTCTTCTTTCTGTGACTTCAAGGAAACTCTGCAGGCTTTCTGTAGCCTGAAAAGATTCTAGATGATCTGGCACGTAGATGGGAAGAGGAATGCAAGCTATCCCCAGAACTCCATAGAAAAACACCTATTCCTAGGTGTAGAAAGACTGCTAATTTGATCTAATCTGGGGAAATGCATTCCTTCCAGGCACCCCCCTCGCTTACATTCTGTAATACAGTGAAACAAGGTGGAAGTAGAAAGTTATTAGAGTTATAAGGAAATAGACTGGGAATTCTATAGTCAGAGAAGGAGTAAAATACAAACAAAACCAAAAAACCAGAATACTTCTACTAATAGTCATGAAATTGTCAAATAGAGAGGGTTTTCAGAGATAGTGTGACACTACCTAATGACAAAGATGTCAGTTCCCCAAGAGCACATACTAATCCTAAATTCATAACAAAAAACATTTTGAAGACTATAAATGAATAAAAACAAAGAACACCTGGAAAAAAAAACTCCTTAGTCAAAGAAAAGGAGAAATAGTCAAATTCAATAGTTGGCATTACAGATGCCAACACCCCCCTAGCCGTAACTCATAGATCAACCCTAATAGAATCAGAAAGAATATTGACAAATTCAACAGTATTATTAATCAACACTTTCTGGTATCTATACAATTTTATTCAACACAATAAAATACCTACTCCTTCCAAGATCACACTACACATTGCACTAAGATGCATTTGAATTACAGTGCTGGGAAAGAGCACTGAAAATGCCAAAACGAATCTGTGTTGGAAAAGGCCTAGCCAGAATGCGCCTTAGCAACAAGGATGATAAGACTTCATCCTCACATGTTATCAGGAGAGGCTAGTCCCTGAAGAAGAACATCATACGGAATAAAGGAGAAGGGCAGCAAAAAGAGGAACACTGACGAGATGGATTGATCCAGTGGCTGCAACGATGACCGCCGATGTAAGACGGATTGTGGAGAACCGGGTGATGCTTCCTTCTTTGTTCCCAAGGAGCAGCCTCAAAGACACCTAACAATAACAACAGCCCCGAGACGGCCCATGTGCTGGACCACAAAACACACCGTGTGCTGTTAAAAATATAAATATCATACAAAATAGATTCTCAAATCACAGTATTATTAAATTGGAATAAATGAAATACATACATTTGGAACATTAGCTAATATCTGAACATTAACCAGGATACTTACAAATAACACATATGTCAAAAAAGAAATCTCAAAAGCTAAATGAAAATGAAAACACAACTTACTTTTGTGGGATGAATAAAATACTGTGCTTAAAAACAAATGTATAACACTCTATATACATATGCTGAAAGAAAAGAAACTGCTAAAATCTACCTGAACATGACCACATAAAAGAGCAGAACCAACCATAATAAAAATTAAATTAAAAATCAGACAATAATAGATACAATTAATAATGGCTAATGTTGGTCCCATGAGCAGATCCATATTAATTGACCATATTTCATTCAACTCAATTAAGAAATAGGGGGAAAAGTAAAAATTAACAATATCAGAAATGAAAGATTTTGGATCTAAACTAATGGCATGGAGATTAAAATTACTTTAATCGGATATATGAAAAACATTAGGTCCATAGATTAGATAGTAGATAAAATAGACTGAATATTTGAAAGACAAAAGTACTATATTTCACACAAGAAGAAATGGATGATGAGTTGTCATATATCTGTTACAGGAATTAAACAAATAATTAATAATCTCCAAAGAAATAAAGGATGAGGCTTAGATATTTGAGTGACACCAATGTCCCACAATCTAGTATACAAAGCAGAATTTGAAGGCAAAATCTAAGCTCATTCAAATAAGCCTATGGCATTACTCCGCTGCAAGATAGACAGCTAGAGATCACAGACTATCATAATTATATGGCTGATATTTTGTTAAATGCAGTCAATTCTACTCTAATGTATAGGTACCTAATGGACAACAGAACAAAATACTCCCAGGCCTGCGTCACATAATTGTTACTATAATGGAACCCATTATTGTGATCAGTTTGTCAATCTGTCCTTGAGGGCCCGCCTCGTTCTGAGGATTTTCTACTTTACCACGTGTGTTCACCTTCGCCAGGGACTGCTCTCTCCGGGACATGTCCAAAGTACGTGGGATGAAGTCGTACCCTCCTCATTCTTAAGGAGCATTTAGGTCATTCCTCTGAAGTATATTTGTTTACACTTCTGGAAGTCCAAGTATTTTCATTATTCATTGCCCAAACTGTAAATCACATGCAGCAATTCTCTTATTTCTTACCGTATTTCTTGTCCAATTTTCACATGCATATAAGGCTATTGAAACTATCATGGCTTAGGTCAGATTTGCCTTATCTGTGAAACAAGACCTTGACTCTTCAACACTTACAGAGGTTTCGAACAGATTTGCTCTGCACTATTCCTTGTTTGATTTCTTGACTTCTGCTTCTGTGAGCATCATTTATGGATCTAAGCAAAACAAAATCCTTGCCCATTTGAATATTTTCTCCTTTTCTCCTGATGTTGTCTTTTGGTGGTTCAGACTTGAGGATTTCTTTGTATTGAGCTGCAACCCATGCTGAAGGCGGGAGACCGATTTGTATCAGCAAATGCTTCGATTCTTTTTCTCTTTCAGGAGGCAAAATTGTGTCATCTGCATATTGCAGATTGTTAATAAGCCTTTCCTGAATTCTTCTGTTACATTCATCTGCAAATAGTTCAGCTTCCCAGTTTATTTGCTCAAAGTACGTATTGAATAGTTATGGTGAAAGGACATAACCGTGATGCGCACCTTTCCTGATTTTAAACCATTTTCAACAGAATTCCCTTATTTTGTTTGAATAATTCTCTCCTGTTATGTGTACAAGTTCCACATGAGCCCACTTCAATAGTTTGGAATTCCAATATTTGCAATGTTATCTAAAATGTGTTATAATCTGCACAAATGCCTTTGACAGTCAGTAAAATAGAAGTAAACCTATCTCTGAGATCCTTTGCTTTCATCTATGTCAGCAATGATATCCCTTGTCATTGTCCCCTTCGAATTGTGGCTTGAATTTTTGGCAGCTAACTGTTGATTCAGTGCTGTAACTGTTAGCTAAATATTTTCAGTGAAATTTTATTTGCCTGTAATAGTAATAATATTGTTCAATAATTTCTGCATTATGTTAGATCACTTTTCTTTTGAATGACCATAAATATAAATCATCTTTTGTCAGTGGGCCAGGTAGCTGTCTACCCACTGTCTTGACATAGATGAGAGAGACTCTCCAGTACTTAATCAGATTGTGGAAACATTTCAATTGGTGTTTAGTGAATTCTTGGAACCTAGTTTTTCCCTAATGCCTTCAATGCCTCTCAGATTTCTTCCTCCGATGCATTTAATTCTTGATAATATGCTACCTCTAAAAATGGCTGAATGTCAACTAATTATTTTATGTGCTATGACTTCATATAGTCCTTCCATATAGTTCTTTTGATACTTCCGGCATCATTAATATTTTGCCCAAAGAAATTGTCAATATTTTAACTCAGGCTGGAATGCTTCTTCAGGTTTTTCAGCATGAAATATGTTGAGTGTACTCTTTCTTTTGATTTTCTTAATCCAAGCCTTCTCAGATATCATTAAAATGCTTTAATTTGTCTTGATTAGCTGCCCTTTAAAATACTCGGTAAAGCACTTAATTAATATTATTTTCCCCACTTGCTTTAGATACTCTACATTTAAGAGCTGTTTTCATAGTCTCTTCTGACATTCACATGAGTCTTTTCTTTCTTATCTTTCTAATATTTTTTAATGTTATCATATATGATGTTATTTTTTTCACTTGACAACTTCTCTGGTCTTCATTCATTAATGTTCAACTCATCACATCTATTCTTGAGAGAGCCTGAAAGTCAGGTAGGATATACTCACTGCCCGCCACTTGTATGTCTAGGTATGGGTTGTTGATATACTGAAAGCTTTACCAACGATATTTCAAATACCAGCAGACATCTCTAATAAAGATATTTCAATGGACCTTGCTAAGAACATACTACAAAAAAAGGCTAGGTTATCCACTCCTGAGGGAGGAGTCACTGAAAATATTATACTGTCTCAACTATAATGCCCAAACATGAGCCGTCATGTTGGAAGCCATTCAAAATAGACAGGAGGAGCTTCCTCCTTGAAGTAAAGTAAACCATAATGAGGTGAAGAGAAGAAAGCTTTGGGATCTTCATTTGCTGAGGGACAATGACTCAGAATGAGAAGAAACAGGTACAGACATCCATTATGAATTATGGAATACACCCATGGAATTATGAAGGATGAATCAAGGAAAATTGGAAGTTGTTAAAAATGAAATAAAACATGTAAAAAGTGATAACTTAGGTATTATGGAGACAAAGTGGACTGGTATGGGTCATTTTGAGTCACACAATTATATCATATGGCTTCTTATACTAGGAATTCCAAATCCAAGAGGAGTAGCTTCACATTCATCATCAAAAAGAATCCTTCAAGTTCTACATTGAAATATAATGCTTCACAGGTTAAAGTAAATTGTGATAGGGTTTTTTGCTAACATGATTCCCATAGGAACATGTAGCAGAGTTTGGCCTGCCATTCAGGTCGCAGGTCCATTGGAGGACAACAGAGATAAATGGTTCTCAGAGGTTGACCTCTCCCTCCTTCTCCCCGGTGATCAGACTAGCACGCTGCTGCTTGAGTGAGCTGCTCTGTGCTACCCGTGGGCCAAGCCAAACTTTTGATCTTGTCCCCGTGCTGTGCCACACTATGCCTGGAGGGTCCATTGTGACCTGCTTCCCGTGCTACTAAACTACTGGCCTTTGCTAAGCCTTGACATCTCCTCTTGCTGCTGTTGCCTCTCCACCTTGCAGTGTCTGCTGCCTGCAGGACGACTCTGCTCTCTTGTCTGTAGGCACTCTGCACCTCTGCCAGCCACTTTGCTGCCTGCTTCCTTGACCTTGGATCAGTGGACAGCATGAGTTGGAAGGGCATTCAGTATATTAACTGTCTCACAAAAATGAGTTGGACCGAGCCCTCTGTACTGCTGAGTAGACTAATTAGTTATTGTATTCCTTCTCGCTATATATGCCTATCCATATATATACCCACTTATAAAATCATAAGTGTCCTGGTTTTGCTTTTCTGGAGAACCTTGCCTAACACAAGAATATATTCTTATAAGTTTGCCTAGTCAAAGCTACTGTAATATAATTTTACCCATGAACCACTATAGCTTGTGACCAAGAAATTGAATAATTCTACCATTTTATTCTCAACTCATCAAACATGTAATTAAGATACATTGATAATTGTCGGTGATGGGAATCCAAATTCGGAAACAAAAAGGAAGGAATAGTAGTAGAAAATATAGCCTTGATAATAGAAAGGAAGTTAGCAATAGCATGACTACATTTGTGAGACTCTCAAAGTCTTAGTTGCAAATGCCATTTTCCACAACATAAATAGAGACTATACGTGTGAAATTCACAATATGGAAAACGCAAAATTTACTATAAGAAGATTGTTAGAAGATGGATTTTTCAACAAAATGAGGCCAGGGGCCAACTGTGAAACAGACCATCAGTTGCTTATATGTAAGTTCAGAGTTAAGCTTAAGAAAATTAAAACAGGAATATAAGAGTTAAAGTAACCTAAAGTATCCCATCTGAATGTAGATAACAGTTTGAGAACAAATTTGACAAGTTAAGCACAAATATCTGAAGATCTGACAAGCTGTGGGCTGGCGTGGAGAACCACGTACAGAAGGAAAGCAAAAGGTGAATAAGAGATTGATGAAGAACAGACTAGTGTGAGTGTCAAAAAAGACTCAGAAACAGGCTCTTGATCACAGAGTAACAAAAGCTAATGGAAGAAAGGAAGTTGAACAGAAAATTCCAAAGGTGGACAAGACAAAGTAAAAGACTATACAAAGACCTGAAGTTAAAATGCTAAAAAGAAAGAAAATAATGCACACACCACAAGCTGAAAACAGTTCAGAAAAGTTCAAGCTTTGAGTTATTGAAAGGTTTCATGAGCAAAATATGGAACTATAGAGGAACCATCAAAAGGTGGTAGAAGGAATTCTAAGAGTCACTGTATCACAACAATTGGTTGACATTCAAACATTTCAAGAGGCAGTATATAATGAACAGATGGCACTGGTGAAAGAAGCCCAAGATTCATTGCGGCAGTTAATTAGACAACTCCCTTCAAGAGATCCATAGTTGTGCCTGTTCCAAAGAAAGTCGACCCAGGAGAATATGGAAATTGTTGAACAATATCTTTAATATCACATACAAGTAAAATTTTGCTGAAGATATCCCAAAAATGGATGCAACATTATATCAACAGGGAGCTGCCAGAAATTCCATGGGCACAGCAGCTCTATAAGAATTCTTAAAGTGGTGAAGAATAGAGCTGTCACTTTGAGGACTGTGGTGTGTCTGCCACCAGCCATGGTATTTTAAATAGCCTCGTATGCATGAGAAAGTCAGATAATGTATAAAAAATCTACAGAAACATTATGCATTTGAATTAATGCTTTGGCAAAGAATATTGACAGTACCTTGAACTGCCAGAAAACAAATTTTTGTTGGCAGACTAACAGCGAGGCACCTAACAACATACTCAAGGTTGTATTTTGACTCTCCTGGACCAGTTTTAATTTTCTTCAGCTTCAACCTGAACTTGAATATGAGCAATTGATAATATGTCCGGTGGTCAGCCGTGGGCCTTGTTTTGATTGATGCTATTGAGCTTTGTATCTTCTTTTTTTTAATCATTTTAATGGGGGCTCATACAACTCTTATCACAATCCATACATACATCCGTTGTGTTGGGCACATTTGTACATTTGTTGCCATCATCATTCTCAAAACATTTGCTTTCTACTTGAGCCCTTGAAATCAGCTCCTCATTTTTCCTCCTCCCACCCCTTTCTATCTTCTTTTGGCACCGATGTTGTTAATTAGATCTTTGCATATCCCTCTGGTGAGGTCCAAGTGTATAACCACCATTTAAGTTACTGGGGAAAAAAGTATCGGCAATGAAGAAACCCTTTATCTTACAAAATTCTCACATGTTATCTTCACCTTGCTTCCTATCAGGAAGTAAATATTTTCTAATTGCTGATCTTTCTTCTTTGCAATTTTCATATTATACGCAATAATAATTACTAATGCATCTTGATGGCATGTTTAATAAACTTCAGACTAAATAAGTTGGTGGATTTCTTTTTTGTTTCTCCACCATTGACTTTGGTCCATATGGTGGTCCATCAACTAGAATAATATTCATATTAACTAGTTTTCCTTGTAGGCATATAGATCTTATTATGTATTGCATACAGCATTGAACTTCAAGATGTATCTTGAAATGTTCTTTATGATGAGTGTAAGGGCATTGCTTTTTAATTTGTTGCTCTTGCAAAGTGAATCATATAATTGGCTGATTCAAATGGTGAATCCCAATCCATTTCAACTCACTTATATTTAGCACCTTCATCTTTGTGTGTTCCATTTTATTTTTGATCACATCCACTTTTTCTATATTCATACTTTGTACATTTCACATTCTGATTCTTGATAGATGCTTACAGCTGTTTCTTATACTTTTAAGTAGTGCCCTCTCTGCAAATTCAGGTTTCAAACCCATTGCTTCAGCCACATCATTAAGGAGGATGAAGGAAGCAACTCTTCCCATGTCATAGTTTGAGTTCTTTCCAATCCAAAGGCACTGCTGGCACTATATCAGATAAACATCCCACTGCTATTCATCACGTTTTTAGTGTCGAATCCCTCAGAAATCGCCACACATTCTCTATTTCTTTTCTGGTTTCGGTCGGAAAGTCCCGCTGAAATCTGTCCACCAGGGATGACCATGTTGGTGTTTGAGATACTCGGGACAGAGTTTCCAGAATCACAGCCACGTGCCCGTTACGGAAGCACAAGACACTCACAGGTGACTCTGGCTCAGAGTAGTTGTGAAATTGCATAACATATTCTCAACAAATCCAAAAATGTGTAAAAATGATTGTATACCATGAGGGGTTTATTTCTAAAATGAAAAGCTGATCTAATGTTCAAAAAGTAATCCATGTAATCTACCATATCCATAAAGAGACAAAAATATGATCGTATCACTCAACACTGAAAAAGCAGTTATACCATCCTAGATAATAGCTTACAGTAACTAGAAATAAAGAAAAATTTCCTCAAATATATATATTTAAAATATATATATTAAAATTATTTAAATATATATTTACTTTAAAATATATATATATATATATGTATATGTATACAAAAACCCTCACAGTTATTGTCATACCTATTGGTGAGAAGCTACATTATTTTACTCTAAGATGCCTTATATGTGCAGATCTTCCCAACGAATCAAAGAAAATGAAAAGCAAAAAGCTCTTGTAACTAATAACTAAATTAAGATAGCAGAAACAGTCAATATAGAACATCGATTATTTCCTATAGTCTAGTAATAAGTCAATTACATTTGAATTTTAAAAAGACAATACTATTTATAGTAATGCAATATATGGAACTTGCCCATAATGCAGGCAAATTCATGTGATGTTTTATATCATGGATATTAAGCTTCTCATGATTGTATATAATAAGAAGATAAATAACGAATTATTGCTAAAAAATAATAAAACTGTTTTTTAAACAAAGATAACAGAGCATGAAACCATTATTTATCAACATGCCTTCCATTTGTTCTGGAGGTATTCTTTCTATCTGTCTGACCTTTCTGTGTAGAAATATGCACTATTCAGCTCACACCAACACAAAATTGCAGTTTGGCATCCTCTGGGTCTAAAATTTCTTTGAATTGTTCTCTAAGTGTGGGGAAACTGAAGCCAGAAGGGACAAGATTAAATCTGTAAAGTGGATGGTGAATGGTCTCCCAATGAAATTATACTAGGACAACCTTTATTGCCCTCAAGGAATGAGCAAAAACATAGCCAGGTTGAAATTCATTTCCTTGGCACAAATTTCCTCATCTTTTACTTACCAATGAAGGTTTCCATTTTAAAAATACATGATAAGCCCCTACAATTATTTTATGACCTAGAGAAAATTTATCAAGTTTAGCCATTTGGAATCCCAAAATACAGTCACCAAGACATTCTTAGCTGACCTCTCTTCCTTGATTTTTACTGGCCCAGTTGACCCACGTAGAAACCACTATTTTGATAGCACCATTGTTTACGTAGTGATGCTCAGAAAACTAAGACAAGGATTTTACTGAGTGAACTCATGTGCAGCCAGACCCAAATCATGGAGATGTTGTCACACAAGTTGTTTGGAATAAACCTGTACGTATTATGTATAAATTGGAAACCTAGCTGTAATATATTTTGACTTATCCTCTTATGTACAATTGAATGAATACATTTTAAAATAGGAGAAAAGACAAATATCCAATGTAAAAAAATTCCAAATAAGTTATGTAGACAGGCCGCCCCACCGTGGTGTTCATAGTGAGTTCCATTCAAAGAACACAGTAGGAAAGGTGCAAACAAAAGGTCAGTTTTACAGATGAACTTCTATAGGTGATCAAGTTCACCATCAACAGTGATAACTTTTCTATCATTGCTGACAGTATATGTGCTCGATATGTTGTGATGTCAATGCATTTAACCTTCAATTTCTTCCTCCAAATAGCCCCCCTTAGTGTAGTCATGAAATAAAACAAATCGGCTAAATCTTAGTTGAGTCAGATGACACAAAATACTTGAACCCCAACTCCACTGCCACGAAGCCAGTTGTGGATCATAGTGACACCGAAGGAGAGAATAGAATAGCTTCCTGGTAAATATTAACCACTGACCATGTGCTTAGTAGCCCAACAAGTACTATGCCTGAATGACACTCTTTAAAGCAGTCAAGGTCATTTATGAAAATCAAGCAAAATCCTAGAAAGAAGCCTAGCCAAAAGGAGTCTAAGGAAGCATGACACATGAAAACAAGGTGGTATAAGGGAAGTTATTGGGAAAGGAAAAACAAAACCAAATTAAACCAAACCAGACCCCCCTAACCTCCGCCCTTGGGCATCCATTTCCTTCTGAATCATAGTGGCCTTATAGGGCAGAGTAGACCTGCTCCCGTGGATTTGGGGCTGTAAACCTTTAGAGGAGCAGAAATCCTCACCTTTTCCCTAAGGAGCAGCTGTGTGTTAGAATGAAAGGCAGACAGACAGACAAAAGGAGAGAAAGCAAGCAAGGGAGGGAAGGAGAAAGGAAGGAAGGAAGGAAGGAAGGAAGGTAGGCAGGCAAGCAGAACATAAAGAAAGATATAGGACATCTGAATTGAGTATGGACTGTTTTTAAAGTAAAAAGACTGGTTTATTAATAGTAAAATTTGTGTCATATTTGGCTAATTTATTAATGAAGGGAACTGGAGGTAGAGAATCAGCTCTGGTGGTGTCCTGAGTTTGGTGTTGGGCTGCTAAGTACCAGGAGCCATTCAGACTCAGCTGCTCTGCAGCATAAAGATGAAGCTACTTGCTCCCCTGGAGACTGGGCCTCTCAGACACCCTAGGGAACAGCCCGACTCTGTCCGCAGCTGTTGCTGTCAGTAAGTAGCAAAGAACCCAGTGGGGTGTGTTGGGTGTGGAAGCTTTGTGTACTTCCTAAGGAAAGGAGTCCTAATGGTATAGCGGGTAAGAGTTGGCCTGCACGTGCACAGTCCTCTGTTTGAAAGCACAGCAGCCCTCTGAGAAAGATTGCTTTTTCTGCTCTCCTGCACAGTCAGCCTCAGAAACCCACAGGGGTCTCTATGAGTCAGCAGTGATGCTCAGGCAGTGAGTTTGGGTGTGTTTTTAACACTACCTAACAATTTTTCAGTAAAACTAAAACTATTCCAAAATAAATATTCACTTTAAAAGTCATGCTTCAAAATCTTTAAATACACATACATAAAATACTTTGTTTTCAGATTAGTCATTTCACAACATAAAAAAATATTTTGTATAAGAATACAATTACTCCTCAGTTACCAACTATATTTTTATCAGATATTTTGTAGTTGCAATAGTAAAAGCTGTACTATATGACTGTTTTGTAAATTAACTGATGTGTTACAATGAAAATCAGACAGACACACAAACAGACACATAGACACACAGAAAGAAAGACAACCAGCAAGGGAGGGAAGGAGGAAAGAAGAAGGAAGGAAGGAAGGAAGGAAGGAAGAAAGAAAGGAAGGAATTAACATTTGTCTAGCAATAACAATGTCAACTTGTGAGCTCAGGTAGCACCAACTTTGCTGGGCCACAATTCTCAGTAGTTTGGAAGTTCTGTAATGATGTAATAATCCACAATCTTGTAAACCTCCAGTTTGCATAATGTAGATTTTCACATAAAAACCTGGTCTTTCCAAATTAACCATGACAATAAATGAGTAATTGATGTAGTGACATAATTCATAAATCACTATTATTTATAGTTTTTTAGTTATGGAATACCATATTAATATTATGAAAAATTAATTATGTTTAATTAAAAATGGATATTAATGTTAAATGAAAATTTTCATATTTTTCACTCATGTCACATTAGAAATATATTTCTAAAATTACATTTAATTAAAACTCTGATATAACTCATTCTTGTATGCTTGTATAATTTTTGAATGCTAAGGGAATTCCTGTTCTTTTTATTACTATCAGGTGGTAGTTGGTTTGATTCCAGATACATTAGCATGTACTGTGTCTCTTATCCATGCAGTAGAAAAGGACAACAATTAATTCTTAACAAATATTTTTATTCTAACAAATCTATAGAAGAAATATTTGCTCAGAAGTTTTCAAATGATAAATGAATTCTTCACTCTCTGTGCCCTTTGGAAAATCTAATGCAGTTTGACTGTGGAAGTATTGCTTTGTAAGCAATCATTTGAAGTTTTGGACGTAAGAGAAAGGTCAGTACACCAATAACAATGTTCTCTCTTTGGGAGGAAAAGAAGACTCAAATAGCATCTAACAATTTCATTTTCTAAATGTCTTAGCATTTGGGCTTAAGTTTCAACCTGGCATAAACATTCATATTAAATTTAATATGCATTTGCTCCGTGGAGAATCTGATTTGCTGCTAAAGGTAAGAAGAAATGGTTAGTGACAAATGTTCAGAATGCATTGCAATATTCCAGATCCTTATTCTAAGTCCTCTTTGATAAATATAAACTATCATAGTCTCTCTCATCTAACAAAGCAAAATAAAAAAAGAAATGTTCTAATAATTTTAAGATTACATTTTCTCCCTAATTTGTACTGTGGCAAGTTTCTGTTCTACTTTCAATCTAAGATCACAGATCTCATTTAGGAATACTTTTCTGAGGCAAATGGAAAATATTTATTAAGATTAGGTGACCTTTTAAAGGATATGGGTACTCAAACTAGGTTATTTGTATTTAGCTAATTGATTGATCAAATTCTTAAATATATATATCTATATATCATTACCAACCCAGGTATGTTTTTATTTTTTAAAATTTGATTTTTATCTTTAAACAAAACAAAAATATTACATTTATTGTGTGTATTCTATACCCTGTTTATGAAAATATAATCCATGGGTTCATAGCATTCAAATGATTGGAAGTTATTCAAAACGTGGAATTTTCATCTGAATCTCTGTTTAACAGGATCCTGTTATCACATAGAATGTGTATGTCATAATGGAATCAACTTTATTCTATATAATTAGTCTTATTCATAACAGGTTTTATAACGATGAAACACTAAATAAAATGTAAAGTTTTCATTTGTTGTTACAGCATTTATTATTTGATTATTTCATATCCGCATTCAAATTTTCAAATGTAACATTAGTGCTTTAATACCTAAAAGTGATTGAATCTTAAAGGTCTGAGGGTTTACTCTTTCTTTTAATATTAAAATAAAATAAATTCAACTAAAATGTTAGAAATAAAGCTATCAAAATTCTAGGATCTATTACTCCTACTAATTGCAAAGGTCAAATTCTCTTACTTTTGTTAATGGAAAAGAATTGAGATTCATCTTTTCCGGAGTGAGTCTGCAATAGAGAGTACAGGCAGATTCTTCCAGATTGTATTAGACAAAAGGGGACTTAACTCTGCTAAATAATTACTGCCATGGTTGTTTTTAAGTGCCCTTCAGTCAGTAGGACTCATAGCACCCCTGAGTACAAGAGAATAAAGCCCAGTGTCAAGCTTGCCTGGAGCCGTCTGGTCGTGGTTATGAGTTGGGCTGTAATCCGCATGGTCTGCAGTTTGACGCCACCATTGCCTCGGCATGAAAAGGCAGGACTTTCTACTCTGTAAACAGTTACAGTTTGAGAAACCCACGGCATTCACTGAGAGTTAGCTTTGAACCCATGGCAGTGAGCGAATGGAGTATTATCCTTATACTTCGTATTCTGTGTGCGCTAATGGTTGAAACCCCTTTGTTGATCCAATTTGATGAAGGGCTTCCTCTTTTTCTCTTAGTGACTCTCAATTTGACCAAATAGGGACTGGTCTCTCCTAATATCATGGATGCACTTCCCCCAAGATGAACATTTCTGATCTCCTAGCAGTCCATGGTACATTCCATATTCTTCACCATCACCGTACTTCATATGCATCATTCTTCTCTGGTCTTCTTCGCTCATTGTCCAGTTTTAACATACATATGAGTTCATGCAAAATAGGATGTCTTGGTCAGGTACTTATCAGTTCTCAAAGTGACGTCTTTTATCTCTGAGACTTTAAAGGGGTCCTTCCAGAATGCCATATACAACATGTCATCAGGTTGCTTTGACTACTGCTTCCAAGAGGATTGGTTATGGATTGAAGTCAAATGAAACCCTCGCAACGTCTATGTTTCTTTCACTTATCATTCTGTTTATTTTCTGTCTACTTCTGAGAATTCTGTGTTCTTTACCTTTATTATAATACATATTGAAGATTGTAGTCCTCAATGTTCATCAGTAAGTACTTCTAGTTCTCTCTGCTTTCAGGAAGACAAATAGTTCCATCTGCATATTACAAGTTAAGGAATCATCTCAAATTGCGATGTCATGTTCTTCTTCAGATAGTCGAAATGATCTGATTATTTCTTCAGCATATGGATCGAATAAATATGGTGAAAGGATACAATCCTAGCAAATACCTTGTCTACTTTTAAAACTTTCAGTATCCCCTTCTGTTCAGCAACTGCTTCTTAGTCAATGTAGATGTTCCACATGAACAAAGTAACTGTGCAAAAATGCCCATTCTTTTCAATGCCATCCATAGTTCGTTATGATTCACACAGTTGAATGCTTTTGAATAATAACTACAACACAATATATTTCTGATATACTCTAATTCTAGCCACGATCCATCCAAAATCCATTGTGATGTACTTGATTGAATGTGTCCTTCTAAATCCAGCTTGGATTTCTGGCAGCTCCTGGTCCTTATACAATTGCAACAATTTAAAAATAATATTCAGCAAAATTTTATTTTCATGTGATTTTACTTTTAAGGACCATCAAGTCAGTTACAACTCATAATGACCCTGGCTACAACACTGTCTGTTCCTGTGTGGCATCATCAAATGTGTCTTATGTTTGAGCCCATAGATACAGCCACTGTGTCAATGCATCTTGTCAAAGGTCTTTTTCTTTATTGAGTCCCCACTACTTTAGCAAGTGTGATGTCCGGGGATTGGTCTCTCCAGACTTGTCCAAAGTACTTGCCATCCTTGTTTCTAAGGAGCATGCTGGCTGTACTTCTTCTGAAACAGTTTTGTTTATCCTTTCGATACTCCATAATTCTTGGGATATTCTCCAGAACCATCATTCAAATGCTCCAAGTAATCTTCAGTATTCCATTCGCTGCCAAACTTTCACATGCATATGAAACAATTAAAAATACAATGGCTTGAGGCAGGAACATCTTAGTCCTCAAAGTAAACCCTTTACTTTTTAACACTTTAAAAAGTGCAGCATATTTACCCACTGCAATGTGTTCTTTGATCTCTTGAATGATGCTTGCATGGTTACTGATTATGGATCCAAGGAGGACAAAATCCTTGATAACTCCAAATCTTTTGTCCATTTGCCATAGTGACCTACTGGTCTAGTTGTGAGGATTTGGGTTTGCTTTAACTTGAGTTGCAATCCATACTGAAGGCTCCACTTCTTGACTTTCATAAGCAAGTACTTCAAGTTCTCCTCACTTTCAGTAAGTAAGGTTGTGTCATGTCCATCAGCCTTCCTCCAATCCTGATACTGCATTTATCTTCATATAATTTAGCTTCCTTGATTATTTGCTCAGCATACAGATTGAATAAGTATGGTAAGGGAATTCTACCTCATGCACACCTTTCTTCATTTTATACCCTACAATATTCCTTTCTTCTGTCCACACTACTCTTGATCTGGGTACAAGTTGAGCATGAGCACCATGTCGTGCTCTGGGACTCCTGTTCTTCTCAAGGCTATCCATAGTTTGTTAAGATCCATACATTCAAATGCCTTAGGATAGTTAATGAAACACAAGTAAATATCTTTCTAATATTCTCTGCATTTTGCCAAGATTCATCAGAAGTCAGCAATGATATGCCTTACTTCACCTTGTCTCCTGAATCCAGTATGGCTCTGAAATTTCTCTTTCAATATACTGGTGCAACCATTGTTGGATGATCATCAGAAACATTTCTCTTGTATGTGATACTAATGCTATTGTTCTAAAATGTGTCCATCGTGTTGGTCATTTTTTGCGTTAGGCTGGATTAACTAGAGGGAAAAAATCCAGTGATACTCCTCTATGTCTGAAAAAGAGCTTTCTATCAAGAAGTTTGTGTATCAGGAAAACATCCCAGCCCAGTCCAACTGGAGTCCATAAGTCCGATGCTAGACCCTAAGTCCCTCTCCAGTCTCACGGAGCCACATGCAATGATGCAGAATGCAGGAAGATCACAGGCTGGTGGGTGCAGAGTTGTGTGGATCCAAGGGTGGTGGCCTCATCCCAGGGCTCTTGCTTGTCTCAGCATGGCTCATCAACAGGAAGGTGAAGGCAGAGAGAGGGTCAGCCTCCAGGAGCCATTTATCTCACCTGTATCTCCAAAACAAGTCATCACGTTCTGACCTGATTGACAGGCTAAACACCACCCACATTGACTTACAAGTGCCAGGTTGCCACACAAAACTAATCATTGCACTTTTTTTTGAGTGGGTACAATTATGGATCTCTTCCAGTACTTTGACCAAGTAACCGCCTTCCAATTTCCTGGCACAGACAAATAAGTGATTGTTAAAACATTTCAATTCATAGTCTATCCATTCCTGGCGCCTTCTGTTTGGCTAATGTATTCAGTGCAGTGTAATTTCCTCCTGAAATAAAATTGGTCCTTGCTCATATACTACCTCTTGGAATGGTTGAATGCTGATGAATTCTTTTTGGTATAGTGACTCTATGTATTTTTTTCCCATCCTCTTTTGAAGCTTCCTACATCTTTCAATATTTTACCCATAGATTCTTTCAGTATTAAAACTTGGGGTCTGAATTTTTTTCTTTAGTTCTTTCAGTTTAAGATACGCTGAACATGTACTTCCTTTTTGTTTTTCTAACTTTAGGTCTTTATATTTTCCATGGTCACATTTGACTTTGTATTCTTGGTCTGCACGTTAGAATTTTTCGTTCAACTTTTTGATGTTTTCATTTCTGCCATGTGCCTTAGCTACTGTACGTTCAAGAGCACGTTTCTGAGGGTCTGCTGACGTCCGTCTTGATCGTTGCTTTGTCCCCAGTCCTTTCAATGACCGTTCTTTCTTCGTGACTGGTTTTCTGGATGTCTCAGGTGTCCGATCATTAGTATTCAAGGTGTGAACTCTGTTCCCGAGATGTTCTCAAAATTCAGGTGGGATAGCCTCAAGGTCATATTTCGGCTCTTGTGCACGTGTTTTCATTTCCTTCAGTTTCAACATGAATTACATAGGAGCAATTGATGGTCTGTTTCAAACGCAGACCCTGGTCAGGTTTTTTCTTCTCTTTTTCTTTTTTTCCTAGTCAGGTTTTAACTGCTAATGTTGTGCTTCTCCATTATCTCTTCCCACATATTAAGTCAATTTGAGTTGGGGATATTCTATAGGGAGTAATCCCTGTGGATAATTGCCTTTTGTTGTTGTTGAAAAGAGATATTTGCAAGGAAGAAGTCATGTGATCTCCAGCTTCTTGTCTATTACCAAGGTCATATTTCCTTCTTTGTTCCCAACTTTTGCATTCCAATGACCAATATTATCAATGCATCTAGATTGCTTGTTCGATAACTTTCATATTGAAGACTTTGGAATAATTCTTCATCACTTCCTCACTATAATTTTATAATCCAGATTACATTTCCTTGCTCAGTTTTCAATTCTGTCATCTAAAACAGAAGCGAAACTCTGACCTATTTCACAGTAAAGAATTACAAAAGTAATGAAAGGAATGCTTGCAATTTTTGTATTTTGCTGATAATATTTCCCAGGGTCTATAAACCATTAATTTGTTTTTATATTTTACTATTTATTGTTTTTAAATAAATAAGTAATCTAGGACTAACATTGTTTGCTAGCTCTGGCCTTTGCTGGGTACATGAGGTTCAAAGTTTCCTTTCCTTTTTTAAAAATTTATTTTATATTTTGAATATTTTCCCATTATTTAAGTTTTTCCGATGTTTAACTATTTTTCTTCAGTGAACTATAAGTTTCTTTTCATGGTCCCTGACCATTCAAACAGTGGGAATACCAGTAGCATTGTTAACTGCTTTCAGGACAGCCTCTTTAGCTTGGTGGGCTTGTAGTATAGCTACAGCTTCATCAACCTTAGCATGAAGAGACTGGAGACTCCAGCATGGGAAGAATTTCAGAACTGTCAATCTCCAACAGCATGCTGGTGCTTTGACCAGCAAGACTAAGGTGCTTGACTTGAATAAGAGCAAACAGCCGCTCACCCAACATTTGCTTTTGCTCTTGAGGAGGGGCAGAGGCTAACATGGAAGCAGTCGAAGGTTCCTGACCTTGTACATGAACAGCAGGCTGCTGCATGGTGACATGTGGCTGTGCGTTAAGATGTTGTTGAGGATTGTAAACTCCTGCATCTTATTTATATTGGGGAACCGTGCACACAGAAGGGGCAGCTGCAGCAGCTATGTTAGCAACATGTTGTGTTGATGTGCGGAACCTGTGAAGAAGCTGGTCTCATGGTACTAACTGGTGGTCTGGGAGCAGCTGGGCGGCTAGCACTGGGCATGTTTTGGAATGAATGAGATCTGGCACCCTGAGCAGTCCAGCGAGAACTTGGTCTTAAGTGAGCCCTTGGGCTTGGAGGACGGCATGCAGCACAGGTCCCAGTCTGGGGGATGGCTGCCATGAAGTAATCTGGAGGAGGTGCTGGCTGGTAGGGGTTGATCACAGGGTGGGGCACAGCTCTCTGCTTGCCATTCTCTGCAGACATTGGTTAGTAAAGAGCCTGGCGTTCGTTCTTCTTTATGCTGAGGTGGTCCATGCATTAATCTCAATAATAATTTTATTGACTGGATTTCCTTATATGAGGATAGATATTATTCTATTACGGAAAGAATTGTACTTCAAAACTGGCCTTGAAATATCCTTTTGGGAAATGAATGCACCGCCATTCCTCTTGAATTGATCATTCTGGACAAGTTAAACCATAAGATAATCGGATTCAAAATTGCCAATACCAATCCATTTCAGCTCACCTATATCTAGAATGTTGGCCTTTTTGTGTTCCATTTCATTTTTGACAACTTCCAAGTTTCCTAGATTCATACTCTGTGCATTCCAAGTTCCATTTATTGATTGATGTTTGCATCTGTTTCTTCTCATTTTGAATTGTTCCCAATCAAGGATGGAGGTCCCCAACACTTTATTTCCACGTACTTTCTGTATCCACGTCATTTTGGTCAAATTAACTTTTTAACACTTTCTCATTCATATTTCTCACTCAGGTCAGGAGGCACATGTCAGAAAATGGTCTGCTTCCTTTCCTGAGGCATCCAAAATCTCACAGTTTCCATTCTGTCTTTCTTATTGTCTTGGCTAAGTCCCCAGATGTCGATAGCCTATTTCTTCTCTGCAGTCTGTTCTTAGTCTGGAAGCGCGGCTGAAACCTGTTCCCTTGGGGCGATTGCACTGGCACTTGAAATACCCATGGCAGAGCTTGTGGCAGCACAGCCCCGATGCCACCACAGTAAGACAAACTGACAGAAAAATAGTGCTACTTAATGATGCTATTTGATAATATCTGCATTCTGTTGTTTCACTTTGCTTTGAAATAGACACTGATATGAATCACTACCAGTCTATTGACTGGTAGCTGTCTTCCAACTTTCTCGGGCCTAGAGCAATGAGGGCTACCAGTGGCTCATCAGGTTGTTGAAATTTCAATTGATATTTAGTCCGTTTATGAAGTTTTTATTTTTTGCTAATGCTGTCAGTGCAGACTGGACTTGTTCCTGCAATTTCTTTGGTTCTGAATAATATGCTATCTCTTGAAATGGTTAAACAGCTTCCGATTCTCATCATACGCTGTATGTTCCTTCCATCTTTGTCTGAGCTTCCTCGCTTTATTCAACATTGTTGTTGACGGGTGACACTGCGTTGGTTTTCACACATAGCAACCTATTCACATCCTGGCTTCCAAAGAGCATTCTAGTTGTACTTTCTCCAAGATATTGGTCTATGGAATCCTTCAATATTTCATCTTGAGACTTGGAGCTTTCTTCATGTCTTTATTGCATGAGAATGCTGACTATACCATTGACATCATCCCACAACTTACTGGTCTTTGACCATTAATATACAATTTGTGAAATCTCCTTGTGGAATTATCTCTGAATTCCAATCACACTTTGATTCTCATGGAGTTATTATTCATTTTTTTTCCAGTTTCAACTTGAATTTGCAGATGAGCAATTGATGTGATCCAAAGTTTGCCCCTTGCCTCCTCTGAGGAGCTTCATTGCCTCTTTCTATAGATGTAATCTGTTTGATTCCAGTGTATTCATCCAGCAAATTCTGCATACATCATTACTATTTATATTAATGAAAAAGATGTTTTCAATGAATAAGTCTTTGGTCTTACAAAAGACCCTCACGTTTTCTCTAGCATGATTTCTTTCACCAACCCTACATTTTCCAACTGCTGATTCTCTGGCTTCCTTTCATTCTCCATCCATTCATTTTGACTGCATGTCTGATTATTTTTCAAAGTGCATAAATTTATAAAAACCTTCATCTTCTTTATATTTGTCCTTAATGGTGGGTGCATTAATTTGAATAATATTTTTATTAACTGATATTCCTTGTACAGTATTATCTCAATACTGGTAGCATCATCCTTAATACATCTTGAAATATCCTTTTTCGGTGATGAATTTAATTCCATAGACTTTATTATTTTCCAACTGGGTATGGCCAATATAAGTTCATCTGAGCTTACTTATACCTTCCCATGATTTTGATCTATGGGTTCCAATTTATTTTTGACAACTCCAATTATCATATATTCCTATTTCCTACATTTCATGTTCTGATTAGTAATAAATGTTTGCAGCAGTTTTTTAGGACACATCAGCAAAATAAGATCCTCACAGTTTTACTCTACCTATTGAGGTCAAATCAATTTGGGAAGGAAGCTCTTACCTAGTTGAATTTTGAGCGAATAATTTCAGCCACTATTTCAATAATGCTCAGGGGCTCTTCACAAAGTTTTCTATCTATAATCCTGTCTTGTTAATTAATATTGTTTTTTCTAGCATAGCATCCAGTATGGAAAAAATGTAGTATAAGTATTAACGACTTGTGGGTGATATGGACTAATATTTCTTATGCTGATTCAATCATTGAAATATTTAATGGTGTCGAGTAAAATTAGACTCTGGGATTCTGTGTTCTAGTCCTTATAATAGGAGACCTCAGAATCACTGTTCCACAATTACCTGGCATATTATGCTGATGAGTGAACTTGAGAAAGACAGAACTCTATCCAAAAGGCAGGAATACTTACAAAACAAATTGATAATAACATAGTAGAAAGCATGGAATATCTTAATCTAAATCTACATCATGGCAGCAAGAAAGATAACATCAGTTAGTCAAACACTGACATGCTTTTTGTAATTAAAAATAAGTGTTTATGTTTTGAAAAATTATTCTACTACATAGAATAATAACCTTTATTACTGTTGTTGTTAGGTGCCATCAAATCATTTCAGACTCAAAGCATCAAATCATTTGCACAACAGAACAAAACCCTGCCAGATGCTGCACCCAGCTCCCCACGGTCATGTTTAAGGTCGGGGTAGCCCTCACTGTCAATTCTTTTCTTTCAGGGTATCACTCTATTTCTGCAGGAGTGTAGCGAGCATGGGGCCCTTGTCCAGGCACTGCCATGGGCAAATGACAATACAGTGTGCTTAATGGTTTCTGATTCTGGCTTTGGTTCATCTGTTAACTATCCTAACAAATCCCCTTGAAGAAGAGAAATGCATGTGAGTGTTGCATGGCCGTTGGAATGGATTATGCGACCCAGCTCCAGCAGAGTGCCAGAGGAAGAACGCTTACTATCAGAATTGGGTCAAAAAGATGGAGGGTGATGGCTTGTCTGATCTCTGCCTCTCAACAGTAGGCCTTGGATTAGTGAGGCGTTATTGGTCTTCCTTGAATAGGTAGAAGGCATCAGATATAGCCTCCAGGCCATTTTCACAGTATTCCTCCAATGTTGATACCATGCTCTTCTTCATCAAGTCCAGTTTCTCAGATTATTCGCTCAGCATACAGATTAAATAACTATGGTAAAAAGATCCCCAGTGCACATATTACCTGATATTAAACCCCACTGTATTCATATATTCTGTTCAATTGACTGCCTCTTGGTTTACATATAGATTCCAAATGAGCACAATGAAGTGTTCTGGAATTCCCATTCTTCTCTATGTGATCCATCGTTTGTCAGGATCCCTACAATCAAGTGCTTTGCAGAGCCAATAAAACACAAGTAAACCTCTTTCTGCTATTCTCAGCTTTCAGCCATGATCCATCTGAATTTAGCAATGATATCCCTCCTTCCACATCCTTTATTTATAATTGACTTAGCAACATGCAAATTTAGTCAAAGAATCATGTAATTTTTCTCAACGAAGTATTGAATAATTGCATATCTTCATTGAGTATTTTACTCATTTGAAAATTTTACATATGTGCACACACACACACATATGTACATTTATTTCTCAAAGGACTCAATAAGGTAGGCACTATCATTACCTCAATTTTAAGTATGGGAACGTTGAGATATGTAGTGATAAAGTTACTGCCCCTAAATCTCACTGACTGTAAGATACAGAGAGCGGGTGTCAACCCAGGAAGCTTCCATGGAGCTCATGAACCCTCAATCTCTTAAAGAGGCAATGTAATGCTTCAGTTTTGAAACAAAACATTGTGATATAAAGCTTAGTTTGTGAAACTATTTTTATAGATTCTTATGTGTATGCCCAGTGATTTAGAGTAGTCCAAATATATTCTGAAAAGCATTCTATTTAAGATGCAATCATCTTAGGAACAAACTGATGTATCTTTATGCATCACATATCCTTAAATATCAAATACAATTTGGTAGAGAATTATGTAAACTACAAGGCATTATGTTTATGTCAATCAGAATAATGAGCTCACAAATGCTTTAGGTGCTACTGAAACATCTATCTTGAAGTATTTTACATTTGCCATTTATGAAGCACATTCTCAAACCTTATTTTTAGTTTAAAATCCCACAATTAAAATGAAATAGAGAAATAGAAAAGAATTTTCTAAGAATAGTCTTCCCATTTTAAATCTCCCTGTGTATGTAGTCATTATTATGAGTATTATCTATGTCTAGAACCTTGCCCATCTATATGCTACATGTACAGTAATAGTTTGGAGTGCTAGTAGTAATAAACAATTGGAAAACCTGACTTGTGAAGCTGATTTTGCTAGCACTTCAACTTATCTAGTGGTTAATACACAGGGCTACTAATTTATAGGTTGGAGATCTGAACTCTGGTGATGTAGTGGGTAGCCATTGAGCAGAGAACCATAAGGTGAGCAGTTCGAGAGATGAGCCTTTCTACTCTCATAAATCATTACTGACTTAGAAACTCACAGGGGCAGTTCCACGTTGTCTTATAGGATTGCTGTGAGTAGACATTGACTCAATAGCAGTGAGTCTGGATGTTTTCTTTGTTTTGTTTTTCATTGAAACTACAGTTGATCTTCTTCCAAAATCTCACATTGAAAACTCTATAGAGCACAGCTCTACTATCGCACGCAATAGGTCATCAGGCGAGGGTCAATGGATCAATTAAAACGATATCTATTCCTTCTAGTCCTTGAGGAGGATTTGAACTTCAGAGTTCTATCACTGAGTGGATTTGAACTTCAGAGTTCTATCACTGAATTCTGGATTCTGTGGGAGGTGAGTGGAAACTAAGATCAGAAGTTAAAAATACCAGATTAAAAAATTAGGTCAAGTGTAGGGAAAGTGCCAGGAGCCTTGGTGTCTTAGTCACAGCTCTTTGGGCTACTAACTTCGTGGTCAGCAGCTGGAAACCACTAGTCACCCCGAGGGAGGCTTTTACTCCTGTAAAGAATTACAGTCTCAGAAACTCACAGGGGCAATTTTACCCTTCCCTATTGGGTCACCAGGAATCATAATGGGCTCAATGGCATTGGGTTTGTTCATTTATTGTTTGTAGGGATAGTAGTGAATCTGAAGTTGTCAGCTAAATGGAAAATTCAATTATATAGAGCACACACTATATCATTGATATTACATTCAAGTAAAATTTTGTTGAAGTTAAATGAAAAAAAATGTTATAGCAGTACATTAACTGGGAGCCACCAGAAATTCAAGCTGGAATAACAAGAGCATATAGCATGAGGGTTGTCATTCCTGATGTCAGATGGATCTTGACTGAAAGCAAAACATACCAGAAAGGTATTTCTTGTGTTTTATTGATTATGCAAAGGCATTCAACTGTGTGGATCATAACAAGCTATGGAAAACAATGGGGATTTCAGAATATTGAATTGCGCTGATGCAGAACCTTGAGGCAATGGTTCTAAAGGCAAAGACAATGAAGCATTTGTTCAAACAGGACAATGGCACACTGTATGGCATAAAATCAAGAAAGATGTGAATGAGGTGTACATCCTTTCACCACTACTTGGAAAAGGACACATCAGGATTGGAAGATTGTTTCTTGAGAAGATGCATATGCAGATGACACTACCTTGACTGCTGAAACCAGGAGGACTGAAGCACCTGCTGATGAAACTCAAAGACCGGATCCTCCGGGATGGATTGCAACTCCATGAAAGAAAACCCAAATCTTCACAACTGGACTAATAAGTAAGATCATGCTAAAAAAGGGAAAGATTGTATTTGCCAATTATTTCATCTTGCTTTGAACCACAATCAATACTTACTGAAGAATGGTCAAGGAATCAAGCATATCTCATTGGGCAACTATGCTGCACAAGATCTCTTTAAAGTGATAAAACAAGGATTTTTCTCTGAAAACTGATGCATGCCTGATCCTAGTCATGGTATTTTTCATCATCTCATATGCATCTAAAATGTGGACAATGAGTAAAGCAAACCTCTAAATATTTGATGCATCTGTGTTATGTTGTTGGTCATAAATATTGGAAGTGCAATAGAATTTCAGAAGAAGAAACAAATATGTCTTAGAACTAGGATAGCCAGAATTCTCCATAAAGGATACTGCAAGTTTATCTCATCTATTTTCGATAAACTATCAGGTAAAACCAATGCTTGGAAGAGGCCTCATGCTTGGTAAAATTGAGAATCAATTAAAAAGAGTAAGAGTCTTAAGGTGATAGAATGGCCCAGTGGTTGCAAAAATGGGTTCAAATATAACAACTGTGAGGATGGCATAGACACTAGAAGCATTTCCTTCTTTATGCATAGGATCGCTATGAATCAAATCTGACTAGACTCATGACAGTAATGACAGTTCTCTTATGTGTCCAAGAAAAGTCATTGCGTTCCAACTTTTCCTTGTAAAGAAAAGGATGACAAATTTTCAAAACTGCACTGGTGTCTCCATCTATCCTCTTTTGATCAACTAATCCTGATCCTTTTATCAACTTGCCCTGTGTTGTGTACTGTACAGTGTTAGGAGGCTGCCTTTGTGCCTTATGTGAATTCTAACATTTTTCCTCTCATGTCATCGTTCCAGGTGACATAGTGTTATGCATTGTTCTATGATCCATATGATCGGCAGTTTGAAATCACCGGCTGCCTTCGGAAGAAAGACAGGGCTCTCTCTTCCTATAACCACTTAGAGTCTTGGAAACTCATTGGGGGACCTCTACTCTGTCCTAAAGGGTAGCTATGAGTCAGCATCAACTCTGTGGCAGTAAGAATCATCATGGCCCCAATACTAAGAAAGGATGGGAAGTAGAACATTTTGTCATTTGTTTTATGCAAATAAGCACTAAATAAATAAACAAACATACATATACTACTTATGATTGTATTCAGCAACTCCAGCAACATTTTTAACAGAGCTATTTCGAACCCAAGTCATATATGATCAAATGTATAGAGAATTTTAAACCACCAGATAAAAACATCTGAAAAGGACACAATATCTGAGAAACACAGCAAAATAATTTACCATATATTCTGACATTGAGCTCCAATAAAAGGTTATGGCTGCATATTTACCATGTATATTTCTAAATCACTTATTAAGATTTTAATTTGTTATCAAGGACAATTTGACATATGAAGATGAAACTATTTTATGATTCATTTCCCAAGGGTGACTGTAAGAGTTGAGATTAATTTAATCTGGGATTTTATGCATTCGTGTTCAAAGGAATCTGAAATAGAGAGAATTAATGGGGTTTGTTTTATTATTATAATGAAAGAAGTATTGTATGTGCCATCTGTTTGGGTGGTTAGGATGGATTTCTGGGATAAATGGTGTTACGGTGAAACATAAATATGGATTACCCATGAAAGCTGTTTCCAAGATTTGTTGCTGTCCTGTAGATGTGAGCTTGAATGACACCCTGTCAGGAGAAGCAGATGTCATAACATTTATCCTCAAAAAGAAATCTTTACGCCAAGGAAAAATTGGCATTTCTAACTTATTGCTTGAATGTCATCCACAATTTCTAATCACTTTCCTAAAGCAGTCTTCTGTATTATGCCCTGGACCTTAGGCCAATATTAGATTATTAAACCCTCACTAGTAGTATAACTTAACTTTCTAGAGCAGCGGTTCTCAATCTGTGGGTTGCAACCCCTTTGGGGATCGAATGACCCTTTCACAGGAGTTGCCCAATTCATAACAGTAGCCAAATTATGGTTATGAAGTAGCAACAAAAATTTATGTTTGGGGGTCACTACAACATGAGGAACTGTATTAAAGGGTCACACTTTAATAGTTTAGGAAGGTTGAGAACCACTGTTCTAGAACATATTAATATGAATAACATGAAAAGGCCATTTTTGTAGTTATCCATCAGTTTTCAGAGTTAAAAAACAGACCATTGGGCCTATTGAGATGAGGAAATGATTGTAGATATGGGTAACATGTTTAGCTCTGCTTTTGATCTGTACTGCTCTACAAATTTTAACTCATCTCATTGAAAATATAGATTTCCAATTAGAAACTCTTTATAGAATGCACATCTCTAATTATAACCTCTAACCCTAAGTTGGAAATATTATTAAGTATCCCACCATGCACTGCAACAAAGATAATTAGTCAATATACAGCCATTTAAAGAGGGAACGTATGAGCAAAAATTAATGATAGCGAAGGTACAAGTTCAAGCTACACTGAAAACATTAGCCCAAAACAAGACTCCAGGAATTGATAGCCTACTGATTGAAATGGTTCAAGAAGCTGATGAAGCAATTGGAAGCATTCGCTATCTATGCTAGGAAATCTGGAAAGAAGTTACATGGGCGACTAACTGGAAGAGATCCATATTTGTACTCATGCCAAAGAAAGGTGGCCCAACAGAATGCTCAAATATAGCACAAAATTATTAATATCACATGCAAGTAAAATTATGCTGAAGCTCATTCAAGAACAGTTTCAGCAGTGCATTTTCAGGAGCTGTCAGAGGTTCATGCAGGATTCATAAGAGGGCATGGAACAAGGGATATTGTTGCTGATATCAGATGAAACAGCTCAAAGCAGATAAGAGCAGAAAGATATTTACTTGTGTTTTATTGACGATGCTAAGACATTCAACTGTGTGAACCATAACAAACTATGGATAAACTTGAGAAGAATAGGAATTCTGGAACACTTCATTGTGCCCATGTGGACCCTGTACATGAATCAGTAGGCAGTTGTTCAAAGAGAACAAGGCCATATTGCATGGTGGAAAATCAGGAAAGATGTGCATCAGGCTTGTATCCTCTAACCATATTTATTTAATCCATATGCTGAGCAAATCATCGAAGCTGGATTACATGTAGATGAATGCAGCATCAGGATTAGAGGAAGGCTAATTTACAAGCCGTGATATGCAATGATAGAACCTTGCTTGCAGAAAGTGAGGAGGACTTGAAGCACTTGCTGATAAAAATCAAGGATTGCAGGCTTCAGTATGGATTATATACCTCAATGTAAAACCAGAACTGCAAACTCACTCCCATTGAGTCTATGCTAACTCACAGTGACCTCCTGTAGTGTTCCCAACTGTAACTGTTGTTGGGAGTAGAGAGCCCATTCTTTCTCCCAAGGAGCTGCTGACAATTTTGAACTGCTGAAAATGGGGACCATAGCTCAATGCGTTACCACTAGGGAACTTAATGTAAAGAAAACAGAAATTCTCACAACTGGGCCCATGCATAACATTATGATAAGTGGAGAAAATAAGGAAATTGTCAAGGATTTCATCTTGCTTGGATCCACAATCAATTTTCATGGAAGCACTAACCAAGAGATCAAATGACACATTCAGTTGTGTAAATGTGCTAGACAAGTGCTCTTTAACGTGTAGAAATACAAGGATGTTACTTTGAAGACTAAGGTATATCTGCCCCAAGCTTGGTATTTTCAATTGTCTCATATGTAAGTAATCCTGACAATCTTGTAGATAGGCCAAACATGGAAGCTGGATGATTTATAATGTATATATACACATGAGGGAGTACCCCCCCCAAACAAAACAAAACAGAAAAAGCTCTGCAGAGTGGAGCTTTAATAGTACAGCATTTTTCCTGCTAGGCGAGCATAGAGCAACTCACTCTGAGTTAGTGCACCCAATGGCATCACCTGGGAAGTTTCTCTCTGGTCACAATGAATGTTTGCGTAAAAGCATTTTTGTTCGAACTTCATTTTATGTGATGGTCAATTTAAGAGAACAGCATGCAGCTGTGAAATTTTGTTTTCTGCTCATGAAAAATGCCACAGAAAGTGTTGTGATGTTAAACACACCTTACAAGGACAACACTATGAGAGAAACTAAAGTGTATGAGTGTTTTTCTTGTCCCAAAAAGGTGAAATGTCGAATGATGACAAACTTCATTCTGGACTTCCATCAACTTCCTGAACAGATGAAAATGTTGACTTGTGATGCATTTGGAGTTCATTCCACCAGGTCAGATTGTTAATCAAGTTTTCTATTTAGAGGTTGTGGAAAGAGGGCTGATTTGTGGCAAATGAGGGACTGGTTTTGCTACCACAGCAATACATCTTCTCATGCAGCCATCTCAGTGTGCCAGTTTTGGGTGCCAGAGGCCCAAGTGGAAAGAAAATGCTTTGAAAAAGATAATGATAACATATGTACAGATGTGTTTGACAAAATGGATATATGTATGGATTGTAATAAGAGCTGTAAGGGCCCAAAATAAAATAATTTTAAAAATAAAACAAAACAACAGCATACCTCTATTGCCCCACCTACCTCACTCCCTGACCTCTCTCCTTTTTGTTTCTGTGAATGAAGAGGACATGAAAGGACAGCAATTTGATGATGTAAAAGCGGAGAAGAACAAAACAAGGGAGGTGCTGTGAGCCATCCGAAGAGATGAGTTTGAAAAGTGTTTTCAAGAATGGAATCACAGATCCGACAAATATATTAAGCTCAATGGGGAGTATTTTGAAAGTGATTAGGTTATTTTGTTAAAAATAAATAAATACATACATAGCTTTGAAAAATAAAACTGTCTTCTCAAGTAAATGCTAAGTCTCATAAAGCTAATAATTTGGTCTTACCACACATAAACCAAAAACCAAACTAATTGCCCTCTCGTCAACGCTGACTCACAATGCCCCCTTGTGGGTTTCTGAGATGGTAAGAGTTTATGGGAGTAGAAAGCCAAGTCTTTCTGTTGGTTTCAAACTGCCGGCTCTACAGAGCCCAACATGTAGCCACGACCCCATCAAGGCTCCGTTCACCAAACACAGTCTGTCCCTCATAAATCTTGGATGATCCTTTAAAAAGGCATGAGTGAAAGTAAAAAGCTGTGGAAAAATAAATGTAAACACAAGAGCTACGTGGTGTTTTATCTACCACATAGAATTGTAGTATTAGTAAAAAACAAATTATGAGTAAAACTAAGTTCTTGTTCAGACATATGAAACTATAGTTTTATTTCTCTTTGACCTAGTTGAAATTTCTTACACACATCTTCTAGTGTATCTATTAATGTTGTTGTGCACTGGCATGTCAGTAGCTATGGGTGGGCCAATTAGTGACCCTAAGTGACAGAGCAGGACCTCCACACGGGGCTTGCTATTCTATAATCTTCTCGGAGGCACATCTCCACAGCTTTACTCTGGAGGATCTGTTAATGGGTTTGAACCATTGACCTTTAAGTAAGTAGCTAGTCATTTAAACATTGGGCTACCAGGTCTCGTGATATTTATGGAGAACAATAAAATTATTGATATTAAAGTATAATTTATTATTTCTTAGTTAACACTCAGATGCCTTTCAAAAGCCGTTGCCATTGAGTGGTCTCAGGTTGACCCTAAGGAGCCACGTAGCAGTGCTCATGGGGGCTTCCAAAGCTGCAAATCATTATGCGAGTGCAGAGCCTCACCTTTCTCCCATGAAGCTGCTGGTCAACTAAAACTGTTGACCTTGGGATTCGCGGCCCAACTCAGAACCACTATAGCAGTAGGGCTCCTTCCTAAACGTTTTTTCTTGGAACCATCTATCCAAGAACTTATCTGCGAGGCAAGGGGTGACTATGATGAAAATATGTTACAGAAATCATAGGGCACATGTGTGAAAATAAACCCCAAATTGGTAATAAGTGTATGTGCTCATTCCATTGTCCACATTATTGTCAACATCTCATCCAACTGGATCGCTTAATCTCTGCTAGTAGAAATCAGTCGCATCTGGGAACTACTTCATAGTTCAGATTCTGAGGCGAGGCCTCCACAAAGGCTTGTCCTGTGGTGAGCAAAATAAAGAATTTGATGAAGGCTGTCTAAAGCAATAGTAATAGTAATGCCTGAGCTTTTAGTCTCTCTCATAGGCCCTACCTTGAAATGCTTGAAGAGCATTGTTTCTGGGAAGTTTCTTTAAGGAATAATTTTGTCTTAAAGATGATTAATATGACCCTGTGAACTCATTATCTAGGTAAGGGCATTTAGAACAAGCTTCCTAAGAAAGCAGAATAGCGTGCTTTGGAAAAATACACACTCCCTCTCTTATTTGATTGCTTATAGAGAAGACCTGGTAGGGAAAAAGAAAATAAAGCAGCCGGGATTCCTGATGGCATTTGAATAATCTGAAGATTCCCAACTCTGAATACATGAGTATTTTAACTAGCCTCATCTAGGTATTTGTAACAAGGGCTACTGTCAGGAGATGATTGGCAAGTGATATCTTCCCCCAAATGACTTTTCAGCGTCTCTCTTGAAATACAGCTTTTGAATAAAACCTATATAACTTGATTTTCATTTTTCTGAGATGTACTTTCCCTAGGCCTCATGTACCACGACCCCTAGAAAGCCACTTCTCATCCCTCATGTGTGACAACTCGAAATCCTGACACGGAGCTTCCCATGCTGAGCCCTTATTACACATGCATATTACACATGTACATTCTTACACCCTTATTCCTCCATGTATATTCCTGGCCATTTGTCTAGTATGTGACAAAGGAAGTTATTAGTTTACCTCGTGAATACTTTTTCCTAATTTTTTTTTTTATATCTGGATCATCTACCCATAACCAGATGTAATTTCTACTTCAAAATAAATAACTATATACTCTCAGTTTGAGAATTCATTGCATACATTTTAAAGTGAAAATCAGAAGTAAAATGCAGTAGAAAAATAATATCTAGTTTTTATTCTTTGTTCCTCATTTAAATGAACTCTATAAATATCGGTTGTAGAGAAAATTGCTTACCAGAGTGAGACATGAGGAAAATGTAGCTCGGGAAAAATAATCAAATGTATCTCAGCTTTGCTTAGATTTGAATAAATGTAAGTCTTTTTCATAGTTATGGTTTTAAAAGAAAATCGCATGCATCTTGTTTAGCTTACAGCATGGATACGATATCAAAAGTGTGCTGTTCATTGGCTCTCTGGTAGTTTTCTCTTTTTCTTTAATGCGTTCTTAAGCAGGGCACTACAATTGCATAAGGATCATATTCTAGTAAAAAATACTGGACCTTTCTTGAACTACTTGGAAAAGGCAATTTCATTGCTGAGTCATTATAAGTCAGCATATTTTACTTATAGCAATAATAATAATTTTCCCCTAAATTTGTAGGTCAGTTATAGTACCAAAATTCCTGTGCATGTTGATTCCTTCATTTTTATTTTGTTCTCTTGTTTTGCTGTTATATCTCATGCCCTGATTTGGGGTTGGAGAAGGTTAACAGTTATTATTATGGGCTATTTCTCTTTTTCGCCAGGGAAATCTATTTGTTCAAAGTTCACAGTGTCCATGTAGGCACTACTAGGTATTATAATATAAGCATTATGTTAATATGATTAAGTGTATACAGTAGCAAATAAGAGTTTTTAGGATTGAGATTTCTTTATGATATTACCTACTAGACTCAGCGAGCAATTTATTTAATACCTTTAAGTCTCAGTTTCTGCACCTACATAATGGGAATAGTATTACTTTCTTCATACGGGTATTAGAAGGATTACATGAGAGAATATATATAATTTTACAAGGCATGTTAGTTAAATGCTAATTATAATTGCTACTATTATTTTGATATATAACCCACTTAAACATGATATGAACTGCCACTGATAGGACTATTCTCTTTAGAGATTTCCCACCAATTTCTGAGTTATTGGCTCCCATCTATAGAAGAACAGGTACCTCAAAAAGTTCTGTTTGGACCTATTCCTTAATGTACCCATTTCTGCTGATGATGTCATGCTAAATATCAGACACCTTGCCCTCGATTGCCTTCCACTACCCAGGGGCATCTGGGCCATTTTTCAGAGGCATAAGTAGACCTTCCCTCGTGTCCCTTAGCACTATGATAATCAGGTTTTAACTTTCAGTGGGAAGTTTAAGGTTTAGGAATAATGAGAGAAAATACAATGTGATGGGGAATTGACAGAACTTACCAGACTCCAGTAAGAACTTCCATTCCTGTACCTTGGATTCCTTACTGACGTGTGTCTTACTCTTCCATATGCACCAAGTACATCGGTGTCTTACAGCCTTTCATAGAATCTCCATGCTGTCCAGTACTGGAGAGAGAGGGCTAAGCCATGAATCCTTGAATCTTGCTCCTAAAAGCAAGGATTAATCTAGTTCTAGAATAATTTATTAAGAGTCATGCCTTTACAGCAAAAAACCCATCTCACATTAGAAGTCTGATCCATCCGTTTATTCCAAGAAGATACATAAACAAATTAGATAGATAGATAGATAGATAGATAGATAGATAGATAGATAGATAGATAGATCTAATGAATGTCTATATGAACTACCAGTGGATAAAGACAACACAGAGTTTAGTGCAGTTTCTTTTCATCTCTTTACATGTAAGTTTCAAATTTCTGGAGTTCTGCCACACCCATGGTTATTCTTTGAATTACAAAAACCAGACACCACCCTAGCTGCTTGTTATGTGTTCAGCTAATACATGTATTCCTAGTCTGGCTGCTTTTTTGACCTAGCATCCAATGTATTCCATATGTAAAGCCTACCCTCGATTCTCTAGGCTAAGATGGTCATTCTTTTTGCAATAAGTACATTCTGATTTTTTTAAACTTTGAATATGAAATATAGCTTAAATTATACTGAATTTGCTTGTGGATATGAGCTATGCCACATAAGTTTTGGTGTTTCAGAATCTTGTGGAATTATTTAATAAGTATATTATTTCTTCACTTCCCTAGAAACAGGATAGACAGAGACTACTAAAGAGAGAAACAGAGTTTGCTGGTGATAGAGATCACCTCTGGCACTATCTATTGAACCCAGTGTGGAGTAGGAATACTTAAAGGCTAATTGATTTAAAGTGTAATGAATTGCTAGATACTAGGCAGAAGCACTCATTCCTATACCAAGAAATTTGGAAGAAAGTCACCTTGCCATCATACCATAAATGATACATATGTTTGCCCACTCAAAAGAAAAGTAATCCAACAGATTGAGGAAATTATTGAAGAATACAATCCATACCATAAGCAAGTAAAATTTCCCTGAAGATAATTCAACAGTGGTTGCAGCAGTACCTCAACAAGGAACTGCTAAAAATTCAAGCTGGATTTTAGAAGGGCATGACATGAGGGATGTCATTGCTAGTATCCCTTAAATGGATCTTGGTTAAAAACAAAGAATACAGAAAAATGTTGGCTTGTATTTTACGGATTAAGCCAAGGCACTCAACTGTGAGTATCACAACAAACTAGAGCTCCCACTGAGACAAATGGAACCTATCCATGGACCAAAAGGAAGTCATCTGATCAGAACAAGGGGATACAAAGGGGTTAAAATCATGAAAGATGTTGCATTGAGTTACATCTCTCAGATGGCTAGTGATTGTATTTTTCCAATGTTTGCAAGGCATTTGGATGCCATCTTTGGTGAACGTCCTGTTCATGAATTTGCCCATTTTTAATATGGCTATTCATCTCTTATTGAGGTAATACAGTTTTCTATAGATTTTAGGACTGAAGGATTATAACCCTCAGGATGGGTTACAACTTGGTGTAAAGAAAACAAAAATCCTCACACTGGACCAGCAGGGCAACATCATGATAAAGAGAGAGAAGCCTGGAACTGTCAAGGGTTCCATCTTACTTGGACACACAGTTAGAGCTCGCAGAAGGAGCAGTCAAGAGATAGATGATGAACTGCACTGAGAACATGCTACATAAGACTCCTTGAGCATGTGAAAAAACCAAGGATGTTACCTTGAGGACTCACGTGTGCCTTATCCAATCTGTGGTATTTTCCGTCACCTCATCTGCCTGGGAAAGTTGGACACTGAATCAGGAAGACCAAAGAATAGATTCATTTGAAGTAGGGTGCAAAGAATAGATTCATTTGAAGTAGGGTGCAAATAATGAAAAATATTGAAAGTATCATGGAGTGCCAAAAGAGCAAACAAATACGTCTTTGAAGAAGTACAGCCAGAATATCCCCTGGAAGCCAGTATGGTGAGACTTTGTAGCACAGACTTTGGACCTATCAGCAGAAACCAGTCCCTGGAGAAGGACATATGCTTTGTAATACAGGGGTTCTCCTAAAATAGAAGAAGACCCTAGAAAAGGTGGACTTACACCATGGTGGCAACAATGAACCTAAACACAAGAACAATTGTGAGGACGATTCAAGACAGGTTAGTGTTTCCCTCTCGGTACATAGGGTTTCCATGAGTCGGAGCCAACCGGACCCCCAACGACAACAACATGGGTTTTAGAGATCAGTCCCTTGTCCAGGGTGTCACTGCTAATTTTTTTTACATTTAATGGGTTCTCCTTTTACTCTATTGATGCACATAAATGTCTTATTTTTAGTAAATTGCCACCACCTGTGTGTTTCCTTCTTTATATTTGATAGAGTAGTTGTGTCTGAAAGTTGTGCCCTGAACTTTGTCAATTGCCAACCTTTCTGTTAGCAATGACAATCTTTTTTTTATAAAATGATCAATAAATAGCAGAAGAAATAGTTTTTCCCATTCTGACCAGAGGTAAAAGAGTCAGAAATAAAACAGATATCCATCTCCATGAATAATCCATTTTCTTCTGCCTAGTTGTATTGTCCTCTTCCTCACTTATCCTATTAAACTAGAGAAGTGCCATTGACCCCCCCTAATTTATAGGGTTTCATACTCATAGATGCTGCATAGACATGCACATATGCTCAAATATATTATATACAGCTCTTTGGCTATTCATATAATTGAACTCTATACATTATTGCCTTTAAATGGTGGTGCTCATGAGAAGGGTGGTGCAAAACACATAACTTTTCTCTAACTTGGCAGTGTGACATGTTTATGAGAATTTTTATCGAGAGGCTTGATTCAGTGTCAGAACTGCAACTGACTCCCTCAATTTAAGCACCAGAAAAATAGGTTTATAGAGCCTGCCTAAAGCCACAGTTCAAGTTCAAACAAATGTTTTCACTTTGAAAATTATTGCATAGAGATAACATCACTAAATATGAGAGTAAAATAAAATTAGGAAGATTTGAAAATCTACTGTTTTAGCTGAGACTACTTTCAAATGATTTCCTTCCCTGGTATTTGAATCCGTTGATTTGGAAGACCACTGGGAGATGTGAAATCTGTACCAATGCTAGGATTATAGTCTAATTCCAAAAAGATCAACATTATTGATTTTCAAGTCCCCACCTAATTCACAATAGAAAACCCACATTCGTTTGTAATCTTTGAGTTAAAAACAAACCTAATAAAAAATATAAAAAGCTTTCTGGGTAAACAGTGAGATCAAGCATTTTAAGTTACAGGAAATGGTAAAACTAAAATAATTCACCCCTCCAAAACACATATTTATAATAGAAGCAATTAACTATGCTAAATTGTTTTTATCAAATACTTTACAAATAATGCATTTTAAAATTCAATAGCATTTTTTAGTATACGTAAGCCAAACTCCCTGCCATCGAGTGGACGCCAACTCATACTGACCCTCCAGGACAGGGTAGAATTGCCCTGTGAGTTTCCAAAGTTAACTGTAAACGGGAGTAAAATCTTCCATCTAGAACCTTATTAATAAAATTACCATGCAAGTCAGTGTTAGACAACACCCCGGAATATGTTTATCATGTCCCTTTTCATTGTCTACCGCAAAGCAAGTGTCATCAGCCATGATCTACATAACAGAGCAAGAGGAGTAAAATATAAAAGCAGCAGTTTGAATGAATCTTAGAAAATCATTGTTAGCTGGAATATCATTGACTAACATCAAAATCTAGGACAGAATTGAATGCAGTGATCTACGTCTTTGTGCCATATGTTTGTTGTCATCATCTGTAAAAATATCATATCGGTCAATATGTTCTACTCTTCACCACGTGACACTGCTCGCCAAAAGAACATCCATGAAGATAGGAAAAAATGCAGGAGAGCAGGTGGAATTACAGGTATATCCACCTGCTAATAGACTTTTCTCTAGAAATATAAGATTTCAGTCAAAACTACTTTAAGCCACACACTGTGTAATAAATTACAAATAATTTATTCAAAGTTACTTTGACACAGTTTGGAAGCTCTTACTGTAGGACGGTGAGTTGCTCATTTAGAGTAACTAAGCCCCCTCTCCCGCCACTCCCTTCACCAGATTCTTAATTCTACCCCAACAGAACCTAGGATAGACCCCCCCCCCACCAAACAGTAGCCTCTCTGACTCAGAACATGCAAAATTATTCAAATTACAGATTTCCTGGGAATCCAGCAAATTTTTGCTCACCCCAACTGTTTCCATTTTTTAAATATTCCCACTATTTCAACTGGCTATCAACTGGCTATCAACTCATTCTGGATGTAACTCCAGGAGAGGCTCTGCCTTGTTGGGATGAGGTGTTTTCATCAGAAAATTATGATAATTTTTGATACAGGCCAACAGGGATTAAATGGGTCATCAGAAACACAATATTATGTCCTAATCCCACTGGTAGCATTTGAAACTACCTGCTCCACCATGGGATATGTCCTACTCACATAAAGGGTTAAAGTCACAGAAACCCACAGAGGAGTTCTACTCTGTCCTGTAGGGCTGCGATGAGTTTCATCAACTCAATGATAGTGAGTTTGGTTTTTTGGTATGACTATATCAAGTTAGGTAAGTAAATGGTGGACCACTAATGCTTTGAAACAATACTTTCCAGAGGCCAAAGAGACTATATATACAATACACAGAGCATAACACAGAAAATATGCATATGCCCAACAAATCTCTTGAGTTGCAAAGAGAGTTACAATTGAATGGGAGTACATATGTCTAAATAACTAACATAAAACTGAAAAATATAGATATCTGATAGTTTTACTCCAAGCTTCTTCAGAGTACCCCTGGCATAATTTATAAGGATATGTATACAACAAGGAAATATTGATGTAATTGGGACAAATGAGACCTGATTGTATCCGGAATGTAATGTTTAAATGCTCATTATATAGACATCCTCTGATGGAAAAGACAGCTGATGGAATAAAATAAATGAAAAACTAATCTTTTATTTCTGAAAAAGACACAGGTAAATGAACATTTATTTACAGAAAAATTTCTCAATCATGCATTCCAACTCTCTAATCTAAAAAACATCTTCCTGTATGCTCAAAGAAGGCCACCTGGCATGATTTAATAACAAAAGTTAAAACTACATTATTTACCTGCTGTTATCCTATAGCCTTTAAAGATTTTAAAGGCTGAATTTGTTAGAAATCAATAGCTAATTAGTAAATTCTAGACCTAAATGATACCTGGATGGACAATAGTTAACTGCAATGAATCGTTCATAACAGTTGCTTCATGGCGATGGTATTCAAATCTCATCCCTGGATTTCTACCCACTGTGCTTCTATCTCTGGGTCAGTGGTGCTGGTTCCTCCCCAGCATAACTCAACATTCTTCACACTCTGCTCTGGCCACGTAGGTGACATATTTTTCTCTGAACTGCCTAGTTTTTCTGTAACCTAGGAAGTTTTGCCTAGAGTCTTCTTTTCAAATGAAAGAGTGCTTATGTTGTAGAACACTCTCTTCATATGTGGGAGACTCTGGCCAACAATGACCATCATGTGAAGCCTTCACCCACCTGCTATCGGAGGCTTGTGTGTTGCTAGGACCAGGTTTCAGTGAAGCTTCCAGATTAAATGAACTCCAAAGAAAGGTCTGATAGCCAAATAAAATTCTATGGATCACAATAGTCTGGTATGCAGCGATTATGGAGAAAGTCCAGGGCTGGACAGCTCCCTTATATTGTGTCTATTGTTCCTAAGAGCCAAAGCCTTTCCTGACCTAGCAAGCCTCTTTCTCGTGCACTTACCCGGAACGATGGTAGTGTGTATGTCCCTCTAGTGCACTCTCCTTATGAGAGGTTTAACAGGTGGGGTTTGGTTTTTGTTTGTCACATTATCATGAGGAACTGGTCACTTAGTACCAGGGAAAGAATAAAAACAAAACCCAAAACCTGTTGCTGTTGAATGGATTGTGATTCCTAGTGATGCCTTAGCAACGATGAGAACTGATATTTCATCCTAACGCTCCGCTGCTTTCATTCTCTGAGTTTATTAATTTGGACAGCTTCAATCATTTCTTATGATCTCAGTTCCCCATTTACAAAATGAAGGGTCTTACTATGAGAACTTCAAATGTACTAATAGTGCATACTTCTCAGGGGGGGAAATTACTAAGGCCTTCATAGCATGTTGTTAGGAAATACATGATTCTAATGCATGATTTAAATACTCATGTATTCTGTAAATTAAATCTCATCAGTCAAATGTATTAGCATATGTGACAGTGTAACAAAAATACAGCCTGCAAATAACAGCTTGAATTGAAAAAAATATCATAAATTTATTGATACACATCAATAAAACCTAATGGTATTTCAGGCTTTGAATACCTCCCCTGTTTTAGTCTGCACTTTAATTTTCCTGGCTCAGCCCTGTTATGTCTTGGTTTCAAATTCAGGCTGATATTTCTTTGAACTTTATTCTGTGTCGATCAAGTAGGAACCATTTTCCATCCCTAAATCCACCAACCCAACCAAGGTTAGGGTGAGGAATTGTACTGAAGTCTTAAGCGTGATTGAGCACGTACTTGCTAGGGGTTCTATTGACTCGTGGAACAAATTGAAAATGAAGAGTAGGGAAATAGTTTTACAAAAATTTAGAGTCTTTAATTAAGGCAGGGGGAGGTACAGAACATGCAGGCACAAACAGCAAGTGTTCAGTAGGAAAAGCTCTAACTTTAAACATCTCATGCTCTCCGTGCCATGGGATTGATTCCAACACATGGTGACCATATATCAGTGTGGATTTCTAAGACTGAATGATTATAGGAATACAACACCTGGTTTTTCTTCTTCTGAGGTAGAGTTTGTGATTTCAAACTGATCTTGTTGTTAGCAGCCCAACACATAACCCAGGGCAACATCCAGGATTCATTCATTTTACACATCTCACTGACTCACTGCTTGGAGTGGATGCTAACTCCTGGCGACCCTCTTGGACAGGATAGAAGTGCCCCTGGGAGTCTCCAAGACTGTAACGGTTTACAGGAGTAGAGAGCGCAGGCTCTCTTCCACAGAGCCCCTGGTGGTTTTCAACTGCCGACTGTGAGTATTGCAATAGGTAACCGCTACACCACCAGGCCACCTCTCTCTTACTTTAAGCATAAAGGATTAATAGTGGTGCTCTAAAGTTGCCGGATTTTAGCATGATCTCTTGTGGTGGCTATCAAGTTTCTGTGATGGTGGAAACTCTGTCACTGGTATTTAAAATGCTGGTAAAATCACCAGTAGTGGATGGGTTTCGGCAGTTTCCAGACAAAGACCATCTCTGAAGAAACCCTGACAAAAAGCTTTCCTCATGGATCAGAAGAAGCTAATATGCAAATCTGCTTGCTTTGGACAGGTTATTTAGAGGGATCATTCACTAGAGGAAGATGTCCTGTTTGACAAAGCAGAAAGCCAATCCGTGTGTGGCAGAACCTTGATGCTCTGGATCGACACAATAGTCACCATGATGAATTCAAGCCTGTGGACCACTGAACATGATTGAGCTGAGCAATAGCTCACTCGATTTTATGTAAGTTCATGGTGAGTTGGTGAAGTCAATGGCAATACTATCAACACTTATCCTAGTTTATAACATTGATTTTTGAATGAACACACAAGACTTCCAATGACTTTATAGCTTCTCAGGCTATCAAACTATCCCCTGTTCAACATATTTACATCAACACAATTGTCTTATAAACACTCGCCTATCAGATACTCAATATTTGTCTGAGAAACACTTCTTTTTTCAATAACTCAGATGTGGAAACATGAATTTGACTGAAATTTCTACAATGTATTCTTATTGTATTTACAATTATTACCATCTATTGATTAGCTTTCCCCTTGGAAAGATACAAAGAAATCCCAGAAGTAATTTTAAAAGGTGTATGTACCTATGTTTTCCTATTGGAAACATGCTGAGGGAGGAGCCGTGCACGCCTGAGAGTGATAGTATTGATAGCAGGGTTGCAGTGCGTCCACATGTGGGTTTATATTAAATAACGCTCACCTAAGCAGGAGTGCGGCCAAGTGTGTTCAGTAATATACTTATCTTCATTTCAGAAGGTTGCCTTCACAAAAAGCTCAATTGAGTCTGTGCTTTCTGGGAGGATATGCTGTGACATTTAAATTCAAGGAAATGAGGTCATTTGAGAATGTGATGGACATTGGTCCTGTAGTGGACTAGACATTGACCTGCTAACCACAAGTTCAGCTGTTTGAATCCAACAGTTTCTCCACAGGAGAAAGATGAGGTCATTCGCCCCTTTAGAGATTTCTCACACAGACAAAGGGGCATTACTCTACTCAGTCCTGATTGAGTCAGAATAAACTCAATGACAGTGAGTTTGGCTTTATGGGCTGTCACTCATTTGTTTTAAGAATCTACCTGTGTTTCTAAACTCTAGTTTAGATCCAGTTGGAAGCTTTCTTCATTTAATCCAGATGGAGAACCTGAATGTTTTCTAAACAGATGTCCTCAGAACTCTTTTGTTCCTGAGGCTCAGAACAAACATGAATGAAGATTACATAATTGATGATGAGAAAGAGAAAGAATATTTTTGAAAATAAAAGATATTTCTGGCTGCTAAAAGGCATTTAGATAATATATACCATGTAAGAAAATTGTATAATTAGAAGAAACTACTCAAAGGTGTGGTTGACTGAAACATTGAAGAGCCAGCTCTGAAATGATGATACTATCACCTACATTTCCAGGTAGGGAAAGCATGGCGTAGACATTATGATGGAACCTGAGAACAGCCTCTAAGACAGACACCTCAGTTACTAAATCCCATGTCATTTAAGGACGATTGCAATGCTTTATACCTATTATTCAATCTGCATGTTGAACAAATATACAGAGGAGCTGGATTATATGAAGAGGGAAGCTGCCTCAGGATTAGATCAAGATTTAACAATCTGCAGTATACAGAAAGCAAAATATGGTTTGCTGAAAGTAAGGAGAACTTGAGCATTTGCTTATGAAGATCAGGATCGCAACCTTCATTGGATTACAGCTCAATGTCAAGATGACAAAAATCCTCAAAAGTGGATGAACAGATAACATCCTGGTAAATGAAGAGAAGATCAAAGTTGTCAAGGATTTCATCTTGCTTTCAACCATGATCAATGCTCATGGAAACACTAGCCAAGAAATCAAATGACACATCGCATTGGGTAAATCTGCTGCAAGAGGCCTCTTTTATAGTGCTGGAAAGCAACGATGTTACTTTAAGGACCAAAGGGCGCCTAATCCAAGCAATGGTATTCTAAATCGCCTCATAGGCATGTGAAAGTGGGACTTTGAATAAGAAAGATCAAAGAAAAATAGATGAATTTGAATTATGGTATGGGAGAAGAATATTGAAAGTACCATGGACTGCCTAAAGAAAACACATCTCTCTTGGAAATATAACCAGAATCCTTCTTAGAAGCAAACACGGTGATACTTTGTGTCCTGTCCTTTAGACATGTTCTCAGGAGAGGTCAGTCCATGGATAAAGGAAGCATGCTCGGGTTAAGTTGAAAAACTCAATGCCACTGAGTCTGTTCTGACTCCTGGTGACCCAGCAGGACAGAGTGGAGCTGCCCTGTGCGTTTCTGAGACCGTAACTCTTTACGACTGTGGAAAGCCTCTTCTTTCCCCTGCACAGGGGCTGGTGGGTTCAAAGGGCTGGATTTCAAGTTCTCAGCCCAACATGTAACCTCTGTGCTTCCAGAGTTCCTTGATAAAGTAGAGGGCTAACTACACAGAGAAGGCCCTGGACAAGAAAGATTGGCAGTGCTTTTAAAAATGGCCTCCAACAGGAACAATGGTGGAGATGGTGCAGGAACAGGAAGTGTCAAATTCTTCTGCACATAGGGTTGTTAGGAGCCAAACTGATTCCTGGTACCTAACAGCAACAACAACACTATATACTGTAAACTGACACTGTTCTGGTCTTTGTGTGTCTGTCATGGCATCTACATCTGTGTGCCTAAGGGGATTCAGTATCAGAGCAAAATAATATGTACATATATAATATATACATGTATATTATACACATATAATGTATGATATATGATAAGTATACATATTATACATACATAGTACATATAATACATATATCATTATATCTGCATATATAATGAAAATATATTTTTCATTTAGTCAAAGTATAATGAAGTATAATATTAATTTTAGTAAACACAAGCTGTGTGAAAATGTAACTCAAGCACTATCCTCAAGCAAACATGTCTGTATGAAATTTCCAATCCCAAAGGCAGTTTTCCGCTGGTGATTTGGCATTCTAGTATTTTCTTGTTTGGGAGGAAACCAAGGTATTGTTGAGGAACACCTTGACCTTGCTCCTGATATTTTTGAACATGAGGTAACTTCTATGAGTTACCTCTCTTGGCTTTTCCCTATCTTTTTCTCACTTCTTCCAAAAGAAACAGCAGTAAGTTTGCCAACTATTAAGTTTGTGAGAGAGACCTAAGAATGTTTGCTTTAATCTCTTTTCTCCCATGGCTTCTCTGGGGAGTGTGTGCTTTTCTCTGCTCCCAAGGTTACCGTGCAGAACCAGAACCGCAGTCATGTCAGAACTACTAAGATTAGGATACACTATTAGTGGAAACATTGTTACCACATCTATAAATCATGCTTTCCTGCAGATGATGGCATAAGTATTTTAATCTCCATCTGCCTAATTTGTATTTATTTCTTAATCAGTTCCTAAAGTGGAAGAGTACAGAGCGAATATGTATCTAGTATTCACGGACCTTGCTAGTTGGATACAGGGGTCCCAAGAAAAGAGAAACTTCTCATTTTCCACTGAGAAACAGAAGTATGCGATACTAAATCTTTTGGTTGCATGAACCTCAATAATGCCATGATTATGACATGAAGAGATTACAAAAATTCTGAGGGATGGAAGCTTCATATTACAGAACTTCAAATTACCAGGGACCTCCTCTTGGTCAAGTTAAAATAGTATGTGGATTTTCTTTTGAAAATAAGAG
>NW_022103928.1:49871797-49883412 GCF_000313985.2 Echinops telfairi
ACACACACACACACACACACACACACACACACACACACACACACACCCCAAATCTATGTCCTTCTATGTCTCAGCTTTTTGGGAGTGGTGTAACAAAATAAACCCAAGGTTGGTAGGTTTAAAGAACAACTATATATTCTCACAATTCTGGAAAGTAGAAATTGAAGTCAGGGTCTGGATAGTCTTGATTCCCTGAGGTCACTGAAATGAACTATTTCATGCCTCTCTTCCAGCTCCTGGTGGCTCCCAGAAATCCTTGGCTTTCCTTTGTAAATGGTTTATATTCTTTGTTCTCAAGTATGAAGCTCTGTTTGTGCCTGTGCCTTTCTTTTTATAGGACATGGCTCAGAAAGGATTTGATCCACCTGATGCAGCCAGGTAGGAGTGTCTTAGTGGCACACATTGTTAAGCATTTAGCCATTACTGTAAAGATTGACAGCTCAAAGTCACCTAGAGATGCCTAGAAAGAAAGCCTAAAAACTCTATTTCTGACCAAAACTTACAGCATTTAAAACCCCAAGTGAAGCACAGATCAACTCTGAAATCCATCAGACATCATGAGTCTGAGCAGGCTCTGTGAAAACTGGTTACTGATTGAATACTGAGATCGCCCCTCTTTAACCTATTTAATAGCCAAAGAAAACTCTTAGCCAATATGATCATTGTCCCTGGTACATGTCCCTGGTACAAGTATTAAATTGCAACTTTTATTTTGGAAGACAGAATTAAATTTATAACAGCCTAGATTGTCAGAATCTAATTTGATTGGGAAATAATGCCTTTGTAAGTTTAATTGTATAAGGAAGAAGCCATCATGGTGCTGTGGAATAAGTACCACAATGGAGTAAGTACTTGACAAGAATGGCAAAGTGGGTTGTCTAAATCTACCAACCATTCTGCAGGAGAGAGATGATGCTCCAATAAATATTTACAGTCTTGGAAACCCTCACTAGTAGTTCCACTTTGTTCTAAATGGTCATTCTGAGTCTGAACCCTTGATAAATTATAAATTATTATTATGTTCATATCTGACACGCTCCATTGTGTCCCTTCACCCATATTTCTGTTGTTCATCACCCTGGGTTGGAGGCAGGGCTTATACAATGATCATTGCCATCGGTTCTCCCTTTCTCCCCCACCTTCTCTCTACCCTCATGGTATCACTATTCCCAGTATTGTTCCTGAGGACAAGAGAATATGTTGCTCTGAATATCTAGTTTAAAATGTGTTACAGAGTGCTGAACACAGGACAGAGGTCATGGTGAAATGAGGAAAATTTAAGACTGAGATCTGAGGAATACAAGAGAGGTCATCAAAACTGTTATCTGCAAGATAAATTGGTTGAAGCAGCCCAAATAAATTTTAGGGATAATGAGGTAAGGATTGAAAATTGTCCAGGAGTGCATGGGTCACTTGAAGATAAATAATTCAGTGGGAAAATTTTAAAGCTAGAAAAATAAAGGACAACATTTAAAAACAGGATTTAATATTTGTAAATTATTCTTTCAAGGGATGTATTTATAAAAAACATGGCTTTTAATAGGGCTTGTGATCTGGACTTAATGGGCATCCTTTGGATTGTTAAAATGCTTATAATTACACTCATTTCATAGACGGAGAATCTATATATTCTTCATAAATATCCATCTTTATCCTATAGTCTTTCAAATATGCTTCAAGACACTCATAGATGTAAGAAATCTGTTTATCCAAGTCTACTCTAGTTGAAATAAAAGAACATACATCTTTTTAAAATTTGACAATCCAATAATGTTAGAAAGATTCAGCTGATACGATTATAACTTGTCTTAGAAATTCACCTAAAGTTTCCCACATTCCAAACAAACTAGCCCACAGAGGTCACAGAAGATAGTAATCCTTGTGGCATTTGAAGATTCAGTGTCATTCACCAATATCAGACTCTATTTTTAATAATTGTGTTTGTAGTGATTTTTATATAAAACCTGTGTCTGATTCCTTGGTTATTACTTGAGTAGAGTTGTTTCAAAGTATCTTAATTTTAATTTTCTCTTAATTATCATTCTTTAATTTTTCTCTTACAAGTAGGGCAATATGTAAACTTTTACAGATTCTCTGCCTGGCTATTTAACATTATCTATGGACTTACCTTCAGAACCATAGAGATAAGTTGTGTGAGTGGACTGAGAACTACTATTCTAAGTGTCCTGCAGCTCCCAAAATGCATTACTCGACAAAAATCATTTTTCAAAGATCCATTACTTGCCAACCTATGAGTCAAGGGCTATATGACCTTTTCCCAAAAGTATGAGGAGATTGTGGTGTGAGACCGAAGCAGGATCAATTACATTCATTCATTCTGAAATTTTGATTTGGAATTCAGACACCAATCGGTGTCTACAAGTGCTCTGAAGAGAGATGTCTAGGCACCCTCCAGGACTGAGGACTGTTTAGGTAGTTTTGACTTGGGTCCAACAATACTCGGAGCATGTTGGTTTGTAGGGAGAGAGAAGACAAAGCAGAAAAGAGAGGCAGAATGAGAGACCATGAAACTTTGAGTCATGTTAGAAAATATTAATCACAACCTACTCTTTCATGAGGCAAGGTTCAACTAAACTCTAAAATCCCTATCATTTGATTACAGTCTCATCCAGGACCCATCTGCAAAGTAATAAAATTGTTAGGATTTTCGTTGACTGATACTGGACCATTCATCCTAGTTGGTCTTCTGAAAGGTCATTCTAAGTGTCTGGGCAACATCAAACTTCCCTGACAAACATATCGTGACCAAGAATAAAATCCTGGTCTCCCACATGGAGGCAAAAATTGTGCCACTAAACCACTCCAATCTCCATTTGCATCTCGTTAGATGCTTCCGATCAGTCAAACTGCCTGCAGTGTTTTACTTCTGCTGGCTTAATGGCATTTGCTAATTGCAACCAATAATACTTACCTAAATAGGTTTAAAGGAAATGTTGTATGTGAATTGATGGCAAATAAATTAAGTCAATGATTTAGATCAATTTTAAGCTTTCATTAACAACATAGACCTCCCATAATTTATCTCAACCAGGTACATGAATGAACTTTACATGTTCATTCTCAGTCCTACCCCTCCCTACCAAGAGAGAGAGAGAGATTGTCTTTTAGACATTATTGTATTGCTTTGATTAAAATGTTTGTTTTAAAAGAGTGGCTCAATTTGTGTATGACAATTTGTGTGTGTGTGTGTGTGTGTGTGTGCATTAGAAAGAACGAAGAATGCTGTTCTTGATCCTTTTGAGAAGAGATGCCCAATATGTAGTCCTTAATAAAAGTTATTTATCTTATGCATGTGAAACTTGAGATTGAATAAGGAAGACTGTAGAAGAATAGATGCATTTGAGTTGTGGTTCCACAGAAGAATATTGAAATTACCATGGACTCTTAAAAAGATAAACTAATCTGTATTGGAAGAAGTATGGCCAGAGTGCTCCTTAGAGGCAATGATGGCAAGACTTCATCTTATAGACTTTGGACATTATGGCAGGAGAGACCAGTCCCTGGAGAAGGACATCCTGTTTAGTAAAGTGGAAGGGTGAGGAAGAAGAGGAAGACCCTCTATGAGATGGATGGGCACAGTGGCTGCTTCTATGGGCTCAGGCACAGGAACAACTGTGAGGATGGCGCAGGACCACGCAGTGTTTCATTCTATTGCGCATGGGAGTGATTATGGGTCAGAGCCAATGGCAACTAACAACAAGATGTTAATTTTATAATATTTAATGAATTGTGAAATCATTCTTATCTAGAGTTATGACTGTAGGCCTAGGAAAAATGTTTATGAACTTTTATCTCCAGAGGTTCTCTAGTATTGTGTATGAAATTGAAAGTATACTATTTAAAGTTGTTTATTGGCAGGAATATAAGTATTTGAAATCTACTTTAGAAATATACCTTTCCTGGGGAATAAACTAAACAATATAAAAACAATTCCAGGTTTTAGTGTTTGCATCTCTTTTCTGTTGTGTATTTTTAATTTTTTTTCTTTTTTTAATCATTTTATTAGGGCCTCATACAACTCTTTTCATGATCCCTACATACATCAATTGTGTAAAGCACATTTGTACCTTCGTGGCCCTCATCATTCTCAAAACATTTGCTTTCTGCTTGAGCCCTTGTAATCAGCTCCTCATTTTCCCTCCCTCTCTGCTCTCCCCTCCCTCATGAACCCTTGATAATTTATAAATGATTATTTTATCATATCTTGCACTGTCCGACATCTCCCTTCACCCACTTCTGTTGTGTATTTTTAATTTTTATATATTAAAATATAGTACCATCTGCGTAATCTGTGCTAATCTTATTTCTTTAATAGCTAATTTTCTACACCAAGTTTATTTTACCTGAATTTGACCAAATATTTTTAAGTCATCCAAGTTCTTAGTACTATAATACCAGGATAATTACAGTTTATATTACCGTTAAAAAATGAAATGAAAAGAAAGTAAAAATGTATATTCATTAATCATATTGATGATTTTTCTTTCCAGTGGTCTGAAAGGATGCTTAAAATGACTTAGTTCAGATGATGTGGCCAGGACAAATTGCACTCATCCATCAAGAGAAAAAGTGGGAGAAAAAAAACAAACCTCACTTTGAGTTATTCTTGTTAGATCAAATGAAGCCAGATGAAGTATTTTATTCTGAAATATCTTTCAATTGCTAAAGCACAACCATGCACACATATGTGCACACACACACAATTGAATATTAGACACAACCCAAACTGCTGAAAATGCATGCGTGCCTTGAAGCTGGGTCGTGAAGCTTGAGAAGAATTGTGCTCAGAGAAGCTCCAAACAGAAACTGGCTTCATTCGAACTGGAAATCTTTCTCTTGTGCTAATTATTTCTCTTCTGATTTGGTGGGTGTTTCCTTTCTTTTATCACATTTGCTCCAGACTGGTTATTTATATTATGCTTCTTTTGTTCTGTTTTAAATCCTTACTTATTACTAATCGAAGATGATTTTGTCTGTGGGGGGCACTATATATATGTATCCTTAATACTGACTTTCAAGTTGTAGACCTTGACAATGACATTAAGTGATTTATGTCACCTAATAACATTGTTTACTATCCTCACATTCTAAGAGTAGTCAGAGCATGAGCATTCTAATGGCTAAACACTCACTGTCTAATGTAAGGTTGGCAGTTAGAATCCATCAGCAGCTCCGTGGGAGAAGGGCTCTGGCCATCTGTTCCTGTAAAGCCTGTGGGGCAATTCTACTGTGCCTATTGGTCCTTATGAGTGGGAATCCACATAGCAACAGGGGAGTAATGATGATGTTGAGTGCAGAGAGATGGCCTCATTTTAGTTTACTTTATTTTAGACTTCATATTAAAATTTTCTAATGGCTGACATAACAACCCAATCACATTGAGCCAATAAATATTCTTAACAAGCTATAACAGCTGTACAAATTATCTTATAATCCTTTGGTTTATTTAAATTAGGGTTACTTAAAATTACAGCCATGCAATATTTGAACATGACTATTTAAAAACATCCTACTACAAATTTAGAGACATAAAACAGACAAATAATCCCAAATGTGGCATATAAGGCAGAAAATAGCAATGGTGTGCATACAGAGGGGTCATTAAAAGCTCAAGTTCATCTCAGTGGGCTGCCTGGCCTCCATGTGAAACTGGTCTCCTCCTAACTGCATGTGTTTGTGAATGAGTCTGCAGGTTCCAAGGCTTCAAATCTAATCTTCAATGTTGTAAGGATAATGTCGTGATCAAAGCAACTTGGCTGCTAACCCAAATCTCAGCACGTTGAACCCACCTGCCACTCAGTGGATAGAAAATGTGGCAGTCTACTTCTCTAAAGAAAGACAGTCTTGGAAGCTCTGTGAGAAAAATTTCCTCTGCCTTACAGGATTGTTATAACTTCAAAAAATTGTGTTTGTTTGCTTGGTTGCATGTTTGTTTTACCCTAACTATAATCAAGTGTTTCAATAATCAAAACTATAATATTGATTCAACTCTTACATAGGCATGCTACCACCTGTCTGCCAAGCCATCCTATTGTTCTGACTTGTACATTGCTATGATTCTGGAAGTTATATCACTTTTCATTCAAATACCAACAAAGTCAACCATAAGGTGCACATTTCAGCTGAGCTCCTACTCTAAGGAAGACTCATTCTACTTCTGAAAACTAACCAAGGAAAGCATTTCAGATCACAATAGAACATTGTCCTACACACTTATTTTGTACACATCGACAAGACACATTTAATTCTGGAGGAATACATCGTGTTTGGTGTAGTAGGGAGGCGGGGGGGGGGGTGTGAAAAAGATTCTTGGATTTGCACAATAGCCCCAGTGAGAGATGTGAACATGCTGCCAACTTGAGGATCATCTAGTAGCAGGCAGTATATATTCTTGTTGCATACAGTTTCCATGAATAAGCATTCTATGTTATATCTCTATCTATCTATCATCCATCCATCATCTATCTATCATCCATCCATCATCTATCTATCATCTATCTACCTATTGATCATCTATCTATCCACACAAAACTCACACACAACAATGCATATGTAACCCATAGAAATTACTCTTAAAAATATTCCCAGTGGCACAGTGGGTTTCACATCGCCTGCTAACTACAAAGCCACAGAAGAAAGATGAGGATTTATGCTCCCATAAGTACCTAGAGTCTTGGAAACACACAGGGGTGGTTCTACTCTGCCCTAGGGGGTTGTTATGTGGTGATGTCAACCCAATGACATTGAGTTTGGTTTGAGAATTTACTTTTCCTTCCAATCTTCTCACTGCTTCAGTTCATGGTCTAATCCTTCCAGGGCTCACTCATGTCTATATCAGCCAGCTTTTTTGTGTGTGGGTAATTCATCTTCCATGACACTTTAAAAAACTCATTTTATTATTAGATTACTAAGAATAGGTGAGTCCTATTCCCATCAGTATAAACTCAATGTCTTGGAATTCAAAACTATCTCCTATGTGGCTTTAATATGCTTCTTCTATCATTATATTTATTCAATTTATGTCATGCAAAAATATAAATGAAATTTTTATGGCATTCAATCTTCTTTTCCCTACTTACTAAAGCCTTTTTTGACCAACTACTCACAAAGTTACTTCTTCCTTCCTTTCATGCATATATCCACTTTCTATCCATAAATCATGCCTGCAATGTGCCAGGGTTTTTTGTTTGTTTGTTTAATCTTTTCCTTAGCTATCAAAGTTTCAGTGTTATGCAAAACTTGCATATGTGTATATATTTCGTCCCCAAATATATTTTTAATTCACTGCGTGAACCCCATTGCAGTCTAATAGTATACCTAACAATGTTCCCTTTGCAACTAAATGACAATTGATGTAGTTTTTATTTGATTTCTCATAGGCCAATGTGATAAAATGACAAAATGAGATATAGAGACATTAAGCTCTGTAAGATATCAGAGATGTGACTGTTGGTGAACACAATAATAAAAGGGAATCTAATAGAGAAGATGTAGAACTTTCATTAAAGTTCTGAACAAAAGTAATAATACAATTATACCAAGAGGGAATAGCATACACAAGATAAAAGTATAACTTGAACCAAAGCAAGGCTCTAAAATGTCTATTAAAATTCTGCGAGGCAGCAAATAAAACAGCTTGACTGCTGTTGGCGTGGGGGTGGATAGCTCTGGAGATGAGCATGCTGAAAGTGAAGCCTTTCTGCATTTTCCCCAGAGAATAAGAAACAGAGACATAGTGCAATTCTTATATGCCTTTGGCGGTAATTTAACAAATGAAGTAAAAGGTTGAGTATGTAGGGGGAATTTGTGTTGTCTGCACAGAGATTGTATAGTCAGACTGTCTGTGATACAATCCTATCTTCTCTACTTTAAGACTCTGTGATCTTACGTAACTAGCCTACCTTCTCTGTGCCACAATTTTCTCAAATGCAAAAAGGTTATGATTGCAAATAAAATGGATGGTATAAAACTCAGTGAACTAGTATGTAATGCACTTAGAAGTGTAACGGGCATATATGGTGTAATTGTCAGTTGTTAAAATTGTAGTTTACCCTTAAAGCTTTTTCTAATAGATGCTAGATATGTGTAATGCATGTAGAAAGTTAGCAGAAGTGTGGTGCAAAGATGATGCATATTTAGAATTGGAGGCATCTAGTGGGAAGAGAAGCAGACCTGGTGAGCATTGCTACGGAAAGAAAATCCCTACCCGATTTTGGAAGAGGAGTGCTTGGACAGTGCAAGTTTTTAATGTCTTTAATGTCTTACTTACAAAGAGTTGGAGGTTCAAGTACACCAAAGATCATCTCAGAAGGAAGGCACAATAATTTACTTCTGAAAACAACAAAAATAACAATAAAAAAAAAACATTGAAAACCCAATGTGCTCTACAGATCTACTCTGACATACATAGGGTTTCCATGAATAAGAAGTGGCTTGATTACAAAGTAGCACATACCATGCTACAGATTCTAGATATCAGAGCACGTTATTCCCTGTCGCCAGGTAGTTGCGGATTAAGACCACCTCTTTTTGCATCCTGCTCAGCAACTTTTGTTGTAGCTTTATGAATTAAGTATTCTCTTTTCCTAAATAAGGGGGCATTTTCTTTTAACTGCTTGCAACAGAAAGAATTTTACAAAATCCCATATTACAGAGTAACTTAGCTTATTGGTACCATGGGGTCAATTCTAACTTATGACCACCCAATATGCACCAGAAGCCCGTTCCTGCACCATCCTCACAATGGTTATTATATTTGAGCCCATTGTTGCAGACATTGTGCCAATCCATCTCTTTGATGATTCTCTTCTTTACCAAGCTTGTATGCTTCGCCAGAGATAACAAGTCCAAAGTATGTGGCACAGAGTCACACCAACCTCACTTTTAAGGACTATGCTGGCTGTCCTTTTGCCAAGACAAGTTTGACGGTTCTGGAAATCCATGCTGTAGTCAAAATTCTTTAGCAACAGCACAGTGCAGTTGAGCCCATCCTCCATTCTTCTTTGTTCAATGTCTAGCTGCCATATGCATTTGAAGTGATTGGAAATATAATGGCGTGGGTTAGGTATACCTTACCACAAAAAGAACACCTTTGCATTTGACACTTTATATAAACCATTTGTGGGGTTTTTTCCTGGATGCACTGTGTTGTTTGATTTCTTGACTGCTGCTTCCATCCATATTTATGATGGATTTGAGCAAAATGAAATTCATGACAATCTTAATATATCGATAGTACAGCTTAAAAAATCATGTAATTGGGAGCTCTTATAGATGTTGTAACAGTTCATAATTCAATTAGATCAGTGCATAATTGTATAATTGCTGTCACCATCAGTTTCAAAACATTTGCTTTCTTCTTTAACTCCTTGATGACAACTCCCCTTTATCCCCTTCCACCACCCTACCCTGCAGGAGCCCTTATTGTTATGTTACATATTGTTATTATTATGTTCTGCATCTTACAACATCCAATATATCCATTCACCCACACTTCTGTTATTAATTCCCCTTGAGTGGGTTTAAACAGTCATCAACTTTGACAACTTTTTATACATTGATATTAATACTGCATATGGTCCAGTTATGAGAGTTTTTGTTTTCCTTATATTAAAAGACAGAACATTGTTGTATTTGATCTTCATGAGTAACTACTTCAAATCCTCTTCACTTTCAGCAAGCACAATTGTGTCATTTGAATATTCCAGTTTATCAATGAGACTTTCTCCAGTGCAGGATTGTGTTCAACATAATGCAGTTTTTCAGATTATATGCTCTGCATATATATTGAATATGTGTAGGAAAAGTATACAACCCTGACCCATACCTTTCCTTGTTATAAACCATGTAAAAGTATCTTGTTTTGTCCTAAAAATCACCTTTTGTCTATATGGAATCTCCACCTGTGCACAGCTAAATGTTCTGCAATTCCCATTCTTTGTGAGTTACCCATAGTTTTCTATGATCCACACAAACAAATGTCTATTCCTAGTCAATAAAACATGAGTAATCATCTTTATGATATTCTCTACTTTTAGCCAAGATACATAGAATATCAGCAATGGTATCTCTTATTCTATATTCTCTTTTGAATCCAGCTTGAATTTCTAGTAGTTTCCTGTGAGTGTACTACTGCAACTATTTTTGTTTAGTTTTGCTTTTTTTTCAAATGTTTTATTTTTAACAGTTCCATTGCATATAATTCAATAGTTCAATCACATCATGAACAGTTTTAGAACATTTTTAGAATGTTTAGAACATTTTTAGGACAGTTAAAATAGTTTTAGAACATTTTTTTGGTTCTTGGACTCATTGCTATCCCTATTTACCCCCAACCTCCCCTGTGATACTGGCGTCTCCATGGATTTACCTATCCTGTATTTCATATAAATAAACTATTTTTTTAAATCAGCAACAATAACAAAGTAAAATGGATAAAACATTTGATCAAAAAGAAATCAGGGAATATTAAAAACTGGAACAAACTTAAAATGGATCAAAAAAGAGATTAAATGATAAGGTGCCAAATGTCAACCCAAATGCATCTGCAAATAATCCACTCCCCAATGCATTTTCTTCTGAAAAATTGTACTGACATATGATAGTAAGGATATAGTTTTTACATTCTGTTGGGTTACTTTGGGGGGAAAGAGCATGAATATGGATCTTTTCCAATTGGTTGGCCAAGTAGATTTCTTCCAATTTCCTGTTTTAGACTTGTGAACACCTCCACGGCCTCCACTTCTGGAAAGATCTCAATTGGCATTTAGTCAACCATGGTGCCCTGCTTTCTGTCAGAACTTCCTGCAGCTTGAATTTCTTTCTTCAATACTGTTGGGTTTTGATCAAATTCTATCTCCTAAAATGGTTAAACATTATTCATTTTTTCAGTACAGTAACTGCATTTCATCTTTGAGTTTTTCAATATTTTGCCTGTGGAACCATTCAGTATTACAGTTCAAGCCTTGTTTCTGTTCCTCATTTCATAGAACTTGAGATAAACCAAGTGTGTTCTGCTCTGGATTTTCTAACTCCAGGTCTTTACTTTGTTTTTGGAAGCTATTCTTCAAAATCTTCTCTCAACTCTTTTCCTCAGACTTTATCCACTCTTACTTTTTTTAACTAATGAATGGTCAATATCAAAGTTTAGAGTCTCTTTGGATCTCTACCACAGTACTCCATGCTGACAGATGAATAGTGGACACTTATAGTGGAGAACGAGGATATCTCACAACTAGCTTTTGTCAAAAAAACAAAACAAAGAATCTCTAAGCGCTTCCTTATGTGCCTTTATAAAATGGCAGGAGCAATGTGAACAAGTATGGAGACTGGCTGGATTAGGCATCATGTTCCATAACTTTACCATTGCCCAAGTCAATTTTTCATCTATTTTTTTATTCCTTGTACTGCAATGTAGATATTAATTCAATGTAGAAATAAATTTCACAGAACTCATTAACAATTAATTACAAAAGAATATAAACAGAATTAAAAATTATAGGTATGTGGCTGGAGATACTACTCTACTTATACCATTGAGTATACACTTAAAAATGCATTATCTGAGGAACCAAGAGTGACCTCAACAAATGGAA
>NW_022103928.1:49884092-49885511 GCF_000313985.2 Echinops telfairi
CAGGCTAACACAATAGTAAAGATGTCCGTTCTGTCCAAGGCACTATATAAGTTTAATGCTATTCCAATACAAATACCATCATCCTTCTTCAAAGAATTGGAAAAACTGATTACCAACTTCATACTGAGAGGGAAGAACCCCATAATTAGCATAGAGCTCCTGAAGAAGAGGGACAAAGTGGAAGGGCTTGCTCTACCTGACTTTAGCATGTATTAAATGGTCACAATGGTCAAAACAGTGTGGTACTAGTATAACAACAGATATTCAGACAAATAGAAAATGGCTGAAAACCCAGAAATAAAAAACACCAGCATACGGACAACTGATTTTTGATAAAAAATATCAAATAGGAAGCAGATGTCCTCTTCAATAAGTGGTGCTGTAAAAAATGGATATCTACCTGCAGAAAAGTGAAGCAAGACCTGTACCTCACTCTATGCACAAGAGTAAACTCAAGGTGGATCACAGACATTTAGGTAAAACCTCAACTATTAGGGTTTTTAATGAGGGAATTGGGACAAACCTGAGAACCTTGGCACAGGGAATACATCAACTATCAAAAATCGGGAAGGATACAAATACAGAGGAGTCACAAATTGACAAGTGGGATATACTGAAGATAAATCACTTGTGTACATCAACAGAATTCACCAAGAGAGTAATAAGAGAGTCCACAGACTGGGAAAACATCGTCAGCAATGACACATCAGACAAAGGACTTGTTACTAAAATCTATAATATTTTGCAAGCTTACAATAAAAGAACAAAAACTAACTGCCCACTAAGGAGGTAGACAAAGGACCTGAACAGAGGTTTCACAGGGCCAGAAATCTGAATGGCCAATAAACATATGAGAAAATATTCCTGATCATTGGCCATAAGATAAATGCAAATTAAAACAACTATGAGATACCACCTAACACCCTCAAAGGTAGCCCAATTCAAAATATCAGAAAGTAACAAGCGTTGGAGGGGCTGTGGGAAGATAGGCTTTTCCATTTTTGTCAGTAGCTTTCTTTTTGTTAGTTATTTTGTTTTTGTTTTTATTATTGTCTTTGTTGGTTTTGACTTCCTTTGTTGTTTTAAAGGCTTTGCCTGGTTTTTGCACTTACTAATGTATCTGCATGTCTATCTAGATAAGATAGGTGGGATAAATAATTCAGAGATGAAAAGAATAAGAGTAATGGTAATGGGGGGGGTATGGGATAGGGGGAGGTGGGAGAAAGGAAGGGGATGGGGGAACCAACCCAGGGACAAGGGAACAACAAGTGAACTAAAATCAGTGGAAGGAAAATCATAGGATGCCTAGTGGGGCTTAATCAATGGCAATGTAGCAGCTAGGAATTACTAAACCCAAATGAAGGCCAACCATGATGATGGGACAAGAGGAAAGTAAAAGGAAATAGAGGAAAGACCCAG
>NW_022103928.1:49886978-49906906 GCF_000313985.2 Echinops telfairi
TCACATATCTATGGTATACTGATTCAAGAAAAAGAGTCTTTGGATAGCAGTAAATCTGAAGCAGGCGATTGGGAATTTGATGATATTTTGCATAGTCAGAAACATTTTTTCTGCTTAGAAAATGTTTTTTCTGAAACACAGATGTGTTTTTTCAATGCCTTGGAATTTCCTCTTTTGAAAATATGTTGAGTCAACTGAATTTTTAAAGAAAATAATTATATCCTGAATTTAGCTTTGCTGAAAGAGCATGTAAGAATTGCAATCAAGATCATTATAGAAGCATTTGAAGTTTTCCTGGAGTTTACTATGTGAGAATGAAATATAGGAAATGAGGTCCCAGGGTTAATGGAAACTTCAATTTAAGAAAAAAATACCGAGAAAGTACATTGAGATTAATAAAAGTTACCAACATCTACATTATCATTTATCTTTGATAATAGAAAATCTCAATATTTTCATATTCAAAATTCTTTATTGAAGTAATTACTAGCTATAATTTGGTTATCCTAACATATTGTTAGTTATATAAATTCTAAAAAGTGGCTGGAGGGTGAATGTGTGAGAAAGTTAGACATGTGTTTATCTGTGTCCAGTTTTTGGTGTTTATAAATAAAGCCACTATAAATATTTGACTTGTAAGGTTGCGGTACCATTTGCTTTTCTACCAGAAAATGAATAAAAATTCCGTTTGTTCAGTATTTTGCTAATCTTGTAAAGTCAACCCCCCGCCCCCAACCCCTGTCCCAGTATCTGAGTAGATGCATATGGGCAGTGGTAGCTCAGTGGTAGCTTTCTTATCTTCTAGGTGGAAGACCTCTGGGTTCTGTTCTTAGCCAACCTACCACAAGAACAGCCACCTTCCACCTGTCTAATAGCATTTCCTGTATTGTTCTAATGAATAACAGGTGTGGTGCAGTGAAAATACTCCACATGATTATTTTGCCCATAGTCTTTGTAACTTGCACCCAATAACTGGAAAGAAGCATTCAAATAAGGCATATGGAACTGTAGCGAAGCGATTGGTCACTTTGACTATCTCACTGGGTATAAAAGTCGCCATTCCAGAAACAAGAAATGAAGAAGCCTGGGGGAAAACCCGTGACCGTAAAGAAAGAAGAGTCCTAGGCAAAGTGGGTAAGGTACCCCCATGTGGAGAAGCAGGAAACCTGAGATAGACCAGCAGGCTCCCTGGCCCGCAGAATGAGTAGGGCTAGTGCCTTAAGGCAAGAAGCTAGCTTGGAGACTCAGGTGTTTATCAGCACGCAATGTGCTTTGTAGCACTTGACCGAGCAGGGACTGGACTGTGTGTGCTGGCGTTACTAGATACGAAACTGAGGACTAAAGAACTATATCCTTACAGATCTTGGCTTGTTGAAACCTGTTAGCGTTCCTAATAAACCCTAAGAATTATGAGTATTATATTGTCTGTGTGTTCTCCGTGGTCATTTCAACGGATTATCAAACCCCACAGAGAAGTACTATAGGAAGGACTATTGATTTCAGATTTATAAACTACATTATGACAATTGAGTGAGTTGTCCCATAAAATTAAAGTTCTAAGGCTTCAAACCCAAGAAGTCAATACTAGAAGGTCTTTGGTTTGGGGCTATTGTGAAGAATATTCATATTTGTATTTTCTGTCAACCTCCCTGATTGCACTCACACATTTGTATTTACACATACCTATGGAAACGTTTGTCTGTTCTCCAAATAACATGTTCTTACATATAAATTTACTTTTCCCAACCTTCCCTCCATGGTAAACAACACTAAATAACTGGTATTTCAGTATTTATCTAGTCTTGTCTTCTTATAAAAGAGGATCATACAATATTTGGCATCACATGCTAAACTTATATCACTTGGCATTATGTCCACAAGCTTCATGTATGTTATTAGATGCTCCTCATAATCATCATTGTTCATTTTAGTTCTGCATTATTTTATTGTATGTATGAACCACAATTTGCTAATCCAATCATCCTTTCATAGACACTGCAACCATTTACTTATTATTTACTTGTTGCTATGGGAATAACAAACAAAGAGCAGTGAACATGGGTTTGTCACTAATTTTAGTTATTTAGGGTATGCGAGGATGGCACAAAAATCAGCATTGTTTAAATCTGTTATGTATAAGATCATTATGAATAGAATCAATTCAAAGGCACCTTGCAACATCAGGATATATGAGAGAGCTACAAAGATTTCATAGAAAATAGAATTGAAAAAAATTGAATTTTCCCATGAACGTTTTGAAGTTCCCAAACATAGTTAAAAGTAACATCGCGAGATTTAAGGGCAGTTGTGTTATTCTGGGTTGACTAGATAAATCAATTCATGGACACTAATATGTGCATAAGAAAGAGCTTTATATATAAGAGCAATGAAATATTGAAAAAACATCCCAGCCCATTCCAGATCAAGTCCATAAGTTAGATATTAGCCCATATGTCCGATACCAATCTATAACATCCTCTTCAGACTCACGAAACACATGCAATGATGCTGAGTGCAGTATGATCACAGGCTAGTAAAAATTCTTGTGGATCCAGTGGCAAAGTAAGCATCTCACTGCTAGTGTGGGTCTCCATGTGATTCCTCCAGCTCCAGGGCTCTAGCATAGCTCCCTGTGTCTTGTCAACAGGAATGTTTCCCATGGAGTCTGTGAGTGTCCCACCTCCAACAAGCTATTTATGTCCCTAGTGGCTCCAAATGAGGTCATCAAGCTGCGACCTGATTGACGGGCTAAACTCCACCCCTTCACATTTAAGTCTCAAATTGACAACAGATTATTGAACTACCACAGTAGTTTTATCTCTAGTTTCTGTTGTTTTATTTTTGAGAAAACATCATACTGTTTTTCATAGTGAATGTGTCATTTTGTAGTCCCACAAGAATTGAAAAGCAGTTTCTATCTCTTTACATCTTTGCCAACATTTGCTGTTGTTTGTTCTTTGTTTGCTGGTTTTTCAGTGGCATTTTAGCTTGGAGAATATATAATCTCATTTTACTCTCAATTTCAATCTCTCTGATGGATAATTAGAGTATTGGGGAAAATTGGAAGTTGACAAAAATGAAATGAACTCTGTAAAGATTGATACCCAGTGCATTATACTGAGCTAAAATTAGCTGATACTAGACATTTTGAAGCATAATAAGGTCTACTATGTCAAGGATGATAAATTGAAAGGAAATGGCATCGCACTCATCCTCAGAATAAACATTTCAAATTCATTCAACATTGAAGTCTAATGCTATCGGTAATGGGATAATAGCCACACTCATACAAAGAAGAGTAATTAATATGAGTAATACTCAACTGCATGCACCTGCTTCTAAAATCAAAGTGGAAGGACTTGAAGAATTCTACCAAATGTCTGCAGTCAAAAAGTGATCAACCATACAATCAAGATGTACTGGTAATTACACTTGATTTGAATGGGGAGGTTGGAAACAAAAAACGACTGGTAGTTGAAAAATATGGTCTTTATGATGAAAATGACACTGGGGAGAAAATAATAGAATTTTGCAAGAACATCCATATTCCCATGTTACTTGAAAGCATTGTTTTTCAATGACATTAATGATAACTATACATGTGTATTTCACCATATGGAATACACTACACCTGTGGGAAGAAACGATCAAGAGGTCCAATAATACCAGCCATAAAAATGTCAGGGGGTCAACTGTGGAACAAACTTCAATTGCCCAAGTAAAAGTTAAAGTTGAAGCTGAAGAAGATTTGGGCATTCTTCTGGACGTCCACGGTATATTCAGCATCTTTCACTGATACCGTAATATTAAGGCATCCATTCTTCTGTGTTCCTCTTTATTCATGGTCCAGCTTTTGCATGCTGATGAAGTGATTGAGAATGCAAACATACACCTTAGTCCTCCAAGTGGCACTTTAAAAAGGCTTTTTAATAAGGGGAGATGATGTCAAGAAGCCCATGTAGAAAAAGGATGCTTAGAAACTGATGGTGGTAGCAACTGTACAATTCTCCTTGGCATGATTGAATGATGGAAATATATGATATATACATTAATTTTTATTAAAAACTAAACACAAGGAAATAAATAAAGAGGCCTTTTGTAGCAGATGTTCCCAGTGCAGTACTTGGTTTGCTCTCTTGACTTCTTCCATCTACATCTGTTGCTTGTAGATGCATGTCCATGAAATCCTTGACATCTGTGTTTAGTACTGATGTTTTATTATGATGGTTGTGTTAGATAGGATTCTGTAGAAAAACAAAACCAGCACACTTATGATTATAGAGAGATAGATGATAGATAGATAGATAGATAGATAGATAGATAGATAGATAGATAGATAGATAAATAGATACAACATAAGAAATAAACTAATTAGTCCACAGAGCAGTAAAAATGGTTCAGTTCAACTCACTTCTGTGAGACAGTTATTACACTTCCAGTCCTTCAACTCACGAGGGCTGCTCTGTGCAAATTCAGGAAGCAGACAGCTGAGTTTTCTGTAGAGCAATACAGGCTTTCAGACTACAGGCAGCAAACAGCAGGGCAGGTTACCAACAATCAGCCAGACAGCAGAGTCTGACAGCGCCCAGCTCATGATGTATACACCAGCAGTGTGGTGAAGCAAGTCTTTAAGGAGCCTAAAACTATAGTGACACAGTCCACAGGTTGGGTTTCCCACAGGTAGTGTAGCTCACAAGTTGAGGCAGAGAACTAGCTAAGGTAGCCACACACTGGTCCAATCATCAGAGAGCAAGAGACAAGAAAAAAGCTTTTTTATCTCTTTGGCCATTTATCTCTTTGGCCTTCAATAAAATTGCAACCCTATTAATCCCACATGTGTTTATTGGCCAGGTTGGCACAATAAGCCTACCTATCACAATGGCGTTCATTCTTTTCATTTGTGAGTTTTGTTTTCTTTGCTTTGAGTCATAATTTATGCCATAGTCATTGATCTCCATCAGTAACGATGTCATATTTTCTTCACTTTCATTAAGCAAGGTTGTGTCCTCTGCATTTCACAGGTAGTCGATGAGGCTTCCTGCAATCCTGATGCTGTGTTCTTCTTCATGTAGTTTTTCCTTTGCCACTTTCATGACTTTTTAGGCCTCCAGAAGAGAAATTTCCTCTTCATTTTTTGTTATGCTTGATCCTCTTCTAAGGACGTGTGTGTACCTTACTATTTTCTGCCAACTATAATAAGGAAACTGCTGGCATGAGGATCGTTCCTGGTCCTTCTGTACCGGGAGCACAGGCCTATGTGTGTCCATGAAATTCAGAATATGGTGGAACTGTGGAACTCTTTTTCCCAGCTTTATTCTAGAAAAGTGGTTCTCAGCCTTCTTCATACCACGACGCTTTCAGACAATTCCTCATGTTGTGGTTACCACCCCCAACCATAAAATTATATTCTTTGTTACTCCGTCACTGTCATTGTGCTACTGTTATGAATCGGCCAACCCCTGTGAAAGGGTCGTTCGACCCCCAAAGGGGTCGCAACCCACAGGTTGAGAACCACTGTTCTAAAGCTAACTAATGGGTTGCCTACTATTTTCCATAAGGAGCCTAGTTGGTGGTACGGTGATTAAAGCACTTGACCACCAACTGAGAGGACAGCAGTTCAACACAGGCATGTATGCAGAAACAGGTTATGTGTATAAAAAAATCACAGCTTTGGAAAGCCTACAACCCACTTGTACCCTGGCCTATAGGTCGCTTTGAGTCAAAATTGACTTGATGGCAATAAGCTTTATTTTCCCTAAGATCACGGAGTGATATAAGTTGTTTATAAACAGCTACTTAACTAAAGCTTAGCTTTGCCTCAGAAGAAAGGGCTGATATCCTTTTCCGTAAAGTGAAAGCCAAGTACACTCGATGACGTAGTTCTACTCTTTAGCTCACGGATCACCTTGACTAAAACGTAACTCCTCAGAAGCTTTTACACAACCATTTGCTCTAAGTGTGCACCATACTGCAAGCAGCAGCAACGGAAACTTTTAGACTAACCAGCACCAAGGACAGTGCTTTTACATGCCTTGCAACTACCAGACAACTTAATATATTTTTCCTTTGGAAAATACAATTTTATAATGCTCTTAGTCCTATTCTGTTTCTTAACTACAAGGGATGTGGGCTGTTATATTTTAAGACTCCTACAGAGCTGCGTGTTTAAAGTGTCATAAATCTAACTGTTCCAACGAAGATTTAACCATTTTTATTAAAAACTGCCCACTGGGTTGCTGCAAGCTCATGACTAATTTCCAGGATGGATTCAAAACAAAACAAAAATGATTCTACTTTTTTTTGCCAGTCATTGCTCCTATGGAAAAGTGGAATTTTGAATGCCTCTTATCCACAATATCTGCTGATGTCACACATCTCTTTCCACACTGTGAAGACATCCTTTAATATATATATGCACATACTTTTAAAATATACTTTCTATATATGTATACATATTTGCTCAGACAGCCTTTCATTTAGAAGAGCATGTCTGTTTCTCTATAAGTAATTCAGATATGTATAGAGTGTTGGGTGCTAGGCTAGTTAATGGAAAGGGTGGTTTTTCAAACCCGACAGTCAATCCCTGTGAGAGAGAGTGGCAGTCTTCTTTTAGAAAGATTACAGCTTTGGAAAGCCATGGTTCTCTAGCCTCATTATGAATGAGAATCAGCTCGTTGGCAGTCGGTTTGGGCATATAGGCATAATGTTTGAAAATGAACTTACATAAAAGTCAGTATGACTCACTGATAAGGCTAAGCTTCCTACTCATGCTTATAGGCTTAAATCTCCTAGGGAAATGGTTTCCTCCATGGGTATAGACTCGCTGGCATTTCCCTGATTTCGGAAAAAGAGTGGACAGGGCTTTTCCAGCTAGCAGGGAGGATTAGTGTTTATTGGCTGGGCAACGGGCAATTTCTACTGGATTTATTCTTTTGAATATAACTTTTCCGGCACTTTATCCTCTGTCCATCCATTAAAAGTCCACGTTGATAAAGATATTCACTCCGAGTTCATCTTCAGTCTTTTCTATTCCCAACTCGTTCTGAAATATATCACTCATACCCCTTTCCCTCTGTGGTCAGACTTGGAAGTCAGTTCCCATGACCGATTTCAACTGCACTCAAATCAATATCCTCTTGGGCATCTACCTTCTGGAGGACTTCAGACACAACACAAAAATATCATTCAATAATTCCTTTGCTAACATATACAAACACATAGAGATACAGCTACACGGGCATTTAGACTCCTGAATCTTTCTTTTGCTCTTGTGGTTTTGGGTGGTAAACTACATCACCATCTCATCAGTTACCCAATGCAGAAACCAGGAAGTGATTCTTACTCCCTGCCAATGCTTAGTCAATGGCCCCTGTTGATAATTCTTCGTCTGCATCTCTCAAAACCTTACGCAATCTCCTCCACCCTTTCTGACACAGTTTAAGTCAATCCTGCATAATGGTGAAATTCACAGTCTGCAATACCCATTTTCACACTTATCTCTGTCCATTTATTTTTTTTTATTTTTTATTTTTTATTTTTTAAACATTTTATTAGGGGCTCATACAACTCTTATCACAATCCATACACATATCAGTTGTGTAAAGCGCATTTGTACTTCATTCTGAAACCATTTTCTCTCCACTTAAACCCCCGACATTAGGTCCTCATTTTCCCCTCCCTCCCAGCTCCCCCCTCCCTCATGAGCCCTTGATAGTTTATAAATCTCTCTGTCCATTTCTCTCCATTCTCCACTTAGAATGAAAGCAAATTTAGCATGGTCTTATTCCTTTTAAATCTATAAAATCTTCTCTCATGAGCCAAGCATTGTGAAATTTCTCAGTGCTCTTGAAACAGATGGTATGTTGCTTTCACAGCATGAAGTGCTCTGTTTATCAGTTAAAGTCCAGTTCATTGATAGCGTTGTTCAGGTGGTTTATATCCGTCATGTTTTCCTGTCTTCTTGCTCTATCAATTGCTGAAATCTCTTTCTGGATCTAGTTTCCTTCTCAGTGCTATCAGCTTTTGGTTTATGTACAAGAGGGGTTCAAATAAGATTATGGAGAAAATAAAATTAAAGGAAAATGAAAAATGTCCTTGAATTGTTGATACTACCTTGAACGATAAGGGTTATCCACATGTACTAACAAGAAAGAGACTTCTAGTAGTGCTAATTTGGACTGTTGGCCTTTGCAGCTGTGAAGCATTGCATTTTTGTGCTTTAAAGTCACATGCCATGTAATATTGCATTAGCTGAGCCCTCCAAACCGAGATCTGGGTAAGTTGGTAATCTTCGATGCATTTCTGTTTATTCGTCATAAAAATCAGAGCACCTCTTTGCTGGAGATGTTCGGACAATTACATGGATTAATGCAGGGCATTTTTACAACAGCTGGGTTTGTGCTTTTACACAGCTGTTATCATTCAGGTAGCATCAGTATCCTTGTCTAATTATGTGAATACTCCCCTCAGACAGGAGATAGAACAACTGGCCAGATCCGACCTTTCCTGTTGGCAGCTGAGTGCCTGCTCTCTCTTCCTGAGGCCGTCCTCAAGCCAACTGGTTTCTGAGAAGTCCTAAGTTTGTCATCCATGTTCTTCTGGACATACCCTTTACACTGCTTTACACACCTCGAACCTGCTGCATTACATGTGCAGAGGGATTCCACTTGCTTAATTTCTATGTGTTGCAGGTGCATTCCCTCAAGTTAATTCCTACTTATGGCAATTCCATGTCACAGGGTGCAACTACCCCATAGGGTTTCCAGGCTGGAATCTTCAAAGAATCAAGTCACTAAATCTTTCTCTTGCAGTGTCACTGGGTGGGTGCAAACCTCCCTTCTCTTGGTTAACAACAAGGCCCCTAGCATTGTGTGACTAGGGCTCCTTTTAAATTTTATAGCATTATTATTTTTCTCTGGTTCTCAAGGATTGACCCACTGCACCTATTGTTCTGGCTGAAGGAAGTTAGCACCAAAGGAGCAGATGTTATAGGAATTTAGAGGAGGAAAAAACCATTGCAGGCTGGCATGATCTGGGTGACTGGTTTGTAGATGACAAACATTCATCAGAAACCAGCTCACCCCAAGCCATGGCTATGTGTGGAAAGCCCAGGGGTTTCTTTACTGTAACTCTGTTTAACAAAGAACTCTAAGGAGGTTTCTCTTGGAGCTCTAGAAGGGTAAAGGTAATCATTCTTCACCTGAAATTGTATTTCTCATTTTGCATATATAAGGCCAAGGAGCACTTTTCTTGTCACACAGCATCTATTTGGTGACGGCCATTCACAAAGACATTTAATGTGAGGTTGAGTTCCTAAATTCCTTACTTAAAAAAAAATTAAAAAGACCAAAAAAAAAAAACCCTCTACTTTTAGGTAAAGAAGCCCTGTTGGTATGGGTGGATTAGACACTGGACTGCTAACATCTTAGTAGGGGTCTCCAACCCACCAGCCACAATGGAGGAGAAACTGGGACTGCTTGCTTTCAGAGAGTTACAACTTTGAACCCCTTTTAGCGGGTCAACTCAATGACAACAGGATGGGTTATTTTTAGATGTTCTAAAATCATAGAACATCATTTCTAAATTTGTAGTAGAAGCTACATCTTGGATGCTGGCATACAGTAACATCTGAGAAAATTTAAGCAAGGGTGACTTTAAAATAAGTAGGACATTAGATGGCATAATGCAAGCTACATATTCCCAATCTATCCTATTTAAATACATTCGTATCTATTTGTAATCAAGTAACTATCCGAATTTAAATAGAAAAAAAAAAGACATGACTTCATGAATTAGATTGCTTTCCTAGCCCTGGGACTGCTTCTTACTAAGTTAGTGTAGGGTTCTGACACATCACTCCATTTACTTATAAAATCTTAATTATACAGAATCTATTTCACACATTGCATATGGTAGTTCAAAACAGTATATTTAGAAATTCCTTATTCACTTGTAATTAAATCCGTGGATAGTAGTTATAAAATGTAACACCATACTTGGGTGGTAGTTACATAACTTCGTGTTACCTTGACAATGTAAAAGGTTAGGGGTGGAGTCTAGCCTGTCAATCAGGTCATAGCCCAATGGTAGCTCCTTGTGAGTATGACCTCATAAGGAGGGTCCTATGAGCCTACAGAGGGACTAATGGACTAGGATCAGACATATGGACTAGCGTTGAACATGTGCACTTGATCTGGACTGGGCTGGGATGTTTGCTTGATATATAATTACTTCTTAATGTAAAGCTCGCTCGCTCACTCATGCATATGAGTGTCTCTGGATATGTTTCCAGAGTTAACCCGGCCTAACACAACTTGTAAATGAATTACTGAAATTTATCATAAGCATGGATAATTTAATATCTAAGCCTAATAGTCGACATGGCAGCATTAATTTTAAGTCAGTAATCTCAGGTATGTGAAACGTTCATAGAGATCATGTTGCACAATTAAATGAAGAAATAAATGAAGTTCCTCTCAGCTTCTGCAAATCTTTTAAAGTTGGAGTTTGAGTCACAAGCATGCATTGTATGAATCATTTCAAGTGGCTCGCTTTATTGCACTTACCTGTTTGTTGCTGCTGTTTGGAAAATGTCCACTAGAGGGCAGAAAGAACCAATCTTAAAAGTCCAACATGTTTGGGTTTTTTTTTTTAACAAACTGAATTGGATAGATGTTTTTCAACTAAAAGTTAGGTAACTATTTTTCAAACAGTCATGTTTCCTCGACTGTTTCTCGAACAAAGAATTGATCTCTACAATCATAAAATATTCCTAATGCTCACATGAAGCTCATTTGTAATAGTAATCTACTTAGAAATTATTAGTATTTTATCTTTAATTATTTATAGACAGGTCTACAGAAAATTCACAAATTTCTAAAACTCTGTTTGAAAAAATACATGTTAGCTCTATAATTGTAAAAGACTCCCCAAAGTATACCAATGCCCTTTCTTACACGGCTTCATTTTATAAGATGTTTGGGCTAAAAAAAAAAAAAGCAAAGTAAAACCTGCAGTATTTTTAAATTTCATAAATTGAATTGTCTGTAAAAATTCTCCATTCAGCAGATAATCACTGTTAAGGTTATCATATATTTCACAAAGAATCTATGGATTTAAAGCCCAAATCTAGATATATGGGTGCATGCCACCTGTGTGTATGTGCTACGTGTGTCATAGGCTGACATTTGTGTATTCAAAGACCCTTCAGTCTGGATCCTTTCCCCATTAGCACTTGCAAGATTGAGAAAAAAGACTTTAGAATAGCAGAGAAGGGCTTTCTGGATACATAAATGGACATTTCCCTAATTTATTTAAATAATTTCTAGTCTTCTGAATAAAACCACAGGGACGGAATTAATGTCAGTGTAGCCACTTAAGCATCTTTCATATAAATCTATATCCACGCGTACAGAGATATGCTCTTCACCGCAATTTAATGCCTAATAACTTGGTAAAAAATTTAAATCTGATCACCAATCACTATCTAGAGCAAGGTGGGGGGGCGGGGGATCTTGTATCTGCAAAGGGTGATTGGATATTTACAAAGTCATTCACAGGCTAGAGTGGTCAAATATTGAACTAACTCAGCCCTCATGTGAAAGCTCATGGCCATGTTATGGGGCAGAGTAGAAGTGCCCCTGTGAGTTTCCTCAACTCAACGGGAGTAGAAAGTCCAGCCTCTGTGTCGGGTGCTAATGCGATAGCTTCCCCTGCTGTGCCATGGAATAAGCCAGTCTGGATGATTTCCTAGGTCTTGCATTGGCTAGGCATTCCCCATCCCTGAACTGGAGGGTAATTATTCTGCTTCTTTTTTTTTTTGGCTTCAGTTGTGAAATTCCTACCTTTTCTGTGCTGTACTTGGAACAGGATATCCTTTGGAAGCTGAGGACCCTCCCTCTGTGATCACAGTGACCCAGGGGAGAGAACAGTGTTCAGGCTTGAGCACCAGTCAGCAGCACTGGCAGATGGGTAGTATGTGATTCTCCTACCATTCTACTAGGACCCTGTGATGGTTCATATTATAAGTTGACTTGACTAGTGAGATAGTTAAGGTTTATTGTACCAACCTGGCCAATAAACACATGTGGAATTAATTGAAGGGTAGAAGGATAAATGGCTCAGTGAGCCTCGCCTTTCGAGTTCTTGGGTCTCTTGCTCTCTGATGATCAGATCAGGGTGCAGCTGCCTTAGCCAGTTCCCTGCTTCAGCTGGCAAGGCTCACTTCCTGCGAGCCATCCCTGAGGAGAAGCCGCATGGACCTACCTCGATGCAGCCCTCAGTGCTGGAGCAGCCATGTGGAGACCCCTACCAGCGCTGAGATGCTTATACATTACACATTCACTGACTTGTCTTTCCTCCTGCAGTCAGCATCATTGTGTGTGTTTTGTGAGAGAGAGGAGGACTTTATAGATCAGTGTCGGGCATATGGGCTACTTACTTGAAAGTGGGCTTCCCTTAGGGCAGTGGTTCTCAATCTTCCTAATGCTGTGACCCTTTAATACAGTTCCTCATGTGGTGGTGACCCCCCAACCATAAAATTATTTTCGTTGTTACTTCATCACTGTCATTTTGCTACTTTATGAATAAGGCAACCCTTGTGAAAAGGTCGTTCGACCCCTCAAGGGGTCACAACCCACAGGTTGAAAACTGCTGCCTTAGGGAGTGCCCTGCCCCTCCAGAAAAATAAATCAATACAGGCACTCTGTCTTCACTCTACAATTCTCATGGCATCTCCTATCGATCTTCGGACCAAAGCCTGAAGAAGTCTCCAGATGGCTTCATGGCCTGCAGATTTCGGACTTGCCAACCTCCACAGTCTCCACAGGAGAAAATCCACCGATGTGCATCTCAATCTCTTAGTCTCTGCCTCTCTCTGTGAACCTCTGTCTCTGTCTCTATACTCATCTCTGTGTCTCTGTGACGTTCTGTGTCTCTGTCTGTACACTGATACACATAAACAGAGAGACATAAAAAAAATCATGGGAAGACTCCATTATCTTCGAATACCATCTTTTCCATCATTTTTAAACCATCTTATATGCATATATAAGGACACACAATAAGACAGACCCTGAACATCCCTTCCCAATTCTGGCACCCCTGTTTCAAAAGCCTTCTACTTTCACATTCTAAAACTCTGAGCACCCTCCTGTGATGAGGATCCAACACTTTGGAGAGCCTGTGTCTTTCAGAGGTTCGTTCAGGTTTCTCATTCCCAAATCCCTCAGGGAAGGAATTGCAAAACCTCACTCCCCGCAGCAGAAAGTCAAGAAGAGGGATGGAGGAAAAGTAGGGGTGATCATTTAAAAATTTTGTTAGGCCGGGTTCTCTAAAGAAACAAAACCAGGACACTTATCTATCTCTCTATCTATCTATCATCTATCATCTATCTACCTATCTATCTATCATCTATCTACAGCAAGAAGGAATATAACTAATTATTCCACACAGCAGTAGAGAAGGATCAGTTCAACTCACTTTCACAGAACACTTAATACACTGAAAGTTCTTCAACTCATGTGGTTTGCTCGTCCAGGGTCAAGGGAGCAGACAGTGGAGTCTGTCTTAAGGCAAGACCAGCAGAGTCAGCCCACAGGCAGCAGACCTCAGGGTGGGGCAGTGTGTTAGTCTGGGTACTTTAAAGAAACAAATCCACAGAAACTCATGTATAAGAGAGAGTTTTATATAAAGGTTGAGTGCACATCAAGAAAACATCCCAATCCACTGCTGCCCAAACCCACAATTCCATTAACCCATATGCCCGACACCAATCCACAAAGTCCTCCTCCATCTCACAAAACAGATGCAATGATGTCAACTGCAGGAGGAAAGCCAGGTCAGTGAATTTGTAAGCATCTCAGAGCAGGTCTCCAAACGGGTACTCCAGCACCCAGGGATTCATATGGATAGGTCCATGTGGCTTATCCTCCGGGATGTCTCACAGGAAGTGAGCCTTACAAGCTGAAGCAGGGATCTAGCTAAGGCAGCCACACCCTGGTCTGACCATCACAAAGCAAGAGACCCAAGAACTCGAAAGGTGAAATTCACTGAGCCATTTATCCCTCCACCCTTCAATTAACTCTACGTGTGTTTATTGGCCAGGTTGGCACAATAAACTAACTACCTCAGGCAGCAACAGTCAGTAGGGAGGGAGCTTAGCTAAGCAGACCGCAATGGGATTTTGAACTCAAGTGATGTATGCAGCAGCAGCACTGTGAAGCAGGTCTTGAAGCAGGCTTAAGCTCTAGCAACATGATCCAAGGGTTGGCTCAGCCCATAGGCAATGCAGCACATGGTTGAGGTAAAGAACTAGCTCAAGCAGCAGCATGCTGCTTAGATCACCAGGGAGAAAGAGAGACAGGATGCTGGCCCAGAGAGTATTTATCTTGGTTGCCCTCCAGTCCAACTGCGACCAACTTAAACTCTGCCCGCATGTTCCTATGGAGGACTCGTTGGCACGATAAACCTAACTATCACGCACAGGCAGCCTTAAAATAAAAACCTTCCACATTTTATTTATTTTTCTTCTAGTTTGCACAATGTTGCCATGATGAAGAACTGTTGTGTTCAAGATATACAATGTTGAAATGATTTAAGTAGACATCCAAAGAAGTTGCCGTAAATGTATGTTTTCATTAATATACATGGGAAACTCCTCTCATGTTCTCACCATTTGTGTGTATTGTCAAGTTTTCAATTTTATTAATATGTTCACTATATCATTCTCATTGAAACGTACAACTCCCACACTATAAATGAGTGTGGGACAATTTTCAAGGTTTTCATACTTTGAATTCTTGTATTCAAATTCTTTTTTTTTTTTTTTTTTCTTTTTTAACATTTTATTAGGGGCTCGTACAACTGTTATCCCAATCCATACACACATCAATTGTGTAAAGCGCATTTGTACATCGTTTCTCAAAACATTTTCTCTCCATTTAAACCCCCGACATTAGGTCTTCATTTTTCTGTATTCAAATTCTTAACAAAGATATTAATTGTAATCAAATGAAAAATAAGACTGTGGCTAAGATTACCATGTTACACAATGTTTTAGGGAACAAAAGAGGCCCAATCCCGTATCTAATTTAAGGGGAACATTTATTACATCTTAAAAGAGACAAAAACACAAACACATCTTCTTGATGGAAACTTCCAGGACAGGTTTGAAATGGCATCCCAGGGTTCCGTGAAATACCAAGCTTTAAAAAGGGCATGGGAGGGCAAAGGAAGCTGTCACAAAAGAATGATCGGTGGCAGATCAATGCCTCACAGTCACAGGGGGGACTACAGAAGCAGGGAGGGAACCATTGTTGGGACAGGTACGCCCTTAGACAGAAGGGCTAACAGTATTGATTCAGGGCCTTCCAACCAAGGCAGTCAGGTTCAAACTGATAGGGCCTGCCTGACTGATGACCCCCAGTAGGGTGACCTCCATCAGGGACACATCTAGGCAAGAGACTGCCCCTACTTGGGTAGGCTTCAGGGGGGTGGTAGCAATCTGCTCCCCATGGCATTCTTAGACTGAGGGTAAGATTATCTTTGTCATTGGTTAATGATCAGAAAACATTCAATGGGGGCTTAATTTACATGGTGACTCTGTGAATGAATATTGATTGGGCTGCCACTGCCATCCGTACCCTTTTGCAAATCAGGATGCTCAGATTGTAAACTCTAATACAAAACGGGCGCCAGTCATTTAAAGAAAGGGTAAACATATTCTAGAAATCTGAAGATACATTGGGTTGTCAATTTAGCTAGAGGAGGGGTTACTCACCTGCCCTCCAAAATGGAGTTTCGATTTCATAACTATGTCTTTAAATGTTTTTTCAAAAGAAACCAATCGCCTTCAAAGCACTCTCCATTACACTTAATACATTTGTCAAATCTATGGATTTGGATACATATTTCAAACTCATTTGTTTGGATGGCTGACAGCACCTCCCTATTTTTTTTTCCCTTCACCTCTTCTACATCATCAAATCATTGTCCTTTTATGTCCCTCTGCATTTGCGGAAATGAAAAGAAGTTGCCTACAGCAAGGTCAGGTGAGTAAGGTGTTAGGGGTAAGAGAGACTTGCTATTTTTTTTTGTCAAAAACTGGCACACTGAGATGTTTCTATTAGTAGGTGCACTGTCATGGTGGCAAAGCCATCGCCCTGCCTGCCCCAAATCAGGCCTTTTTTGTCCCACACTGTTACACAATCTTTTCAAAGCCTCCAAATAAAAGGCTTAATGAACAGTCTGACCAGATGGAACGAACTCCAATGCACTGTGAGTTGACATTCAAAACAATGTTTGTCATCAATCCACATTTAACCATTTTTCAAAATGAGAAAACCATTTTGTACACACCTATGTACACCCAATAGTACAGTCCTTATAAACTGTGTTCAACAGCACAGCAGATTCTGTGGCATATTTCCTGAGCAGGAAACAAAACTTCACTGCCGCACACTCTTTTCTATATCAGCCAGCACAAACAATGAGGTTTGAGCGAAACTGCTTTTACGAAAAATTCACTGTGAGGGAAAGAACCTTCCTAAGGAAGGCCAGTGCATGAACTAACTCAGAGCAAGTTGCTGGGTGCATGCATAAAGGGGGAAAATGCATACTTAGAATGCTCTGGCCAGGGGAGCTTTTCCTCAGGTTTTTTGGGGAATGCCTCCTAAGCTTAACAATAAACAAACAAATCCCTTGCCATTGAGTTGATCCCCAGTCATATTCACGCTCAGCACAGTAGAATTGTCCCTTTGGGTTTCTGAGACTGTAATCTTTTAGGGGAGGAGAAAGCCTTCTCTGTCTTCCAAGTAGCAGCTATTGGGTTAGTTGTTTGATATTAGCAACCCAACACTTAACCCACGGCAACAAAGGCTCAAAGAAATATTAAAACTCACAACAAGAAAAGAATAAATGCCTCAAAAATATGAGTCAGTTTTAGAAAATAAAAGCATATTACCATTTTTAATCTATTGATAGAAGGAATAAGGTACAAACTAAATTGTAAGATTTGCGGTGAGGGGTGGGTACAAAAGATAATCTTAGGTGGTCTTGATGGTGTCCATAAATTTACAGAAAGTTGGCCTCTTAAATGGGACATGGGAGGGGAAAAGAAGCTGTCACAAAAGCAAGATTGGTGGGAGATCAATGTATCACAATTACAGGAGGGGCCCCAGAAGCAGGGATGGCCATAACTGGGACATGTACGTTATGCTGGCCAGAATTGTTACAGGAATGATGCATGCCCCTCCGACCAAGGGTACAAAGATATGACTCATAGGCATGCTACCATAGCATCCCAAATTCTATTAAGGGCACACAGAAAAGAGCAGGTCACTATGCGATGTACTCTAACAGTAAAATGATTGGACAGAGTTCAAAGGAGGCTGAATGTATGTGGAGACTCCTGAGTGGATTTAGGGCTTATACTGTAAATTATGGCCTTCTACAAACATAAGGGTCAAAATTTAAGTTCCAATTCAGTCACACAAAATAATTGCTGGTTAACTGGTGAGAGCATGTTTAAAAGTCTTAGTGCCTCACCTGATATATAATCAAATATCAATATATATTTAATATTTTGTTATTTTAATATTGAATCATTAATATTTTTTATTTTTTCCTTCCACTCCTGTCTATATATCTGACCTGGTTAAAGAAAAAATGAATCTGCTCAAGATAAATTTATAATACACAATAGAAACCCTTTGTATGGATATCTGGGAAATAGAGAGATTGCTTTCTTTAAAGGTTATATTGGACCAAAATATTATTGAAAATGGTTAATATAGTGTAAAAGTAATAAGTCAGTCATGAATTTATCTATGCCATCTGCCATCTTTCCATCCTGAGGTTGTTTGCATGTTGATATGACGCTGAAAGTTAGACCTCATTGTTGTTAGGTACCATTAAGTTGGTTCCCACTCATAGGACCCTTTGTACACTTGAGAAAAAAATCACTGCCTGGTCCTTCACCCTCCTCAGAAGTGTTACCTGTGAGCCCAGTGCGGCAGCCACTAAGTCAGTCTTTCTTGCTGAGGGTCTTCCTTCTGTTACACCGGCTTTTTTGTCGTTGTTACCAAGCATGAGGTTCTTCTCCAAAGAGTGTCTTGATAACATGGGAAAGTTGAAGCTTTTGGGATGAAGTCTTTACTGCCTCGATTCTAAGGAACATTCTGGTTGTACTTCTTCTGAGATAGATTTGTTTGTTCTTCTGACAATCCATGGTCTTTTCGCTATTCTTCACCCTCATCATAATACAAATGTACAAATATTGTCTTGCCTCAATTACTCATTGTCCGGCTGTCGTACTTATATGAGGTGATTAGAAACACTATGGTTTGGGCCAGGTCCACATAATTCCTTAAAGTGATCTCCTTGTTCCTCAACACTTTAAATCGATCTTGTGTAGCAGGTTTACCCGATGTGATACGTTATTTGATTTCTTGACTGCAGTTTCATGAACAGTGTGGATCCAAGCAAATTAAAATCCTTGACAACTTCAATCTTTTCTCCATTTATTATGATTCTGCCTTTTGGTCCAATTGTGAGGATTTTTTGTTGTCTTGATATTGATTTGTCAGCCATCCTGAAGTCTGCAGTCCTTGATGTTCATCAACTGGTGCTCCAAACCCTCCTCACTTTCAGTAAGCAAGGTTGCATCAACTGCATATCCCACGTTGCTAATAAGCCTTCCCCCATTTCTGATGCTGCATCCTTTTCCATATCGTCCTGCTTCTCAGATGATTTGTTCAGCATATGAGTTGATGACCTATGGTGAAAGGACATAACCTCGATAATCACCTTTCATGCTTTTAAACCATAGACTGTCCCCTTGTTCCATTCAAACAACTGAGTCTTGGTCTATGCACAGATCCTTGTGAGTACAATGAAGCGTTCTGGAAGCTATCTACGCCTTATGTATTTCAAACACCAGGGTCTCCCTTGGTGGACACGTTTCAGCAGTTTCCAAAATGAGGAAAACTAGCAGAAAGGTCTAGCACTGTACTTCTGAAAGTGAGCCAATGAAAGCCCCATAGAAGGTGACCAGGCAAAACCTTATCTGTGATTGGGCTGGAAGAAGTGCTCCTTTAGTCGGAAGTCACTCACAGTACCAGGTCCACAACAACAGACTGGACCACACCCAGTGAGTGTGAATATGGAACCAGGGGAGCATATCCTATTGTTGCACAAGGGGTGGAGCTGATTCAATAGTAGTCAACAATAACATCTCATCCACCATCTCTATTTCATGTCATAGGCCAAATGTGGTGGTGAGATTTCACATAAAACTAAATTAAATCAAACATATTAGTAAACACAATATCCGAAGGACTTCCTGTACTTGTAGCTATTTTACAATTTCTGGCTCTTTAAAAAAAAATCACACAGACACAGATTATTTATTAAAGCCATCCAAGAGAAGACAAGCTCCAAGCCTGCGGATGGGGTCATTTGGATTGTTTTATGTTTCTGGAGGTGAAGGTCAAACGGCATTTCAAATGAAAACCCAAGAGCAGCTTCAGAGGGGCACTAGGCTTGATATCATCCCTACCCCATGGCCTCGTTTCACACTGGACCATCCAGAGTCGGGAATGATGGGTGCTGTCAAGTTTAATCACAGAATAATAGGTGACAGGTAAGAGTTGTAAATTGCTTAAAATTATATTACTTAGATTATATAAAAAGTCACAAACAATTGCTTTCTAAAATCTTTTCACATTGGATTATATTAGTGACTAAGAATCTTTTAAAAAATATTTGTCCCTCTCATCCTTGAATGAGGGAAAGATGAGGCTTTCTACTCCGTAAAGATTTAGTCTCGGGACCTGACGGGGGCAGGTCCACCCTTTCCCTTAGGGTCAGTACGAGTCAGAATAGGGTCAGTATGAGTCAGAATAGGGTCACTATGAGTCAGAATAGGGTCA
>NW_022103928.1:49907983-49912800 GCF_000313985.2 Echinops telfairi
TCCACAGTAGTGAGTTGGGATTTGGGGTTTCATTTAACTATGCACAAAAGAAATTTATTGAAATAGCTTGACAAATACTACTTACCACAATATTGTAGCTTAACCACCAGAAAAATTGGCAAAATACCAAAAAACAACAATAACAATAACAACAAATACTACCAATAATGAAAGCAACATGTGCTTTTAGAGCACACCAATGAAACCACATGTTTCAAAGAGTCCTTGAAATTGGGTCGTAATGACAGCTCTGATCAGAGCACATGAGAAGGTTCAAAAAGCAAGCCAGCATCGAGTTTTAGCCATGCAACAGTATTGATAATCATAAACTGGGCTAGGACAGCCTTCTTTTTGTGATCACTAATTACAGGGATATTTTATAGACAGCATGGCATTTCTCCTCAAACACTGCACAGACATTTTATAGAAAGTCTTTCTGTGTCACCCCCCCCACACACACACCCCACAACCCCGTGGTAGTGAGTACCCAACCCTCTGCACTACTCTAATGATACCACCGGTCTTAGGCCGGGTTGACTAGAGAAACAAAGTTATTTATACACATATATGTAGAAGAAAAAGTTTTCTATCAGAGTGAGTGCATATTAAGAAAACATCCCAGCCCAGTCCAGATCAAGTCCATAAGTCCAATATTAGCCCGTACGTCGCTATGAGTCTATACATTTCTCGGCAGACTCCTGCAGAACATCCAATGATGCAAATGCAGGAGGATCACCAGTTCATGGGTGCCAGCATGGCTCCACAGGGCTACTCCCCAGGAAGGTCAAAGCAGAGAAAGTCTGTCTGGCCTCCCCCAAGGGAGAAAGAAAGATGGAGGTCCGCCTCAGAACACTGTTGATTTGGGTTGCCCTCTGATCAAGCTACGATTTAATTGACAGTCTACACTCTGGCCCCATGTTGTCCCCACGAGAGCCGCGTTGGCCCAGAAAAACTGACCATCACAGCACTGAACAGAGTACTTTGCATAAAAGCCTAGATGGTTTGGGCAGCTCCAGCGAGAAAGGACTAATTATGATTCTCTAATCAAGTCTTCATAAATTCAAGTCATAGGACCGGTGGGGCTGCCCCTCTCTCTTTTAATCCTTCTACCTCCAGCCGTTGCCTGATCATTCTGTGAGATTGGAAGAAGAAATTGCCCTACACATTGGAATGCCGAATCAGCAATGAAATACAAAATTCCCTTCATTCCTTCCACCACCCCCTTCCCCTACCTCGGAAAATGTGTTCACAGGGTCATTTTGCAATCCGGTGCCTTCTCCTCCTCTCCCTGCCTCCCTAATCCGTTTCTGACTTAAACACATGATACTTTTTCCTGGTTGCTCACACAGCATGCTATTGTGTTTATGTCATTTCAAACAGGATCTTGAAGATAAAGATTGCATGCATTCTTTTGATAATCCTTCCTTTCCTTATGGCACCATGCTAAATCTTGTCCAGATTTTGTAAACTGATGGTATTGCATGAATGGTCATTGTATTTCCTTTGACTTGAACTTGACCTTTTTCACTTCTTATTAAACAAAACACTGTACTTAGACCAACTAATGAATAACCAACAAATTGAATTTACTGTCCACAAAAGTCTAACACACTACTTTTATTCGAAGTTCCATGTTTCCTCGCTTAATCTTGTCTTCACTGGTACAGCCAAGGGCTCTTTCTCAAAGGTCAGACATCTTGAATTCTCAATTCAGACTCTTTCCTTTTTCTTACATTTTCAAACCCCTGGCTCGTAAGCAGTTTGTCAGAGATTGATTTCCAAAGCTGTTCACTTAGAAAGACAACAACTGAACAGTTCACACAAGAAAACCTCCCCGTTGGCCTGGGGGTGAGCGGGAGGAAAACTTTATTTTGGCCTAAAGGATGCTGGTTGGCGGGATCCTGTGAACGTTTTCCAGAAACATCTACTTTTTGGTTATGGAGGTGAAATATTAAGCAAACCTTGCATTCCCGAAAATGCTATCTATATTTATATTTCCTGTTCAAACATTATTTTTTGGAATTAAGACATAGTCATTTCCCTTGCCTTCTACCTAAACAGAATCACAGATTACCATTTTCTGTGTTACTCTTGTTACTAGAAAGATTCAAAAGACGTGTTGGAAGGCTAACAGCTTTGATGTGGTGTGCATACCAAGCTGAGTTATCCACAGACGTTGGGGTAGGTGTCACCAGTAGAACAGGGTTTTTGTCTGTTTGTTTTGTTTCCCATGTGTTTGCTTGCTTGTTTGTTTGCAGCCTCCCGTTGTCTGGTTTCCATCTTTACTGTCCTCACCTGACCTATTTTTTTCCCTCCTCACAGTGTGCTGGTCAGCCCAGATGCTAGGAAGCAAAGCCTTGGCGATTGTTTCTGCATTTCCTCTTCCCCTCTACAGCCCCAAACATCACTTGTTTGTAGTGAAACCCACCCTTTGTTCTGTTGTCTGGGAAGGAAGTCAAATCCCGGGTTTCCTGCGGTGATCTGTGTACAGGTTGGGTGAAACTTTATGGGACAGATAGGGAGGGGCAGCCCTCGGGCCAGTCGCAGATGTTTGTTATTAATTGAATGCAAGGATGATGATGGGAATTGAGACTGAACTGGCTCTACAGATGGTGTCCCAAAGAAGCAGTTTTATAGGTATCAGTATTTGTGAATGATATCCAATAACGGGACAAAGCAAAATCGACATGTGCTCTGGAAACTCCCTCAGTCACGGGTTAGCTGCCATTATTCCTGAGGACAAGCTAGGGACATAATGACCGCCATGGAGTTCAGAGCCATATTCATGGTGCATTTTTGGCTTCATGCTCTTTTTTCTCAGGACACGGAGTTAGATGTTGAGGATCTTTAAATAAAACTGTTGGTTATGGATTGAATTGTGCCCCACTAAAATATTTGCTGGAATTCTAATGCCTTTACCTGTGAATATTATCTTCTTTCTGAAATTGGGGGTTTCTTTTTGTGTTCGTCCAGGTAGACTAGAGAATCAAATCCAGGGAGACTCGTGTATATAATATATATTATACCAAAGACTCTTTGGTATAATAGAAAACTTTATACCAAAGAGAAATTGTATATTAAGAAAATATTCCAGCCCAGTCCAGATCAAGTCCATAAGTCTGATATTAGCCCATATGTCCAAGACCAGTCTGTAAATTCCTCTTCAGACTCACGCCACACATGCAAGGACCTAGCATGCAGGAACATCACAGGCCAGTCGGTGGAAAGTCTTGGGGATTCATTGGCCGTGGAAGCTTCTCAGCATGAGTGTGGGTCTCCAGGTGGCTCCTTCAGTTCCAGGCCTATGGCTGAATCAGTGTAGCTCCATGTGTCTTGTCAGCAGGAAGACCAAGCAGAGAGTCTGTTTGTATCTGGCCTCCAATGAGCTTTTTATCTCCTTCATGCCTCTAAAGGAGATCATCAAGCTGCGACCTGATGGACAGGCTAGGCTGAGATTATGTAACTGCCACCCTTTTGTTAGGCTAATGTGACCATAGCAGAGTGGATCCTAAGGTGAATCACTTCTGAGTTATAAAAGGAATAGCCACAGATGTACATAAGGAAGAAAGAAACCAGGAAGTGAGCAGGGTTCTTGAGAAGAAATAACCCTGCCATGGAATTGAGGCACTGATTGGACTTGTAGCCTCAGGAACAAGACATCTCTGTTTTTGAAAGGCACTAACTTGTTTTTATTTTTGTTTTCGGCATAGCTGCACTAGGTAGTTAGGACAGACTGGAATGAGTTCTAGCTTTCTAAAAGGTGTTTTTCAAATATCGTTTATCTCTTCAAACCTGATATAAATTCTTCTTTTTTAAATCCCATTGGATTTGGGTTATATATCTCATGCTCCACTTTTTTTGTTGTCAATCATATGATTCGAACTTGTAAGCTCTCCTAGTATTTTCAGACACGCTATTTTAGAGGGACCCGGGGAGATGGTGTGGAAGCCATTCTGACCTCCTCGGGTTACAGACAGGAGAACAAGAAGCCAATTCCACTGCTCATCAGGGCTGATTTCCACACAACAGAGTCAGGCCTGCCTCTACCCTCCAGCCTCCCTCACCCTTCTTTCCCTTCCGTGGCTCTCGACGTCTACACTGCTTTTCATAACCCATTGCAATGGTCACGTAGAACTCACATAATATTCATGATTATTGGGTTTATTAGAGAAGTTAACTCGTTACAAATGATGTAGGGTATGTACAGTTTCTTGAGTACATACTTCATTGCTTGGCTTTGCAAGATGAAAAAATTCACACCGATGCCCATGTTGTAATCCAAGTGGGTTATGGACAAGACAAGTTTCATCTTTTGCAGTCTCTCACAACTGGGCCTGAACAACCCCGTGGGATAGAGCACTCTCGCGCTCTTGTGTACAGATCTTGAAGGGATTCCAGGAAACCAGAAGCCCAAGAACCCTAGGGACTGAGATCATATGGGCCCAGAGGCTGTGGGCCCTGGGTAGGCCTGGAATAGGTATGCACCAGCACAGGAGAGGAAGACCCTCCCCCTCTACCTGCTTCTGGCCAGGAGCAGGGTAAAAGAGAGCATCCCAGAGTGTGCTCCCTGCCTTTATTCTAGCCCACCCCCTGGCTGGGGGAAGGAATGGTTGATGGTAGTGGTTGACCCCATTGGCTGAGTTAAGCCCACCTGGGTGATGTCATGAGCCTGGGCCTAGCTTGACCTTCCCAATTGTACCTCCCACCTGGCTTATGGATTTGAGTGCAAGTATGCTTGGTTTGGGGTCTTCATAGGTGTCTACTGGTTGCCTAAATTTTTTTCCAACCTCCTCTATGGGGGCGTTTGCAAACCTTCC
>NW_022103928.1:49913915-49935525 GCF_000313985.2 Echinops telfairi
TTAGGTGCCGTTGCCTTTCTTGGTTGAGTCTACTGGACGTCAGTGGGTTTGGGGGGTCTGGTGGGTAGTGTGCCAGCATGATGGCCTCCTCCGGGGACTGGTTCCCCCTGGGAAGGTGCCCAAAGGACCAGAGGGCTTCAAACGTGTTATGGACATTTTCAATTTAAAAAGAATGCAAAATTTTCACAAAACTTTGAAGCACATCCAACAAACTTTATTTGTGTACATCTTCCAAGAAATGGTTCTAAACGGGATATGAGAGAAGGTTTAAATCCAAGCACTGCATTTTGGGAAGAAAAAAAATCAGATTATGGAAATTCAGGGGCACAAAGGCCTGTTTGACACCCACAGGGCCACTGCATGCTCAAGTGGAGTCCAGGACAACTGGTCTACAGTACTTGGTACACTTAGACCTCTAAAACCCAAACGGATTGAGGCCAAGAAGTTTTCAATGTAATTGATGTTACACTCTGATGTTACTTTTTCTTCTAGGTAAATGGAATGATCAGGTTTAGCAAGTAGAAGTTCAGGATATCCAGTTGAATATAAAATGCAGGTAAACATTTAATAAACTTTTAGAATAAGTCTATGGGTAAAGCACTCAGGTGCCCAGACATTGATAACTGAAATGATCAGTGAGATGAAATGGATTGGCCTTGATAATTTTGAACATAAATTCATATGCATTACCCTGCTGGGAACGGCAATCTACAAAAGACGAGCATTGAAATATTTGAATAACATGACATTTCAAAAACTATGCTAAAATGCAACATTGTCAGTGATAGGAAAATATCAATAACCCTATAAGGAAGACCAATTAATATGACAGGTATTCAAATTCATGTACCAACAACTAATTCCAAAGATAATGAAATTAAGCATTCTTATCACCTTTTGCTGTCTGATAGTGAGCAAACATGAAATCAAGAAGCATTGATAATCACTCTATTTATTTATTTACCTTCTTTCATTTGTAAGCAGCTTCATTGACATATAATTCACGTGTAATACTATATGATGGTTTAAAGATACTAAAGGGATTTGTGCATTTGTCACTACAATCATTGGTAGAACATTTTTTTTATTCTGTATTATTATTACCTGCCCATTTCCCACCAACTCCCTTGTCATAAGGCTGAGAAAGTATTAATCTAGTTCCTATCTCTATAGATTTACCTGTCCTGAATATCATATATTTAAAAGCATAGGCCCCCCAGCACACACGCAGAAAAAAACCAACAACAACCAAAGAATGAAACACAGAAAACATATAAACATATAAAAAAGCACACGTACACACACACACATACAACAACCACCAAAGAATGAAACACAGAAACCTCAATCCAAAGGATAGCAGAAACAAAATAAAACCTAGAACAAATGAAAACTGGTTCAAAAGGGAAGACCAGTGGTCAGACGTTCATGTTTGACTGCATTATCTCTGCAGTAATCCACTTTCTACGGGAGCTCTGGTGGCATAGTGCTGATACGTTGAGCTGCTCATTGCAAGGTTCGCAGTTTGAAACCACCAGCCGCTCTGAGGGAGAAAGATGAGACTTTCTACTCTCATAAAGAGGTGCAGTCCCATAAACTCACAAGGGTAGTTCTACCCTGTCCTATAGGGTCACTATGAGTCTGCACTGACTCAATGGCAGTGAGTATTTGAGAGGTCCACGTTCAAATGTTCTCCATCTAGAGACAAGCATATTTATATCCTTGGTATATATATCAAGTCAGGTCTATAGAGGCTTACTTTATGAAATATTTTTAAAATGTTTCACTGCCATCCATAACCTCCTGCATATAGGGTGCTCAGAGTTTTAGCTCTAATACAGCCTCTCTCCTTTACTCTAGGATCTTATTGGGTTTTTTAAAATCATTTTATTGGAGTCTCATATAATTCTTATCACAATTCATACATCCATCCATTGTGTCAAGCACATTTGTACATTGGCTGCCATCATCATTCTCAAACGTTTTCTTTCTACTTGAACCCTTGATATCAGCTCCTCATTTTCTGCCCTCCCTCCCCGCTTTCCCCTCCCTCATGAATCCTTGATAATTTATAAATTATTATTTTGTCATATCTTACACTGTCTGACGTCTCCCTTCACCCACTTTTCTATTGTCCATCCCCCAGGGAGGAAGTTATATGTAGATCCTTGTAAGTGGTTCCCCCTTTCTATCCCACCTTCCCTCTACCCTCCAGGTCTCACCCCTGTCACCACTGGTCCTGAAGGGATCATCCGCCCTAGATTCCCTGTGTGCCAGTCCCTATCTGTACCAGTGTACATCCTCTGGTCTTGCCAGAACAGCAATGTAACTCTTCACTCAGTAGCTTTAGGTTAAATTGTTGTGCCTTTCCCACAGCAATGGTGACTCCTTTCTCTAGGCTCACACCACGAAGGCCTTTCGCATGGACACGAGTGAAGGTTCATGGAGGAGACTCTATAGAAGCGAGTGATGTCACTCCTTTTGTGGTTGTGGCTCCCACCATTTTCAGTTCTGAAAGCTAGTTCAGATAGACCTATTTTTTAAGTTAAATTGTCATGTTCTTACCTGAGTGTGGCACCAGCGTCTCTTTTTCTAGTTCCGCCTCAGTGCTCGGCCCTCTCTTCTTTGGATAGTCTATCTTTGCTTAAACTAGAGTTACTCAGTTGCCCTGCAATCTTAGCTCTCTGAGCGATTGCAAGAACAGTTAGGATTTGTAAGTTATTTGTTTTGTGGGAGGAACTTCCTATTCCATACCCCTTCGGACCAGAAGTTGAGGCATGAGAAGTAGCCTTTTAACGTGGACTTCTCATTTAAAAATTTTTCTATTTCCTCTACTCTCTGTCTAAAAACGACCCATCCAATCCTGGCCATCTGTTAGAAACAGTTCCAATTCATCCAATACGTGCTGTCTACAATTGCCACTTCTCTCCTAAATCTAGATATCCCGGGCTCTTGAATAATCATCCAAATACACCCTTCTCATTTTCCAAAAAAATTTATCTTTGCACAATGACGTATGTAATTTTACATAAATCTATAAATGTCATCTTTTCATGAGCTGGCATTTTGCTGGGCCATTTTAAGGTGATTCATTCAGTGGAATTCCCGTATGGTGGAAACAGATAAGCGCTCACCTGCTAACTGACATGTTAGAAGTTCAAGTCCACTCGGAGGGCGTTAAGCAAAAGAGTCTGGTGATCTACTCTAAAAATTAGCCATTAAAAGCCTTGTGGAATTTCTCCCTCATAAGTGTTTTTGTTTCATTTTACTTCACAAATAATTGTATTAGAAACTGTATCATGCATGAAGTAAATTGAAAAGCAACTATTTTGAAGTAATTGTATACACACATAAACACACACACAAATATGTGTCAAGTTCACCTAAAAGGAACAATGCAACAGGCAAATAGACAAATGATATAAAGAAGCAATTTACAGGAGTACAAGACTACACAAAGTGGCTTCTTCTTTTCAGACAAGACTTTCTGACAGATGGGCACCATCTGATTTCTTCACCACATTTTGCAATAACATTCAAATCTTCCATGACCACTTTCATAAGGGAAAGCATCAAACAGAACCACTAATTGTTAAGTGTGACCTCACAAGTCATTCATACTGTTCCATTTGTGGCAGCATTAGCAGCTTCTTGAGAAATGAAATGAGTTAATTGCAAGGGACACTTGATTGCTCAAATAATAATATCACTAATCTGGCCGGTAGTGTAGAATTAAAAATACTATTGAGAAAAGGAAAACACTCACACATAGTAAATATCTTTCAGACTAAAACACATGAATTATTCACCTGTAGAGGTTAAAAATTAAAGTGACAGACAGCTATGGGCAGTAAATCCTTGGTACTGTGTGGTGCTTGTGATTCCCCAAGTTAATTGGATAGCTTGCTAATAATGTAAAAGAGGTTCATGGCACCCTATACAAACAAACTATAAAAGATTATAGCATGGGTGTTGGTCTATTTTGCCATCATTATAGACTTTAAAATGAGCCATCCCAGACACTATTATGAAGAAATGAAAGTTAGAAGTCAAGGTCATACTTTGCACCTAAAATCTCTGCTTCAAACCTCCATGAATCGGGAGACAAGAAAGCTGTGACACTAAAAATGACAACAGCCACTAAGAGAAAAGGCAGCAGTAGGGGTTGCAGGATTGGTAACAGACGGACAGTAGGCTTCCCAGCCCAGGGAGAGAGATGGTTGAGTGGCTGCAAGCAAGACTATTCTCAGTGTCTTGTCTGCAGGAATTTCTCTGGGAGTTATGTTAAACAATTCATCGATTAAGAGCTGACCACCTCCGGGCTGTAGTTTCAGCACATTATCAGTGTCATATGAGAGCTTTGTCCAAGCAAGACAGAGCTCAAGATCAAGCAGGGCTAAGAGAAGCATCCCTGTGGACATAACTGACAGGAGATTATCTTGGCAGAACTGTAGCCTAAATTTTGACTTGTTGCTTCTCTAATCCGTCTCCTAACTGTGTGCATTGTCTGTTAATTTTGTGTGACCATTGCAATTAATTAGAGAGTTCAGCAAAGTGTCTTGGGAAAGATGGTTGATGTCAGAATTAGTCAAAGGGTTGGAGGGACGAGACATAGCTAACATTATGTCACAGGAATCGAGCCCGGGCTGATGCTGATTCCTTCTCCGTTGGCAACTTGGAGAAGCTCAGATATCGTTCTCACTTCATTTTGAGTTTTGACAGCCATGGCTGTCACCCCAGCCTTCTGCAAACAAGGTGCTCCGCATTTAAGTTCTAATACAGTCCCCCTCCTCTGATCTTGGATTTTATTATTAATAACCATTTGACCGCATGTTTTATTTAGAATTTGGTTTCAAAATCCATAGTATACATTGAAATACTCTATTTTACATATGCCCCATATTGTACATGAATTCTCCAAGAGATGGGTTTCTAAATTGAGTGTATTTTGCTGCACAAATATTGCTACAAATCAGCTTCTTAAAAAATGTCTCTTTATAGTTTTCTGTGATAAGGTTTATTCTGAAAAATATACCAGGATGTTGCTGCTGGTACATAAGTATGTTCATGATCACTTTCACTACATCCAGAGAATGGTCTCCAGGTGAGTCTGCTTGTGGAAGTAGACAATGAACATGTCTATTTCCTTACATCACCTTTTCTTGGCATGATCTAAACTTCTATGGAGGTAAAGTGTTCATTTATTGAATCACTAATTTTGTGGAGTTTTAATTTATACTTTTATTCATTCGAGTTTCCCCTTTTGTCAATTACGTATGTATAGTCACTGCTGGCTCTTCTGTTGGGCTTCTCAACTTTTGCTGGCTGATAATATGCGATCGTTTCTTAAAAAGAGTCATTTTTCATGCTTGTCTTCGCAGAACTGTATCCTGAGCATTGTTCGAGAAATTCTTACTTTCATTGCAGCAGTTGTTCATCCCTTTATTCCTCTAGTACTACAGAGTAACAGCTTCAGTTGGCTCCCTTATCAGCCAGGTAAAGACTGCAGCCATTCGGTTCGTAAGCTCAGGGTGACTATGGAATTACGTTTCAGAAAATGAGATCTCGTCTCAGTTCAAAAGAAGGGATGCTATGTCTCTCTTCCTCGCTTCTCCTTCCTGTGACGCAGGATGCAGTTGTGTTTGTTGGCTGCCCTATTTGACCACAGTCCAGGGCTAGAGAGTATAGCTCCAGAAAGAACATGAATCTCTGATGTCTTGAGAAGTGGAATTGCACACCACGCCTGATGGTCAATCTTCTGTCAATAAGAATGGGGTTCATGCTTAGAAGTCATTGTTATTTGGGGCCTGCTTTTGTATGCAATTGAACATAATCATACATAATGAAGGCAGTTACTTCGCTTGTAAAAAAGAGACTATAGAGGAATGTCATAAACTACATGTGTAAGTGTTCCTTCCCTGTCGTGAATCAATCAAAAGTATTCTGACTTCACTTTTGGTTACCCTGGCTATAGAGTTTGACATATGTTTCCATTTTCTCCTTATCACAAATTTGGATCATTGAATGGGCTGCTGAGCCCATGGAAAATTGTTTCACTAAGTGTACAGTATGCCCAGATTCATATCACTGTGCTATATCAGTGTCATTTGTGAAAACAATCAGAGACTAGAAGGGTACAAGTGAAATAAAGACACATCTCTCAATGCTGACATGAGCATTTCCTTAAATTTAAATGAATGGGAAAATCTAGACATAAATTGGAAGCAGGGAGTACAAAAGCAGTCCATTCAATGGAGTTGCATAAACCAAGTGGAAAATTAATTTAAAATGTTGAACTCTATCCACTGCTTTATGCATCTCTGCACAGCAGGTCTATCTTCTTAAAGAGCAATCATGTGTTCCTGCATTTGCCCCCTTGACTCTTTCAAAAGCCTCCTCTGAGAGGGGAAGAATCATGGAAAGGAAACAAGGATTGAAGCTGACATGTCTCTTCTCCAGTGCCCTTTTTCTTACTCAATGGGACCAGGGCTCTAAAGAGCCTTTGGCAGCATGAGCACCTGGGCACCTTTGCCCCTTTGAGAGAGACAGGGTTGAGGCAGGCAGCTTTCACTGAAAACTCCTTCCAGCCTCTTTCTTCTGAACTACATTCATGGACCAAACTAAAGGAAATTGGAACTCTTACAGAAACATTGAAATTCCCCATGTCAAGTTTGTGTCATGTAAAAATAGTTGTGAGGTGGTATAAACCAGATGAGTCCACAGACGCTGAGAAGTTCCACTTCTCCTGCAGTAGATGAGAGTCCTCTCCTTGGGAGCTTGCATTTTTCTCCAACATTTGCCATTTGAACTGTTCTCTTCACTTGCAGCTTCTTTAGCTGCTCAATATATCTTCCAAAAATTTCTTGGACTGTCACTACCCCATCCCCCCTGCTGTTTGATTGGCTTAGATTATTTCAAAATCTCCTTCCAACTCTGAGACTCTCTGCTCTGTATCTGTTTGATGAGAGTGTGCATGAGCAATGCCAGGCTCATCAGATGACTTCAGTGAGTACCTTTGCCATGATCTCTTGTTCTAAACCTGGCTGGTCATTTTGAAATTGCTTGTTATACAGCTATCTCAGAAACCTCTTCATGCTGAGTCAGACATTATGTGTATGAAGATAAAATGACATTGGTATTTGATATTAATAATTATGTGTTGAGTATCTATTCTGGGCAAGAAATAATGGGAAAAGAAATGCTTAGGATATGTCTGACATGTTCGCCGATGTGTTGAACACATCAGGACTATCTTGTTTTACTAGGGTCTCGGATGTTTTCCATCTTTGACAAGATCCAGGTTTTCCACCATTCTATTGATCATATGACAGAAAAGTTTAAGTTTTCTTTATCTGATAGGATTCCCCCTCCAAAGCTTCTCGCTGTCATGGGTTTAACTGTGCCAAAATATTACGATGGTACAAAAAGAGAAGAAGCTACTTCAATACACATGTTGTAAACCGTGGAGCATTTTGATCTTCAAAAGTGCAGGCTGAGCATGAAAGCATTGCCGTCAGAGGCACCGCCAGAAGAAGGAGACTTGTGGTTCAGATAGGAATTTGAATATAGGTTTATATTCAGGTTTGCCAATATTATTCTCATCCATTAACACTTGTGTTTATTTAAGTTAATATTGTGTAAAATAACTTCCGATACACTTAGAAAATAAACCTAGAACATTTTCAGTTTAATTTCTCCAATCTTTCCCTGGATCTGAAATACATACAACATATCTAAATATCTATATCTATATCTATCTATATATATATTTGGAAATATATAAGTTGTCTTAACTTTATTGTTGTAATAATATATGCAGGACCTTCAACATAATCATGAAAACATCCCGTTGTCTTTTAATTCCGTTTTTCCATGAATGTACTTCATATAAACAGAACATGCCATCAATTCAACAATTCTACATGTAAAATTCAGTAAAGATGATTACATTCTTAAATTATGCAACTAGACTCACCTTCATTTTCCAGATTTCATATCTGCAGTAAGATAAGCTAAGTTCCCCTGGATTTCCCACCTAATCTTTGAAATAACCCACACAGAAAATAGCCCATATGTTTTACTGATTTTGCTCATCCAGATGGCCTCCATATTGATCATCATTATTATTTTGAGAAGTCATTATGGTTTGCTAGTATCCCATTGTATGTATATACCATGTCCTACTTTATTCATTTATTCTTTTCTGGTCACTTGGATTGTTTCCATCTTTTTTGTGAAGTGTGCTGCAAGGAATATAGGTGTGTATATGTCTGTTTAGAGTATTGGATATCGAAGGTGGATGCTTTCACCATTTTATAGCCTGCCAGCAATGTGTAGCGGGTCCCACCTCCACAAACTCACCCCAGTATTCACAGGTCTTTGCTTTCCTCGTGAGCGTCTTTTTACCAAGGGTGACACAGGGTAGCACGCTGTCGTTTTGAATAACATCTCTATAACAGCCCCTCATTTCTACGTCTTTTTCATGTGTTTCTTGGCGGCCTGGATATTCTCCTTGGTGAAATGTCTGTTGGTGTCATTGACCCGTTTTAAAATTCCATGGCTTGTTCTTTGCTTTTGAGTTGACGTTTTCTGAATATTTTAGAAATTCCACCCTTACCAGAGATGCGGTTCCTGAAGACTTTTTTTCTCAGTCTGCGGGTTTTCTTTCCGCACCTTTCAGAAAGTCTTTGGGGAGCGTTAGCTGTTACTTTTTATGTGACCCCAGTTGTCTCATTTTTCTTCTCCCCAATGTATACTTTCAGTTGTCTCTCCAAATCCAATTTAGAAAAAGGGTAGGCCCCATGGTTTTGTCTCTGTGTTTTCTCCTAGAACTGTGTGTTTAAGTTTAGTTTTAATATCTTCTTTTTTAATCCATTTTGAGTTAATTTTCGTGTATGGTGTGACATATTGGTCTGCCTTCATTTGTCTGCACATTGTTATCTGATTTTTGCCCATACTATTTGTTAAAGAAATTTTTTTTTCTGCCTCAAAGAAGGAACTGAGACTCTTTCTCTCCATAGAAGTTGACCTAAGGAAATTAACTGATTTCTCAGTTTTCAGTTCTCTCACCGGTCATGTCTCTGCCTTTGCACCACACGCTCCTCGGCTCTTTGGTTACTCTATTGCGCGGTGTGTTCTGACAGTGGGCAAGGTGAGGCCCCCTCGTCGTTCTTCTCCAATCTTCCTTTGGGTCATCCGAATCTCTTACCTTTCCATGGAAAGTGGATGATTGTTGTCACCCTTCCATCAGTACATTGTTGAGATTTGATCTTGATTGCACTTTATAGAGAGATCACTTTTGTGCCCCGGCTTTGTAATATTTGCATGCTGGACAGTGATCCTCAAGGTTCACAGTTCCAAAACGACCAGCTGCTCTGCGGGAGAAAGATGGGGCTTTCTACTCCTGTAAGCAGTTACAATTCGCAGTTCCACCTGCTCTAAAGGGTCACTAAGAGTCAACCTTGACCCAATGGTAAGAAGATTTTTTATTTTTTGCTGTGGGTGGTCTAAGGAGCCCTGGCGGTACAGTGATTAAGGCTCATCTCTAAGTCTACCTCTATAAAGATTTAAATATTTACAGCTCCGAAACCGCAGAGGACAGTTCTACTTTTCCCTTTAGAGTTGCTATAAGTAATCAAAACTGGCAGTGTGATTTGGGGGTTTTGATAGTATCAGTATTTGCACACTATGACATTTTCTAATCCATGAGCTTGGGGTGTCCTTCCTTTTATATCGCTGTTGTTCACTGTCACGACATTGGCGCCAATTCATCACCACACCAAATACAGAAGAATGAAACTCCGGTGACATCCACACAACTGGTGTCATGTTTGAGTCCATGTAACCACTGTGTCATTGCATCTCATCAGGGACACTTACTCCTCCTGGCCTGATGTTCTATTTCACCAGTGAGTGGCTCTTCCAGACCTTGTGTCTGTCACAAGTAAGAGAGACCAAGTCACAATTCTCTCTTACAGGAGCATGCGGGTTGTACTTCTAAGAGAGATGTGCTTGTTCTCCTGGCAGTCCATCGTCCTTGCAAGATTCTTTGCTCACACTGTAATTCAAATGTGTCCATTTCTTCTCTAATCTTCCTTAGTTATTGTCCAACTTTTACATGCATAGGAGGCCCTTGAAAGTGCCAGTGTTGGGGTCAGACTCACTGTAGTCTTGAAAGCGATCTATTTGCTCTTGAACAATGTAACGGATTTAAGCAATTCTTGTGTAGCAAATTCACTCAATGCAACGAGTCATTTGGTTTCTAAATGGCTGCTTCCATTAACATTGATTGTGGATCCAAATAAGAGCAAATACTTGACACTTCCATTCACTTGAGCTACTCTCTGTTCAAGAACAAATGTCAGTCTCTTCTGATGTCCCCTTTGGTTTTTTTCTTTCTTTTCTGTCTTTTCCATACCTTTTATTTTATAATATAATGTTCATGGTGTCATTCCACAACATAGCTTACTGTTAGTTATTAATATTTGATTATCCAATCACTCCTTGAAATTACCATCTGGTGGGATATACTGAAGTCCTATTTTGGATTTCCTGAATTTGATTTAAATTTCTTCAACTTTAACCGAATATTGCATAGGAGACATTGTGATCGGTTTCACAATTCCCTCCTGAGCTTCTGTTGGTTGCTGACACTAACCCCCTCCATAGATTCTTGGCACAGATGCAGGCAGTTTGCTTCCTGTGCGTTCTGTCTGCGGAAGTCCCCGGGTCTAGTTAGGGTGTGTGCTATTAAACACTACTTACAATCAAGGGGAAGTCATTGGTCCTGTAGAATTCTGTCATGTTTTGCTTCTCTCATTGAGGCCATATTTTTAACTCCTAATCCTTTATCTTTGTTTCCAATTCTTGCATTCCAATCATTGCTAATTATCATTGCATTTTAATGACAAGTTTGATTAATTTCAGGCTTAAGAAGCTGGCCAATTTTTTTCATTTATACTTTCTTGAGTGTTTTTATTAGAAGCGTGGTGAATTTTAACAAAGGCACTCTCTTTGTGGCATAGTGGTTATGCGCTGGGCTGTTCACCTTGGGGTTGATGGTTTGAAACCACCATCTGCTCTACTCCTGTCAATAGCCAGTCTCATACTCCTGTCCTATAGGGTTGTCAAGAATCAGAATAGGCTCAATGGCTATGAGTTTGGGTTTTTCTTCTCAAGTGAGATGATCTTGTAGTTGCTTTTTCTTCCTTCATTAATGTGGTGAATCATGTTGACTGATATTACACAGTTGAAAAAGTTTTATATTCCTAGTATGAGTCATTTTATCATGATGTATAATTAATATGTTCCAAAAGATTTCATCGAGGATTTTTGCATCTATATCCATGAGGATTGTTTGTAAATCATATGATATTTTTTGTGATGATTACCTGACATTTGAATCAGGGTGAAGTCTATCAGGGTGAAGTCTGTTTCTTACAATTGAATTAGAGAGTTTTCCACTCTCTTTGTTTTGAAGAATTTTAGTATAGTGGGTGTCAACTCTAGAAGCATGAAGGAGCTCTTCTGGCTATGCTACAGACTGCATGGTTGGTAGTTCAAACCCACTAGCCTCTCTGTAAGATAAAGATGAGGCTGCTTGATCCATTAAATATTTACAGTTGTTTCAACTATTTATGGGTTTGCTGTAAATCGGAATTAATTAGATGGCAATGGTTTGGTTTTTTGTCTAGGATCATATTTGTTGTAAAATGACATAAAAATATAGTATGTTAGATAACTTTGTTGATGTCAGCACCAGGCTTCTAGCTATTTCCACACACAGAGCAATGAAACAATTTCTTGTCCTGGCCTATATACATGATTCTTAAATTGCTATAAAGGTATTTAAAGACAGATTTCCATTGACTGCACAATCAGTTCACAGTTCACCTCTCTGACTACAGTTGGAGAGGTTGTAGTAAGTAATGAGGCAGCCCAAAAGGAGCCAAAGGAGAGTTGTCACCACTCTTTATGTAAGAATTTTGCTGAGAACTAGGTTTATGTTAGTAATGGATAGATAATGGTACAAATGTCCAATTAAGAAGCAAGAAGAGTGATGGGTCTGAGAGGAAATAGCTAAAGACAACTTCCAATTACAACACCAGGTTAGGTAAGTGGTGAAATTTGAAGAGAGAGGAAACCAACGTTACAAGGGAGCCATTTTCCGGGAGACGGATCACACGCTGAGGACCTCTAAAGGCCGCTTCACCTACCAACTTGTTCTGGATGCGAGATTCCGAACTGCTGTTCCAATACCCTTATCTCCTTGATCTCACCAATCCTTCAAACCACGCCCCCAAGGACGCTTGTATGACTGCGGAAAAGCGTATGTGACGCTGGTTCCTGGTGCGTTTACTTGATGGTTAGCCCTCCACCCTAAATTAAATTGAAGTTTAGACTCCTGGAACAGAAGACAGAAAAGGAAAGGGAAGAACACGAAAGTCTATATTCATTTAACTGGTAAACTGATCCATTTAATATGAAAAGTCACACGATGCTTATAATTTAACACTGCTTTAAAAGTGTATGAAACAGATGTTTTGTGTTGGAGAACAAGGCCTTGATAGGAATCCTCGTTAAAATACCAGCCTTCTTCACTACATTTGGGATATGGGCCTTTCCCTCAATATTTGTTCTTTCTGTTAATCATTGCTCCTCCTTACCACTAAGGGGCAGTAAAAGCCAGGTAATGATATACAATGGGCTTCCAAAGTTCAGGGAAAAATTAAATAAGAAAATGAAAAATTTCTGCCAACGTTTTGAAGTACCCCCTCCCCGTATCTATTAAAGATTCCCCATTCTAGTGATACTTTTCACTTAGATTTTTAAAATTAAGCTCATGTGAGATTGGATTTTAGATTTCCCCATTAAGAGAAATAGTTAAAGCAGAAGTAAATACTGTTCTATACACAATTCTGTAGCTACAATAAAACACAGGCTAGATAGCTGTGGAAGGATCAGTAGGACTCAACCTTCAAGTAGACATATAAATATACTTAATATTTATATATTATATATTAATAGAGAGAGAAAGAGCTGTGTCACAGGATATGTGTACATGGGTAGATATTGTTGTTTCAGAAATATCCATGAATGTCAAAGTGCACCAAGAGAGCTAAGTTATTTAAATTTCTTAGACATCACCAAAAGTAAATGAAGAAATAACATTCAAAAGAGGAATGGAATATGAAGGGACAGAAAGAAGAAGCGAAATCTGAACAAAACACTATCATGTGTCTATTGAAATGGCATGGAATTATCAGTCAAGACATTTCACACCACTGCACTCAGAACAGTCAGTACAGTCATGCCAAGCGCTAATTCCATGTTGAAGGCCGCCCATCTGCCTGTGTTTGTCACCAGATTGAACTTGACCCTTGCATGGTTCCCTCTCCAGCCGTGGGTCCTGTCTAGTACAACTTCCTGCCTGTGACCTCGTCAGCAGGCCTGCTTTGTGTCCTAACTGGTTTTCCACCCATTTTCACCCTCTCTAGCATTTGCTTTTCAAGTTACACTTCCCTTCTAGCCTGTCCATCCCTCCAATTTTCCTCCCTAAAGTCTCTCCCAGTCTGAATCTCTGGGGTGAAAAAAGATTTCATCGTCAGAATTTGGAAATCAAAGCCTTTCGTTGCATCTTTACCTGCATATTCTTATACACACACACACACACACACACACACACACACACACACACACACACACACGACAAGAGCAAGTGAGCGGGATGAAGTCTATGGGCGTGGTTGAAGGGTGGGAGAAAGGCTGGAGAAGTATTGATACTAAAAGACACTTTGAATGAAATGTCTTTAGGTTTCATAAGCATTAGGATAACTTGAGTTGAAATGTCTTCATTTTTTTTTAATGGGCAAAATAGCTTCAACTTGCGCAGCCATTCACTTTCTATCAATCACCAAATCATTCAACTCGCTACGCCTCAGTCCCCTGCTTTAGGGCATGAAAATCTTAGTAGCTCTTGTCTCAAAGGTGAAATGAAGGCGTCTTTGCTAAGGAGAGATTTATAAGTATACGGAAAGTATTTAATGCTGCTTTTGCTATTGGGAATAGTAATAATATCCATGTTATTGTAAAAGACAAGGGATGTGTGTTTTCCATTTCTCCCTCCCTGGGTGGTCACTCTGAGTCAGATGTACTCGGTGGAAGTGAGTGTTGGATGGTGTAAAAGGTTAACACCCTAGGCTGCTAACCGCAAACCTGGAAGTGTGCGTCCAGCCAGAGACTCCTAGGACGTTTATTTCCACAAACGTGGCCATTAAAAGTCCTGTGGGACATCCCTCCCTGCTGGCAATCAGAGGGTACTCTGAGCAGCTATCTGTTCTGTGGCAACTGGTCTGGTCTGACCAGAGTAGAAAGCATTATAGCTGGGAAATGTATGAGGTTTTCTTTCAAGTTTTGCCGTAAAATTGACTTTCATTTAATTATGTTCAAAGTTCCCTGATGAACAGAATTAGATTGTTATTATTAATCTTGAACAAGAGACTGCATGTTTTACCTAGCATTTCAGGTAAATGCTCTGCTTTATCTTCTATTGTGAGAAGTCTGTTCATTATTAAACGTTTGCTAATACCAATATTGTGACAAATTAATAAATTGAAATGAAAACATGTTGTATTTCCCCTAAAATTGGGAAAGAAAAATATCCTACACGTTATAGTAAATTACAATAGAGGCTATACATTTTTGTAATTCAGATTAAATTGATTTTGCATCCTTCTGAGGACATGCATACATATATGTGTTTATATTTTAAACAAAAATAGGATAATTTAGATTTATAAAAAAAATCACAAAGGTAATATAGAAACATGTTATAAACCCCTTCACCAAGTTTTCCCTGTAACTAGTATGTCACGTTTCGGCAGGAGATCGGTGGTTATACGGAGTTAGGAGTGGGGCAGATCACCAGAAGAGTGCAATGGGACCCACCAGCCACTCCACAGGCCGAAGATGAGGCTTTCTGCCCCTGTGGGATCGTCACCCGCTGAAACCCAAAAGTTCCTTCGACTTTGTATTATAGGGTCATCCTGATGAGTCAGAATCTCTTTGATGATAATGGCTTTTAAAAAATATACATTGCTATAGTCCAAACCCACTGCCGTTAAGCTGCTTGGGACACTCAGCAATCATCGAGGGTGTCAGAGCCTAAATTACTGTGGCAGGTAACCACACCCTCCTCCTAGGATTAGGTTGCGGGGTTTGAATCACAACTTCCAAACTTGCAGCTTGCTGTCTGGGCCTATTCTACAGGTAACCGGGATCCGTATGGTAAAGTGGTGGCAATTAATGACACTGATTCTTTCTTTTTTTTTTTTTAAACCAAAATCTACATTGACTCAGATTTCCTTACTTATAGCTTAGTTCACTTTTTCTGTTTTTGGAATTTAACACCTATATCATATAACATGTATATGTCCCATCTCCTTAGCTCCTTTTGACTGTGAGAGTTTCTAATCTTTCCTGATACTTTAAGACATTGACAGTTTCAAAGAGAAGGTCAGGTGTTTTCTAGAACGCTTATCAGCTGGGATTTACCTGACCTTTTCCTTATGGTTAGGTTTGCACTATAACGTCTAGGAAGGAAAAGCCACGAAGACGAACTGCCAGTTTGATCACACCTGGCTGGGACAGCCAGGTATCTCCTTGAGTCTGTCTTGCTGGAAAACTGGGTTCTGCATTTGGTGAGATGGGTTTCTTTATCTCTTTGATCCTTGAGTAGATTGATGCATCCGTCCATCCTGCATCAGTGGATCTCTGTCAGTCCAGAAACTTGGGCATTTGGCTTTACCTCAGCTTTGAAATATTTGCAATACGGTGTGCCTTTTTGGTTAGGAAGCCAAACAGACATGCTGTACATTGGGCACAAAATCAGGATGTGGTTTGAAACCCCACAAAAAATGACAAGACGGTATTATTATATCCCCTTGTACAGTCTCTGAAACTTCATGCAGTACTATTTCCATTCTACATGCTTGATATAAATGAATAATATTTCTTTTTTTATTTAATCATTTTATTGGGGGCTCGTACAACTCATCACAATCCATACACCCATCCATTGTGTCAAGCACATCTGTACCTTTGTTGCCCTCATCATTCTCAAAACATTTGCTTTCTACTTGAGCCCTTGGTATCAGCTCCTCATTTTAACTTCAATCAGTAAAGCAATCCTTCCTAGAAGGGCCAGATTTAACCAATAAAATTGTAACACTCCCAGTTACATTTGAATTTTAGATAGATAAACAATGAGTCCTTTTTTGTATAAGAATTTTCTAAGTCTTGCAGGGGACATATGGATTCTTTAAAAATTTGTTGTTCTTTATCTGAAATGTATGTGATAATCGGGTGATTATCTCTTTTAGAAAGTGCTAGGCTCTTTTCCATAGCCACTGCACTATTTAAGTTTCACTTTTTCAGCTTCCTTGCCATCACTTACTAACCTCTGGTTTTCTAAGAATTATCATCTCAGTGGATGTGAAGTAGAATCTCATTGAGTTCTTGATTTTCATGTCAATAATCACTAAGGATATTCTGTATATTTTCATGTTATCATCGGTACCATGTTTTGACTCAATGCATTTTCTCCATTGGTTTACCAACTCCTCCCCCAACCAGGTATTTTTGGAAATACTGTTTCATACATATAATATATAATAAAATATATATAAAATAAAAAGAGGCCATTTGGATATTGATAGAGATTGTCTTGAATCTGTAGATTACCTTAGGAATCATTAAGTTTTAACAATATTAAATCTCTCAATACATAAACATAAGATGTTCTTTCATTCATTTAGCTCTTCTTAATTTCTTTTATTTATGTTTTATGGTTTTCAGTATACAAGTTTTCTCTTTCTGGTTAAATGTATCCTTATATCTATTTTATTGCTTTAGGTTCACGGGTGTGTACATACAATTACTCTCTTAATTTTCTTTTCAGATCATTCATCAATGATGCTGAAAGTACTTTTGAAGTCTACAAACATAATTAGGAGTATCCTAACGTCTGCCTGTATTTCTGACACTTTCCATTACATAGATTTCATCTCCATTTTGTTTCATAAAGTTATTGTTCTGAATGTCACTTATGTCTTTCCACAGCACAAAAAAAACATATATGTACTATGTTCAGCTATAATATGAGGAAACTTTTGTTTTGTTCTTTATCTCACCAATTTCATTTTTTCAATGTGAATTCTACTTTAATTTTCCACATAATTTAATGACATTTTTACATTTTAGATTTCTGAGTGTTATTTTCTGTTATGACGGCATCTCTCCTATTTCATGAAAGATGCCCTGTTCAGTACATGCTGCTAAATCAGTATCCGTGCACACGTAGGGTCTGGCCATCGCTTCTGGACAGTAAACTCTGACGTGCTTACACGAGCTCACATCGGCCAGGTTCCTTTCTGTCTCCTCCAGCGGTATTGTCAGATTTCCATCTCCTTTGTCCACTGGATCGATGTTTTTATCAACTTTGAGGGAAAAATCTCATGCTTTTCAAAATTTAATTCTGCTTTTGGACTAAAATTTTCCATTTGTTCTTCAAAAAAAATATGTCTGTTTTCAGAAGTTTTATTTTTCATGTCTGCAGGAGAATGTTTTTATGTCTAAAGGCTGTTTTTGATTGACTTTTTCCTGTTCCCCATCTTCAAAATGGGTGAGACGTGGTATTTGTCAGGGTACTGCATGGAGGACTCCTTGGTCCCCCTCCTTGTCCATGTTTGCTGTTTTCATCCTCCTCTGATTTTAAACAGTAAGAGTGAGTGGTTGATTATTCGCTTTTAGTTAATTTTTAGTATGTAGCCATTATTTATTTATGCATTTCTAGATGTAAATGAAAATGCCACCCCTTAGTTTATAAATGTATAAAGGTGATTTTAGTAATACATTATGGAGTACGATGTCGTTGGGGACTGTGGGATTGATTTCCACTCCCAGTGACTCCACGTGAGAGAGCAGAAGTGAATGGGGTCTTAGGAAACATAGAGTTTTCTCACCTGTATTCTTTAAGAAAGGAGATTACTGTGTCGTCCTCCTTATGAGGAAGCCTCTGAGATCTTAACCATTTGCAGTAAGCTGCTTCGTGTTTAATATTTATTTTTAAAACATAGGGTAAAAAGTAACCTTAAAGGTGGAGAGGAGGCTTGGGAAAAACTTCCTTGTCACCAGTGAAAAGGACCCATCATGGTTAGTGGCGTGTGCACTGGGCCGCTAATTACAAGACCAGAAGACTGAACCCACTTGGCCTCCTAAGGGGAAGTATGAGACTTTCTGTTCTCATCAAGATTTATCGTTTCAGAACCCCCACTCCATTCTGTCCTCCAGCAATGCTGTGAGGCGGAATTCACTCCCTGGCAGTGTTTTTGTTTTGTTTGTTTACGTGTTTATTTGTTATAGCACGGGAAATCCTTCATCTCTGAGTTAAGGAATCTGCTATTCTAACTGTTCCCAGTGTTCTGTCCTTGTTCTCCATTTTCCATGGTGATGGTGATGGTAAGTCGCGTGAGTCGGGGTAGACTAGAGAAACAAATCCGTGGACACACATATGTGTATAAGAAAGAGATGTATGTACAAGAGCAATGGAACATTGAGAAAACATCCCAGCCCAGTCCCCATCAAGTCCATAATCCAGTATTAGCCCGTATGTCTGATACCAATCTATAAAGTCCTCTTCAGACTCATGAAACACATGCAATATTGCTGAATGTAGAAGATCACAGGAGAGTGGGATCTTTGGATCCAGTGGCATTGGAAACATCTCAGCGCTGGCAGGATTCTCTGCATGGCTTCTCCAGCTCCCAGGGCTGCATCAGGGTGGGTCCATGTGTCTTGTCAGCTGCTATGTCTCCCAGGGTGTGAGCAGAGAGTCTCCCACCTCCAAGGAGGAAATACTGGAATTCCCAGACTCCTTAGGGGAAGGCTATGCCCACATAAAAGCCTTATTGGCTATGACCTGATTGATAGGCTGGACTCCACCCCTACACCCCTAATCCTTAAATTGACAATTATATAACTGCCACATAAGTCCTCACAGTTTCTGGGCCCAAGTTTGCCAGAAGTTCTAGTCTATGTATGGTTGTAATTTTTTTATTCATTAGCATGTCATTGTGAATGTTTCTCTGGGAAAATCTGAGAAATGTTAAAATGATCATTAGCAAGTCATCACTTTAAGTAACAACTAGTTTCTTAGTATGCAGCCCCGGGGGCCCGAATCTGCAGATAACCAAAATCTTAGCATTTCAAACCCACTCTGTAGTTCCTCGGAAGAAAGGGCTGGTGTTCTGTTCCTGTAAATATTCAGCCACAAAATCTGCACAGAGAAGATCTGTGCTGTCGTCTCATGTGGCTAAGATGAGTCAGCATTGAATCAGCAACACTCAATACTGAAATTGACCCTTATTACTCATATTAGCGCCTGTTGCCATAAAGTTGATTGCCACTCATCATGTTGACTCCAATTACATGAAACATAATTAACACCATAATCACTTAACAAATAAACATGTTGCATGGTATAATAAATTGAGAAAAATCACACTAGTAAAATATTTTCTTGGTTATTAAAATCTAGGACGTCTACAGAATAAGTAAGTTAGTTCTTCAAGGTCACAACCAGTTAGATACAGGACATGATTTGTGTTCTTAACTTTCATGGGAGAGTAATGACTGATAAATGACTTCTAAGGTAAACATTTCTAAGAGATGCATTTTCCAATCAGAGGGAGTAGGTTAAGATATTTATTTGAGGAGCGTTCAAAGTTTATATTGAACTACCCAAATTTATTTCATTCCTAGGACATTTCAGAATCTGGGCACTGGAGGGCACTGATCTCTCCTGATAATAGATCCAAAATACATGAGACCAAGTTTCCTCTTCCTTTCTTCTAAGTGACATTCTAGTAATTATTCATGTAATTATTTCTAGGACCATAATATAATCTATCTTCACAGATAGGTTATTTGAACTAACTCTTTGCCTTGCTAAATTTCTCTTTCTCAATCCTTTTACTTAATTTTCCATAATAATTTAATTAAAGTTTGATTTGTTTGAATTCGATGCACTTGTCAGTTCTTAGCTTTAAGTAGAAAATTACTTGAGAAGGGAGAATATACAAGATAATTGATACTGTATTCATTTGTGTAGTGGAAATGTTTACCTCTCGAATTTTGAGGACAAAATGTTCCTTGTGTGAAACACATACACATAGGAAATTGTGTGTTTTGAACTATTGTTGTTTTTCTGCTAAAGACTCAAACCTTGTGTTGTGGAGCTGATTCTAACTCAAAAAGGGAGTACGTTGTGGATGTATGCTGTTTGTCATTCAGACTGCATCAAAAATACCCTTTTTTTCCTTTTAAGAATGAAGACTGAAGAACCAAAGCTTACTCAACTTCCAAGGACAAGGAAAGATATTATAGAGACTATCTATCAGCAATATTACCATATCTGTTAGTAAGCAAAATAACATAGAGTCTAGCTTTGCAAAATATCAGTTGCTCAGCAGTGGAGATCATTTTTCGTTCTTCTAAGGGCCTGTGGCATTGTTGGTACCCAGGGTGCTGGTCCCAGCAAGGTCATGTCCCACAGCAGTCTGTGCTGTAAGCAGTAAGGGCCCAACTAGACTCTTCACATGCCCTGTGTTTGCTTTTTCTATGTTATAGTCATTGCCCATATGTTAAAGCCCTTTTTTTAATCCTACAAATTAATCTGGGAACACATGATAGTTTTCCAGAAAATTAAGTTTCTGTTTTAAGCAGTGGGTCTCTTTCTGTTGTTTGGAAGTCAAAACCCTCCTTAAAAGGGGTCTCCTTTTTTTCTCTGCTGGGTCATTTGGGCTTTTGTTTTTTGTACTCAGGAGAGCCAGTTTTTCAGATTGACTGAAAAATGATAACACAGTAGGGCCACAGTGCTTACACTTGAGGTAATCACAAACAAACAACAATAACAACAAAATCATCACTGACAGTTATTGTGGCCTACACTGTGGAATAATGAACATGCAGACCTTCCCATATAATTTTAGATAAATTATCAGACCATTTATGAAATACCCGAGGCAGGAGAATTGTGAAAAGTATCCTATTAAAATACTTTAAAGGACATTTAAAGGTATAGGTTGGTAATTACTTGTTTAGGGTGTATGTGGTATTTCTGTAACTCATGTCCAAGAAAAAGATATGTGTGTGCACACTTGTTATTGCCTGTCGCAAATAAGTGGTCCTGATTTTGGTTTGAATTTAAAACTGAAGTCTTCTCAGGATGTTGCTTCCAGCTCACACTTCTCATTCCAGAGAGAAAGTCCGAATATGAAATTACAGATAGGATCAAATGTGATCATCAGCTCTCTATTGCTTCAATTCAAAGGGTTCTGGTTTCCCTCTGTGTAACATTCGAGCTGCAAAGTGACTGGGACTCAATTAGTGTGTTTCTAGGTCCAGTAGGAGAGTCAGCAAAAGATATCCCTGGCGATATCAGGATAAATGTACCCTAAATGTACAAACTAACAGAGCCTGAAAGGCTGAAGGACCTTTGTCTTTCCATACTCAATCATATTCACTTTTTTTCCGTTAACCCTGCCCAATTTTT
>NW_022103928.1:49935625-49939761 GCF_000313985.2 Echinops telfairi
AGAGAAACACACACACACACACATTTATAAAGAGAAACACACACATTTATAAAGAGAAACACACACACACACACACACACACACACACACACACACACACACCACCCACCCTAATTGTGAAACGATCTCAGCTTTCTACAAGTGATCACAATGCTTACTCATCAGCAGGTGTTTCCCAGCACTGGGTAGTAACCTGATACACATTATCTTGTGTAATTTAAATGAAAAGATTACTAGAGTCTCTCAATTTACAGAAGACTCTATTCGATTTCAATATAAGCCCCCCTTTCTCCTTCGAAGCTCCCCAAGCTAGATTCACTGCGGCTGTTACGTGGCTCCGTGAGCCTCGAGAGTCGCTGCTCCTTGGCGGGCGGTTTTTATGCTACAGGTGCATTTAGTTATCAGAACAAGGGTCAAAGGAGCGAGCGGAGAAGGGGCATACAGTAAAATGCAAGGCAGAGAAACGCAGCGAGCTGGAGTGGTAATCCTTGTTTACAACAAGTTTTGAGGTTTGACACACCTTTCTTTCTAACCCCCCTTTCCATTAATCAGAGTCAATCAAATAAGGACTTCACCAGGGTGCGGTCAGTGATTTCATACGATGCTGTCTAACATGGGTTAAAGATGATCACTTCGGTGTCTGTCAACATACAGCTTCTTCGCTTAGGGATAACAAATGTTGGCGACATAGTGGTTACACATTGGGCTGCTAACCTCAAGGTCGGCGGTTCGAAACCAACAGATCTCCATGGGAACCGGTTAGAGTAACGCATTCCAGGCTGGCAAAGCAGCAAGGGCATTGCTAGCCTGTGACTTGGAGTCGCCATGAGCTGGAATCCACTCGACTGCAGAGTCAGGGAAAATTGAAGCCGGCGGCGAGAAGCGAGGTCTCTTCTTGACCCTCCTCGGTCATTGTCTCCCTGACATTTGTCTTCCCTTTGTCAAATCTTATCAAGTATTTATCGGTCAGCAATGTTCTCAGCCCTGCATGTACAGTAGAAAGGAAAGCTGATAACGACTCTCTCCTGAAACTTACTCTGGTGGTGGAGAAACGTAATCAACACTTTAACTACATTCTCTGTCAAATAGCGACAATTTCTCGGGAACAGAGAAGACAGAGGCTGCTCTCATCAATGGGATACGGTAGAACCCCACTCCCGACCGCATCAGGACTCAACATATTCGGATTTTGACACCAAATGTTGAGAAAATGTGGCGTCAGAGCTCCAGCAAAACTTCGGAATCCGACGCAGGTGAGTTTTGTAAACGCAAGCAGTTCGTGTTCTGGTCACTCGGTATTAGTTGGTGTTGTTAGAACGTGTTGTTTAAACCTTTTGCAGCTGTGTTCCAAGCAGTTTGCTGTAATTTTCCTCGTTTTTGTGGCCTTTTGAATTGTTTTTAGATAAAAAACATGGGTCTTAAGAAAGAGTTTTTGGAAAAAAATCATCATGATAAGGAACTGGTTAATCATGTTATCGATATTGTTGATGGTAATTTAGTAAACCTTGTAAGGAAACACCAACAGCAGACCACAGATTTTTTTTTTAAGAGAAAGCCAGCCAGGTCCTAGTCAAAAAAGGCAAAGAAGGGAAAAAACAACCTCCTAAAAATCAGCTACGGTTGATTTTATGGAGGGGGATTCCCCTTCAAACAATGCCTCTCTCCACACCTCCTCTCCACATCCGTGTCCACAGATCCAGATCCTCATCCGTCTCAAGGTATGGGCCAGACTGTGGTTGTTAAAAACTTTTTTTATTGTTGTGTTTCTTATTTAAATTATATTACTTAACTCTGAACTTATTTACTTTGCAATTCCGGTGTAATGTTTTGTATAAAAACACAAGGCTAGGGTAAAAACTTGGTGGTAGAGAACAGATGAATCCATTTTCAGTTCTTTCTTAAGGGAAAAGTTGATATGGAACTTAATTGCATCGCATGTCGACGCTCCTTCTAGAACTGATTAGCATGGAGGTCCGGGGTTCTACCGTATTTAGACCAGGCCTCAGTCTAAGGTGATAAGAAAGTATTGACCTAAAATGTGGTAGTGGGGCTGAGCCACGTCAACATCCAGGAACTTCAATCCAGAGATAAGCAAGGGCTAAGGCCTGGGTGGGGGGATAAAAAGAGCTAAAAAGTGCATCTGTTTGAATAACATCGATGTGTTGTTGAGGTTGTTAGTGGCTGCCTTTGAGCCATCCCTGACTAAGGGCGACCACCGCTCCCAGTGTTCTGTGTGCCAGGGGAATCATGTTAGTCAATGGTTTAAGAGAGACAGCTGCATCCTAAGCTGCAAGCCAGTTTACATTTGGCCCACAGTTGCTGTTCAACTGACTATATCCATGAAAGCTTAGAGGAGCGACAGGGAAATGCTGCAGGGTACAGATGACTCATATATTGACTCATGTCAAACGACAAAAGTGCACTTTCAGTGAAACAAGAGCTGGATGGTTGTGAAATTCACTTTTCCATAGGGATATGGTGGCACTTGGGTTCTCGGTTCAGGTTTGTTACTCATTAACTGGTCAAACCCTTTTCTTGGCAGGCCTGGTGTCCTGGTCGTTATTTTGGTGGGTTGAGCCTGGGTGGCACAAGCTATTAATACAAGCTTCAGAAAATGTGATCCAATGAGGTCTAAGACACCACCTCCCAGGATCAGAAAGCTAAGGCCAGGCAGCTGTGGCACCGGAAGTACCAATGTTCAAAGGAAGATTCAAAATACTACATCTGGACAGATTTCAGTTAGTGCAGACTGGTGTTAGAAGACTTTGCTTTGGTTTAAATTAGGAGCCACACCTCTGAGATTACCTGTGTTTCCTGTGCCTGCAAGAAATATGGACAGGTTTTCTGAGGCTCTAATGACCTGTGGGAAAAATTCAAAGAAAACTAAGTCATGTTGCAGAATTTGAATGCACTCTAATTTATCTCCTTTAAATATAAAGGAGGGATTTAGGGTAATTGAGCTATAGCGTCCTTTCCAGCTACCGATTCACTAAACCTCACTAGCCTCTAGGAAGAAATTAATAGACTTGCAATCTTGCAAACGTTCCATAGCTCAGAGGAAATATGATTCATTCTTTGGAAGTTTGGCCATAATCAAAGCACAAATTATAAATCAGTTTGTGGATACATAACCAGTGCTGTTTAGAATTAATTCAGTTTTGCACCCTACACTATAGAAATGTCAATTTTGGAATTAGAAGGGAAAAATGGAGTAGTGTATTATTGTTTCAAGTTAAATGGCTAAGAAAGCTTATTTCTATTTATTTATTCCACAATCGTAGTATACTACAAGAACCTCTGGCTGTGCAGTGGCGAACGCCCTTAGCTGGAGGTAAAGATGCTGGTCTTCTCCTTTGTAGATGAAAACTCTATGGGGCAGTTCTGCTCTGGCCTACAGCGTGATCATGGGTCAGCACTGATGCTATCACGGCAACCCTATAGTGCACGTCTTAAGAAAAAGAGCTAGGCGATAAATGGCTTAAAATGTTAAGGAGCGCAAAATGCAGTCCTTAAGTCTGTATTGCTAGATTTCACCCCACTGGATGAATACCTCACATTGCCTTTTTGAATTCGATTGTGGATGTACATTTGGGTTGCACGCAGTTACACTCGAATACGGACAACATGTGTGGACATTCTTGCACTTGTCTCAGCTTGCACTTGTGCGGTTTTCCCAATTAATCTGTAGAGAAGGAGTTCTCATTCGGTTGTGGCTATCTTTCCACATTTCTACATATCATCAGATGTTTTCTTTCACCAAAACATTACAGTTATTTACACAGTGGTTGCGTCCTCAGTGCATGTGTTGCATTGGCTCCACGTATATACATCAGTGGCTTGTTCATTTTTATGAACCGAATGAGCATGAGATGGAATTGCAATGTGATTTAATTTTTTGTTCCTGATTACAAATGATGTTGAAAAATTGTGATGTTTATTGGCCATTCTCTTTTCTCTACTATGAAGTCACCATGTTTTCATTAGGTTGCATATGTTTTTATTATTGATTTGAGTAACTGTATATATCATAAGTAGTAAATAAATAACATACATATGTAACAAAAAGTTCTTAAAGTTTATTGTAATTTCAATATAATCAAATTACTAATTTTTTCTTTTGTAGTGGATTTTCAGTT
>NW_022103928.1:49939914-49967188 GCF_000313985.2 Echinops telfairi
GTTATACAATAACATTGGAGAGTATGGTACTTTCTCTTTTTCCCTTTTTGCTTAAAGAAAATTCATCACTGGATCCATAAGAAATAATAATGCCTGATATATGATAAATATTTCTTCAATAGCTGAATACAGAGATTGTATCTATAATAGTTGAGTGTGTTGGTTCCAACAACTGAATCTGCAGTAATTCTTAAGTCAGCAGTACCAACAACAAAACAGCATCACATGTACAGATTTGGCCACAAACATTGGTTTGTTTCTAAAATTAATATCTCAAATGAGAGAACGTGTTGAGAATCAGCTGGAGAGCAGAGCCTGGACAATGTGTGTATCATGTTAGTGCAGAGTGGTACCAGAAGTTTGGACTTGGAGGATACCATGAGGGAAGGTTTTGAAAGATGCTGGAAATGTGTTATTGGAAAATCTAGACATGAGTGATCTCTGAAATTACATTCTGTCAGCGATGTGGAAATCTGAACTTTGAGTGAGGATCCCAATTATACGAAGAGAACAAATATTGTGTGGCCCCATTATTGTAAAAAGTCAAGATAATATTTTCACACTAAATGTTTTTTGATGGGCACTAAGGGTAAGAGAGAAAATGAGGGTGACTTATTGGCTTTCAGGTGTTGTCTGGTCCCATTGAATCAGCTGTGACTCAAGCAACACTATGCACAACAGAATGAAACACTGCCTGGTTCTGCACCATCCTCGTAATCAAGACTGGGCTTGACTCCGTAGTTGTAGCTACTGTGCCATTCCACTTCTTTAAGTGTGTTCCCTTTATTCCTTGACCTACTTTACCAAGTATAATGCCTTTCTCCATGGACTGGTCTCCTTGGATAACATGCCCAAAGTATGTGAAACAAAGTCTCAACATCCCTGGTTCTTTAAGGAGCAGCCTGTCTGTACTTCTGTGACTGATTTGTTTATCTTTCCAGTAGTAGCAATTGTACTTTCAATATTCTTCACAAAATCCAGAATTCAAATACACCAGTTCTTCTCTGATCTACAATCCATTGAATTATTCAATGTGGCTTTTTCCAGCCATCATCTCTGTAATGAACACCAAATGACTTCTTTCTGATGGTTTTGAGTAAGAGAAAGTGGAAGAAGATACTTACAGGATTACATGATTTAGTTGTGAGTGGTCTTTAATAGGGTTCATTGTGACTGCCATTCTGCTTGGTATAAAATGAACCATCTCAGAAGTAGGAAGGTAGGATTTTATTACTAGTAAGAAAAGTGACAGGGGTGAAGTGTGTCTTTTGGATTGTGAGATACCTGCACACTGAGCTTTGATCCAGGAAACATTTTTACACCACAGGAGTGGCAGGATAAAGCCCGAGTATCAAAGAGAGCACTGTATGTCCCATCCCACAGAATAAGTAAAGCTTGACCGTCTTTGGGGAGAACACTGACTTGTGGAGTGGGCTACCTCCAGGTACTTAATTGGAAGAGCTATGTTAGTGGCCTTTAGGACTAGAATTGAGTGTCCTCAGGTTGAGGTTCATGGAGAGTTGAGGCTCATAGTGGAGTGTTATGCTTTATTGATATTTAAAAAACTTTGTGACATGGCATGGGCAGACTGGAGGCCAAATGCAAGCGAAAGGCCTGCCCAAGTATTGTCTGTGAGTTATGTGCGGCTTTTTTTTTCTCCTTTTTTTGTGGCTTTTTTAATGAATTATAAAACCCAGCTGAAAAGTAGAAAGTAGTATGGGAAGGACCACAACCCCAAACTCACAGCCATCAAGTTGATTCAGACTCTTAGTGACCATATTTGGTGTAAAAGTTGATAAGGCTGGAGGTTGGAAGGTGTTCAAATGGTCATCTTTGAGCTTCAGCATTTTAAAGGGAACTCGTAGAGCAGATCTACTCAATGCGCTATTGTATATTGTATATCAATCGCATAGATATCAGCCTTGACCAACTGCTGCTACTGATGGTAATTTTCCCTTCGCTCTGTATAGCCGGAAGAGGTGAGACACTACCTTCATGCCACACATTTTTTCGCATAATCTTTATGCCCTGTCCAGCTTTCACATACATATGAGATGATGGCTTGGGTCATGTGCACCTTCGCCTTTAAAGGGATAACTTTGCTCTTGACATTTTCAAGAGGACTTGTGCGGCAGACTTACCCAATATAATGTGGTATTTGATTTCTTTTTAAAACATTTTATTTGATTTTTGTGATTGCTGTTTCCCTGAGCACTGACAGTGAATCCAAGTAAAAAGAACTTCTTGACAACTTCAGGTTCACTTGGTTTACTTCTCTTTGGGTCCAGTTGTGAGGATCTTTGTGTTCTTGACAGTGAGTTATAATCTATACTGAAGGCCATGGTCTTTACTCCTCACCAGGAACTGCTTCGAGTCAGCTTAGCTGCCCCCAAGAAAGACGTGTTTCCTGTGTAATGCTGCTTGTTCATAAGCCTTCCTCCTACCCTGATGCTATGTTCTTCTTCATATGTAAACCTAGCTTCTTGAACTATGTTTACAGCATACAAGTGGAATAGATATGGTGAAAAGCACACCCTGACACAGACCTTTCCTTATTTGAACCAGCAGTTTCCCTGTATTCTGTTCCAACAACTTCCTCTTGGCCAATTTACAGATTACACGTGAGCAAAGGAAACTGAGTTATTTTTCAAAAATGTTATATTCTTTTTCAAAAAAGCACAAAACCTGACACTATGATAATATTGAGCCACAGGATGAGCCTACAACCTATAAGCAGGTGCACAGGTCTCAGAAGCAAGAATAACGGGTTGAGAAAAGAATGGGACTGGACGCATGGCTCTGAGGGTGACTGGTCTGACATTTCCCATAGCCATACGTATTATAACACAGCAAATTGGGCTCCACAGCCACTGATAGTGGGAGCAGGGTTTTCCAGGCAGTGGGGGCAGAAGTGTCAATCCTTTTGCGGAACCTGGTAGTGGTTCTCAACCTTCCTCGTGCTGGGGCCCTATAATACAGTTCCTCATGTTGTGGTGACCCTATATGTGGTCATATCTACATCTGGACAGACCCTCCTTTAGATGGACAGAGGAGTGGTGTCTCAGTTCCTAAGACCGTTGGAAATATAGGGTCATGACCCACAGGTGGAGAACTGCAGCTAGAGCCTTGGTCTTTGCCTACTGGATATATGTTGGGCTAACTTGAAATGTCAGCAGTTTGAAACCACCAGCCCCTCTTTGGAAACTCAAGGGGGCAGTTCTACCCTGTTCTATAGGGTTTCCATGCATCAGTTAGAAAAGACTAAGGCAGTGAGCTTGGAGAGGGGACAGAAGCCAGGTCACTAACCATTCCCTTCCCACACTCAGAGGGCTGGAGGCTGCTGTGGATGCTCCACCTCACCCTTGCTGGCTGGGGATATCACACTGGTCCCCTGAGCTGCCTCTGCTTCCCGGGATCCTCCAAGTCCCCATCCCTGCCCAGTCTTGCTACAGCATCGCTAGGAAGGGAGCCATCAGAACAATTGGTTAAAGAGCTCGTGCTCCAAGTCACTGTCACCGAGAGAGGACAAGTTGTGCTAGATTCAGATACTCTGTACACGTTGCTTCCAGCTCTTGTCAGAGCTTCCTGTAGCATGTGGGGATGAATAATGGTTCCGCCTGAAATATGACACAAATATCTGCTTTTCTTTCCCAAATTGAATCTCACAATCATTTTCAAGGAAAACATTCAAAGTGTTTGTGGTTATCTCTTAGGCTGGACTCTCTAGAAGAGAAGAACCAGTGAGGCTTATGTAATTGTGTATCTATCTCAAGTGATAGCTCATGTGGTTTAAATGGCTGCCACGTTCTATGCCCATGCCAGACTGGAGGCTCCTCCAGAGTCATGTAGCTGAAGGTTCTGATGGACCAAAGATGGACACATCAGAGAACAGGCTCCAGGAACTGCAGGAGGCTGCTGGCTCATGTCCAGATACTGCAATATTAGATGGTGATCTGCCAGCGCTGGACCCAGGTTGCCAAAACCAGAGAGCTTTGCCAGAAGGTGTATATATGATTTGATGCACACAATTTGATACTCAACCTTAACCATTATATAGATACTAAATATTGGAATAACATTGTCCTTGCATCTTGAGAGGAGATGGGAGAATGATTTGCTACTATCCTTAACACTCTCCTGATACCACGTTACTAAATATATATCTATATAGAGATATACACACACATATATACGCATCAATTGGACTGTGGAAGACTTCTGATTCTACAAGTGTCAAACCTGTATATATCAATGCACTAACTCTTACAGTTAAAATAATATAAGAGAAATATATTTTTATTTTTAAAAGGACTGTTCTATTTTCATTGTTTAAGAAACAGAATCATAAATATGTAACTTATAAAAAACATCTGTCAATATTTGTCATCCACCATGGGTCAATCTATGAAAACCAGAAAGTAGTGAAAGGGACAAGGGTGTGGGGAAAAATACATTCTTTTTGTTTTTTAATTATGTATCTTGTCTTGGAACCAATAAAAACACAGTATATATAATTGTGCAACCATGGAAGAGGAAAATATAATAAAAGAAAATAAGTCTATTAGAAAAGTAACACATAACTATGCCAGTTTTGTTCCTAAGCTGCATAGTTAAGAAAATTACAGGAGACTCACATTGTAGTTTTAATTACACCATTTCTGGACTCTGGTCTGAGTAAAGCAATCACCGCATGTGTCTAAGTTCCCTCCTCTCTTTCACAGGTTTTATTTGTTTACCAAAAATAACAATGAAATGCAAGAGTAGAGTTTGAGGGAAAAGAACACAGTGTGTTTATTTTTTAAAGTGAAATGAGCTCCTTAATAGCAACTAAGATCAAGGAAGAGAGAGAGCAGTCAGTTCCCTAAGAGGAGGTTTGACACTTGTAGAATCAGAAGTCTTCCACAGTCCAAAGGATTTCAACACATTCAATTATGGGTAATGTAACCTAGGTCCTTTTCCGTCCCTCCCAGACAAATGCCACCTTTTACCACTTGGCCTCAATGAATAGAAATTCGTTCTCAGTGTTTATAGTTTTTATAGGTTGTTAGCATTTTGTTCCCTAGTTCTGAGAAGTTAAAAATGACTGCTGGCTCAAGGAAAATAGCCACATTGACTGGGCTCTTCGAGCCATCTCCAGGTAGGTGAGACGGGAGGGAACACGCTCACGAGGGTGGGGTAGAAACCATTAAATTTTCCTAGTGCAGTTTCAAGCATATTTGCCAACAGCTCATGGAAGGAGGGGGGAGTGTCTTTTCTAAGTTGCTTTGTATATTTGCTCAGTCTTCCTTTGCCTCACTAATGCCCTGCACTGAGCTAAAATACCTCAATAAACAAGGAACACATGTAAGGACTTCATGTGCTTCAGTAATAACAACTACTGTGGCAGAGGTTACTGAATGGGAACCGCTAAGCTGCCCACGTATACCTCTGAGTAGCTCCCACTGGTAGATCTGTGGCTTTGGAGGACCAGTTTGGTCTCTGCTATCCTGTTGAGTCTTATAGTTGTTGAATCTAAATGATACAGGAAGCGAAAAGGAAGGAATTTGATACTTAGATAGAAGGGTTAAAGACCGCAAGTCAGTTGAGCAAAATCTATTGAATAATAAGCATTGATCCAAAAGAACTGAGACTGTATCAGAAGTGGAATGCTTCACTTCTTACATTTTCATAACGGATCTGTTGTCATGGAGATAGCCTAGGGTATAAGTAAGGCAAAGCCAGCAAACCAAACACTGATGTGGCAGGAATGAAGGCCTTTGGGAAACGGAGATGCTCCAGTATTACACGTAGAGAAAAAGATGAGGATTTCTAGTGGGGTAAAGATTGAGTCTCAGAAACCCACAAGGCAAATTCTACTCTGTCCCAAATGGTCCCCTGGGGTCAGAGGACACTTGGTGGCATGAGAGGGTGAGCACCATACTTTTCAAGAGTTGCCGATCTTTGACTGATGGTCTATGACCAGAAGTCCCAAATTTGTCAGCTGCCTCCAATTAGTGTTACTTCTGATTCTGGTCATCCATGCTGGGTCCTCTCTCCTAACCAACAGAATGCTAATGCCCCTTAGCATTAAAAATTGTACCTTATAGTAATTATTCTCCCAAAGTGCCAACGATATTGCTGATGATATAGACACACCCACATATGACTTCAAAAAGTTTGAGCAAATGTAACTAAACAGTAACTTTTCCATGAACTTATTTTTTTAAATCATTTTATTGGGAGGTTTTACAGTTCTTATAACATTCCATACATCAATACTGTCAAGCAGATTTGTACATAGGTTGCCATCATCATTTCCAAAACATTTCCTACTGAACCCTTGGTATAAACTCTTTGTTCCCCTCCCCCACCACCCTCCCACCATTGTGAACTGTTGATAAATTATATATTTTTATTATTATTTCATATCTTACACTATCCGTTGTCTCCCTTCACCCACTTTTCTGTTATTCATACCCTTTGGATGGTGGGGGGGTAGCTATATATCCAACCTTGTGATGAGTTCCCCTTTTCTCCCCCTCCCCACTCCCCAAGCCAAATATCCATCATAGTAAGAAATTTTTATTTTATTTAAAAATAAATATATTAGAATTAATCTTAAGATTAAAAAATTGGTCAAGTAATTAGAGACCATGAAAATATTTATAACACAATAGTTACTGTCAATAAAAATTTTTCAATATCCTGCCATCTTAAGTGGAAGTGTTTCAACATCAATAAAAAACCCAATTGTGGACCTAGAACTTACTTCTTGGCTGATATTTTCTATTTCTATTTATTCCATTTTTTATAAAAATATTTATCTGATCTTATTTTATGTGAACTTTTTGCAGTGTCTAGCTATTAATGAAAATATTAAAATTGCATAAATATTACCATTTCACCTTTCAGTAAAAAGAAAAAGAGTTTTATAACTTATCCCTTTAAACTTGGCTGAATAGGATTTGGATGTACGCTGATCAGTTTGCTGAATTGGAATCCAATATATAACCTGTGGCCTAATTAGTATTTTTTTAAGTTAATGCATATACTGGTCTATACAATATACATCTGGACTTTACTGAGTGTTTTCTCAGGTACTGAATTAACTGCAGCCTTTCTCTGAGACCTGTTGCTGAGGAACAAAGACAGACCTGAATCTCATTATAAAGTCATCCTTGGGGTAGTCTCTGTTTTTGCATGAACAAAGCCTGTCTGCACAGACCAAGGTTCTCTTGGATGCAGAACACCAGGGAGGGTCATAAAACATGTCGTGGTGTAAATTCATTACCAACTGTGTCTCTCTATGGCCGGCAGTTTCAGGACTCCAGATTCACAAGAAAGCAAAGCCTAGTTTGCTGCTGCCAACAGAACATGTAGGAGATGGGAGCGTGAAAGAAAGGAGACAAGGAGCTTGTCGGAATCCCTGGTCTTGAATCTTGGAGGAAAACGAGCAGTTGTCTGGACCGAATATGTTCTGCATGCATATGCAGCTCGGTTTTATTTCTTTTCCTTTGTTTGGAGAGTTTCAAGGCATGGCAGTCCTCACGGACATGGATTCGTACGTTCTGGCAGTGAGCGCACTGCTGTGGCTGCCAAGGAATAGTGCTTATTCCTGCTTTCCATTTGGCTGACGCGGTGCTGGGTGGAGCGCTGCCTCGCAGTTGGGGGGAAGGCGCTGCAACCTGAAGCAGTGTCTGAGCCCTCTGGCCCTGGGCCCTCCCGCTCTGGTCAGAGCTCTGCCACCAGCCTGGGGAGATCCGGCCCAGCGCGTTAGCAAGGATGAACACAAGGGAACTGGTCGAGAGGAAAATGGGAGATTTCCAGTGCACAACAATTTTGAGGGGAAAAGGAAAACTGAAAATGCTCCACAGGCATATTGATCTTTAACATTAGGCATTTTGTTTGCATAATGATGGAACAATTGAGACAGGTTTTCTTGGTTTGCACATGACCCACTGTTTTTCACTTCGTTCCAGACATAGTTTTCTCTCCTCGACTCAGCACTTTCTTAACCACGCTGTCATCCAGGCTTGCATGCTTGATTGATGCCTGTGGGACAGACTTGACCCAACTCAGAAGACAGGACCCAGCGTTTGTGCGTGTTTAGATCAGACTCAGAGATCTCTAAGTAAAGAGTATTAAATTAAGGGAAAGGAAAACTCAGTGGGTTAGCTTCTGAAGTTGGAGAGAAGAATTTCAAGTTGGGTAGTGTCACAAAGGGACACAGAAAGTATTTCTTTCAGTGCTTCTGTTTCTAGGATAATATGCTTCCTCTACAGGGAATATTATGAAGAATAGCTGTTAGATATAGGGTTATATGACGTTAAACATTTTAATGTTTTTAAATACTTATATTTTAAATCCATTGATATTTGAAAAGATTTCAGCGACTACTTTTCATTTTAATATGGAAATCCCCAGCTTTTCATGGGCTGAAAAATGCTCATAATTCGACATAGCTAAACAAGGGCACAGCTGTTATTAGAATTAAGGATGTTTAGTTCATTTAAATTCAGTGTGGCACCCTTATAATGGGTTAACAATCTAAAATAAATGAGGTTATCTCAATCATGACATGGAGATTGGCCATGGAGGGTATACGTCTGGTATATATAAACACAATCATATGGAGACACGTGAAAAGGGTATCTGAGTAAAAGAAAAGTGGGACTAGTCAGAGTGTAAGGCAATATGTTGCATGCATGCTACGCCCATAGAAAAGCTAAGACTATGCCAGTCTCTGACAAAGTATTGGAGGCATCATGGAAATCAGAGGGATGGCCTCAAGCTGAAAAATGCTTACTGGGTTTCAACTCATGTGTCTATATGACACAATCCTACCACAGAGAATCTAAAATGATTGACACGATAAAAAATTGCTATCATTGTGAGATACCTTTGAATCAGCCATACCTCATAATGACTCAAAATATACCGCCCCAAACCCACTACCATCAAGTCAACTATAGCGCATAGTGACCCTATACGGGGTGTCTAAAACTGCAGATCTGTGCGGGAGCAGACCACACCGTCGTTCCCCTGTTGCGTGACCTGTGGGTAGCAGACCAATGGCTCACTCACAGAGTCACCCTCACAGACCAGAATGTTGCCTTGTCTTGCTCCATCCTTACCGGAGTAGGTATGCTGAGCTCATTGTAACAATTATCGAGCGTCTTCCAACCTGAGGAACATGTCGTCCTACAGGATATCAGATATTATTCTAGAATTATCCATAAGGCCTTCATGGACTCAGTTTGGAAACGCTGCTAAATTCCCTCCTGGGATTTGAAACACTGATGACTTCACTTCCAGCTTCAAAACACAGTGCAAGCCACAGTACTGTGACAAATGGACAAGCCCGATTATTTTAAATACATTGTTCAACCTCCAAGAATGTAGAAAAAACATACAGATCTCAAAGTAAATAGGGGCCTGCAAATCAGAGAGGTAATCAAACACCACGCGCTCTACTGACCACACAAGGCACCGAAGAACAAGGTCTGGGTTCATATAACATGGGAAGCTGTAAAATGGACCTCATAGAACTACAGCACCCAGAAAATTTAACCATGAATTAAAGAACTAGATAGAAAAAATAAGCCTCCAAGCAATGGGAAATTTGTCAAGCATCATCTTGGCTCTGGGTAGAAAAGTATAAGCATTTCAAATGTCTGCTGGAACATTCCCTACTATGCTCCTACTGCACAGGACATGTAGCTTCCATTCCAGATCGCCCGTGCGCTCTGCTTAGCACCTAGCTAAGAGACAAACTTCACGTAGACTGGGAGAAAGAAAAATAAAAAGAACATATTCTACAGAGGAATAAGTGCTCTGCCAAAGCACTTCAAGATACCACAGACAAGACGACCACCAAATAAGCTCTTGGTTCAAAATTACACACAAGTGACAGTAAGGTACTATAAATAAAAGACAATCCAACAACAAACAGAAGCCCAGCAGGGCTTTACTACTGCAACTAGTAAAGACAGCTATAAAAGTAGGAAAAGGCAATACATACAGAAGCAAGCAAACAAACAAGAAGGGGTAGAGCAGGAACCTTAATTTGAGGCCATTAAAATGACTAGAGAACACAGAAAAGAAGCAGAATTTCTGGAAATGAAGAAAAGATAATAAAGCTTAATAAATAAATTGTGCAGCAGAGTAATCACTGCTAAGGAAAATTTTCATGGGCTTAAGTATTTATCTAAAGATCTGAAGAAAGAAATGCATATAGAAAGAGCTAGAATAATATGGAAGAAAATATAAGTTCTTGTAATATACACTGCAAGGGTCTAACAAAATTCTACCTAGAGCTCCAGAGGAGAGAAAGGATGGAGAAAGACCAGATAGAATATTTAAAGAAGAAAAAAGAAAGCATATTTTGTATTTTCAGAGTCAGCTTGTAAAACATAGTATCATCTTTTAAAATGCCAGACAGAAATAAAATCTGTACAAAATAAGAAAAGCATTTAGACATTTTTAGGTAAAAAACAAAAAAATAACAGTATTTTGATGATACTTTTAATACTCTTCCTAATTTGGTGAATATAATCACTAAATCAAGCATATCTCAAAACAATCAAGTATTGTGTACAGAGAGCATTATAAAGTCATTTATAAAAGAAGTAGTTAGGTTAAAAAATAATATCCTATCATTTGATCCTTCTTTTGACCCATTTTAAAGTTGTTTCTGTTAAAAAAATTAAGAGTGAAGGTGAAATGCATTCAGCTGAAGCCTCTGGTGACTCCCCGCTGACCCTGGACCAGGGATGCTAAGAGCCTTGCTGTCATGCAGAAAGCATTGGGAAGGAGACTACTGCAGATGCACTTAGGTTACATTTTAAAACCTTATTAGTTGATCTCCCCTTTGACTTTTGTGAAATCTGTCCTAGTTTTTCTTGGTTTTGCTCTCTCTTCGACTGAGGATTTATCTGTTTTACTTTGCTCTTGTTGTTGACTTTCCTTTTTACCGTGTGTTTTTTAATGTTTTTCCGTATGTGAAATCCAGGAAAGGTAAATCTATAGGGACAGTAACTATATAAAATGACACCTATGGTGGCAGGAGAGAGAGGTTGGAGGAAAATGGAGAGCTTATAATGAGTATAAGAATGAACAAAATGTTCTAAAATTGATTACCATGATTATGGTTCAATTCTTAAGTTGATTGAATTATTGAATTTTAATGATTTGTGAATTATATGCCAATAAAACTATTTTTAAAGATAAAAGGAAAATAAAAAGTATTCATTAGCATTCACCCCCCCAAAAAACAAATAGATGATATTTGATATGATAATTAAATTATTCTAATAACTATATTTTAATAAATTAAGAAGAAATAAAATTATTTTCATACTAGCAAGTTAATTTTTCTAATAAATCTACAGTTGGCTGTTCACAAACTCACTGCTATGGAGTGGATTCAGACTCATAAGGACCCCACATAAAGTTCCCGAGGTTATAATTCTTGCTGGGAATGAATGGGTAGCCTCAACTTTTTCTCTTGGTGTATTTGGTGGTTTGGAAGCACTGACCTTGCAGTTACCAGCCCAACACTTACCTGACAACATCGCCAGGGGTCCTTCTGTATAGGCTTTACAAATATATGTCACCTGGAGGGAAGGTGGCATATTTTTTAAAAGCCTAGTACAGAAGGAGCCCTGGTGGTGCTGTCAAGAAGGTGGGGTAGAAAGAGAGAACCGATGACAAGGATCGACATATCACCTCCACCTTGGGGGATGGACAACAGAAAAGTGGGTGAAGGGAGACATCAGACAGTGTAAGATATGACAAAATGATGATAATTTATAAATTATCAAGGGTTTATGAGGAAGGGGGAGCAGGGAAGGAAAGGAAAAATGAGGAGCTGATACCAAGGGCTCAAGTAAAAAGCAAATGTCTTGAGAATGATGAGGGCAGAAAATGTACAAATGTGCTTGACACAATGGATGGATATATGGATTGTAATAAGAGTTGTATGAGCTCCCAATAAAATGATTTTTTTAATTCTATTTCTTAAACTAGGTGATAACCACCCAGGTGTTTGTATTATTATTCATTGAAATGTATGTAACAGAATCTATACATTTCTTAAGTATAATATATTCATAATATAAAAATATATGTTATAGTACATAAACCAGAAATAACAAACAGATAGATTTGCGATATCTACTATAGATAGAAAAAACTAAAATTCAACCCCAGCATTTGAAAACATTGCATAATTAAAGTTGCTACTTGAACTTCCTCAGTGGAACTGAAAAACAAAACACATGAAAAAAAAACAGAATGAGAGGCTGCCTTTTGCATGGTGGGAATTGAGCCTCACAGATTAGGGAGCCTGAGCTACTCATTTAATCTGTTTGGAAAATGGAGTGTTTACAGATGGTCAGAGAGAATAATAAAAATGAAAATCCTCCAGAGGATTCTATTAGGAAATGAAGGAACGTTTTTAGGGCTACGAGCCTATCATCCAGGTTCAATTACAGACTTTGGAGAGTAAGGCAGGCTTCAAAATAAGAGAATTGTTTTGTCATAAAGTTTAACACTTGATAGCAGGGGACCATATGAATGCCAAGGAGCAGGTAGGTGGGGATTAAAAAAAACAGAGAAAGAAGCTTACTGGAATTGTTGCCTACTACAGAAAAATAAAAAAGGGAAATATTATAATTTTTATTATTGCAGCATTTTTCATAATTGTATACTTATTTTGTAGGGGCCATTAACTTATTTTGAGTTAAATCAATTTTACATGAAGCAGACTAATTTGGTATCTCTGATAAATTGGATGATTATGAACATTGTGTTTTTATGATGACTTTCATATTTTACCAATACAACTGACTTCTTGAAAGAAATACATATTGAAGCGGTGCATATCTACTTATATATGCACAGAATAGAATAATTTCACCAATATCTCCAGTCTGAAATTGATAAAAAATACAGTCAAGATGCAATAATTATATTGGTGATTAGGATGCAAAAGTTGGAAATGAAGAGGAAGGAACAGTGGTAGGAAAATAAGGTCTGGGTGATAGACATAGATCTGGAGATTATGTAGTAGAATTTTGCAAGACCAATGACGCTGTTCATTCCAGCAGCTCAAAAAGTGGCGATACCTGTGGGCTTCTTCGAGTGGATTACACAGGAATAGAATTGACTACATCTGTGTGCAGATACAATGAGAGGTGCAATCACAAATAGCTACAGTGAACACGAGACCAGCGTTGACTGAAGGCAGATCATCAATTGCTCATAAGTAAGCTCAGGACGAAGCTGAAGAAAATTAGAACAAGTCCATAAGAGCCAAAATATGACCTTGGGTCTATCCCACCTGCATTCGGGGACCATCTCAAGAACAGAGTTGTGTTGAACACTAATGACAGAAGATGTGATTAGTTGTGGGAAGAAATCTAGATCATCATTCATGAAAGAAGCAAAGAGTCATTAAAAACACAAGAAATAAAAGATCTGAGTGGATGTCAGTAGAGACTCTGAAACTCTCCTCATCATAGAGTACTCTCACTGCCCTCCAGCCCCTGTTGACTCAAAGTGACCCTCGGTGGGGTTCTGAAACTGGAACCATTTAGAAAAAGCCCAGTGTTTCTCTTGCAGCACTGCTGGTGGTGTTGAACTGTCGATCACGCGGATCGCAGCCCAGCACAGAACCATGCTAGCACCCGGACTCCATAATTGGAGAGTAGCGAAGGAAATGGGAGAAAGATGAAGTCAAAGAACTGAATAGAAAACTTTAAACAGCAGCCATGGAAGACAGAGTAAAATATTCTCATGACATGTGCAAAGAATCAGAAAACCACAGAGGAGGAGCATACTGAGCATATCTTACATGGAAAAAACTCAAGAAAAATGCAAACCTCAAGTTGAAAACCAAGCATGTTTTAAATGGAAAGCACTCAAGAAAATTCCATACCTTGAGTTGAAAATATTGAAATAGTCTATGGGCAAAATATTGAGTAATGTATGAAGCATCAGTGGAAGATAGAGAGATAGAGTCAGTAGACTCTGTACCAAAGAGAATTAGTCAGCCTTCCACCATTTCAGGAGGTAACGAAAAAATAAGTCCAACCTACACTGAGAACATTAGCTAAAACAATTTTGAAAAATCTCCAGGAATTGCTGTCATACCTGATGAAATGTCTCAACATGCTAATGAAACTCTCATTTGTCTCTGTCAGTACATTTGAGAAACAGCTACTCTACCAACAGATTGGAAGAGATCCATTTTTATACCCATTCCAAAGAAAGGCGATCCAGAAGATTGCACAAATTATAGCATAATGCCATTGATATCACATGCAAATAAAATTTGGCTGAGGATCATTCAGCAGTGGTTGCAGCAGGTTATCGGCAGTGAGGTACCAGGGATTGGAGCTGGATTTGGAAGCAAACATGGAACAGGAGACCATGGCTGATATTGGCTGGGTCTTGGCTATGGGAAAGGAAACTTGTGTTTCCTTACTGTGCAAAGGCTTTGCACTGTGTGGGTCATGATAAACTATGGACAGTCGAGAAGAGTGGAAATTCCAGACCACTTGCTATGCTCATGTGGCACTTGTCCGTGGATCAAGAGACAGTTATGTATACAGAGGAAGGGCATACTGCATGGTTTAAAATCAGGAAAAGAAAAGGTGTGTCAGAATTGTACCCTCTCACTGTACTTAATCAATCTCTATGATGAGAAATCATCACAGAAGCTGGTTTTTAATATATTTTAATATTCATCACCAACATTATAATTCATATAATTATAATGGATCAATTCTTCCTTGTCCTTATTCTTTTATAGCTTTCACTTGGATATGAAGCAGTAGCCAGCCATAGTGTGGGTCAGGTAAGCCTTAGGCTTCCAAGTGACACCTTGGTTCTTTAAGACTTTAAAGAGGTTTTGTGCAGCAGATTTCCAATGCCAAAAATTCCTTTGCTTTCATTGTGGATCGAAAGATATGTGAGTCAAATTTCTTAAAAAGTGCACTTTGACTCACAGATTTTTGAATCTAAGGAAAGTTGGGAAATTTTAAACTGAATAATATTTTTAATGCATATAAAATTTTGAGATACAGGAAAAGCAGTGAAGAAGGAAAATTTATAGTTTAAAGGCAATGTACACATTAGAAAAATAATTAAATCCAATGATCTGAGATTGGCTTTATAAAATTAGAATAAAAATAAAATTGTCAACTAAATGTCCTGCTACCTAATATAATAATATATACTAGATAAGTAGATAGAAGAAAAAGATATTGATAAAAATGAAAATTAACAAAATATAAAGAGAATAGAGAAAAGACACAATGAAATCAAACCTAGTTCTTTTTAAAAATCAATAAATGTAATAAGTTTCTAGGTAGTCTAATTCATCGAAATAAAGAGAAAGATACAAATTACCACAAATTAGGACTGAGACCAATGAAAGACAATGAAAAAATACTAAATCTCTGGCAATAATTTGGATCATCCTATTGAAATTAAATTTTTATGTGATAAAAGAAGTGATAGTAAAAAATTCAAAATGAAGCAGAATATTTAAAATCAAATACACCTATAAAATTCAAAACATTGAGTTCATTCTTTATTAATTTTCACAGAAACAAAATCAAATCTCAATATCAGCTCTGATTTTATTGGTGAACTCCAGGAAACAATCAAGAAATAAATCCTACACCCACTATTTCACACACACACACACACACACACACACACACAAATGAAATGTTTCTCAATTTATTTTATGAGGTCACTATTACCTAGTCAAATCCTAACAAGATTTTAGAAAAAATTGAGAAGATGTGGTTAAAATTTATATGAAAGTTAAAGGGCATAGAACAGGCAAACATGGTTAGGGGAAGATAAAAAAAACAACAAACAAACAAAAGAACAGGCAAACAACTTTTAAGCAGAAAAGCATGGTTAAAGGATTTCTACTAGCTATTTTCAAAACATAGGCTAAACATGCAGTAGTCAGTGCAGTGGAGTGTTGGTATAGAGATAGACCTATAGATGAACATAACTAAAAACAAGATAGGCCATCCACAAATAAAACTCCCAATTATACTTTTGAGACAGTGTCAATATAATTAAATTTTAAAACTGTATTTTCCCAGGAATAATGTTGGAATGGTTCAATATTTGTATAGCTAAAGTGAACATTGGATTCTGATCACATATAAAACACATCTAATTGACCCAATACAACAGCAAAACCTATGACATTTTGACAAGAATGCATAGCAAAATATTTTTGTGGTTTGGGTTAGTCACAGACTTCTGAAAACTGAACAAAACCCACAAAAGGAAAAAAATGAAATTCTATTTAAAAATACGGTTGATGCGATCACAAATATGAAAAGTCAAAGCACATATTCGTGAAAAATCTTTGCAAAACATATTTGACCAAACTTTTGTATGCAGATAAATAAAGAGTATATAAGAGTTGATAATTACTAGAAAGACAACCTAATAAAAAAGAACCAAATTTTATATAAATATTTAACCAAGTACAAAATGTTATAGCCACTTTGGATATCAGTAAGAAGCATGTTATAAAGTTAATTATGCACTTATCATCCAACTCTGTAACCCTACTTTTAAACATTCATATAATAATAGGGAAATTCATCCACATAAAGATACGCAAGAGTCATGTTTATAGCTATTTTTATAGCTATTTTTTTATAGCTAAATAGGAAAAATAACACAAAACCTACCATCAACCGATGAATAAATAAACAAATTGTGGTATAATTTTACTGTGGAATAATAGAAAACAAAGTATTTTACATATGCATTGCTACAGGTAGTTCTTAAAATCTTAATGTTAAATGAAATAAGTCAAGAAGTAAAAACAACCTACAAAATTATTTCATTTATATGAAATCTTAGAAAAGGATACAAATGTGATAAAGATACAATAATACAAACATTGATGGAAATAGATCAATGAGTTTCAAGGCAAAGGATGGTAAGAGAGATAGAGTACAATGGGTGTTGAGAAAACTTTTGGCGTTGAGGGTTACACATTTGAGAGCTAACTACAAGGTTGGCAGTTCAAACCCACCAGCTGCTCTTAGGAAGCAATATAGCTCTGTGTATTTCTGTAAAGACTTAGCCTTGTAGGATATAAAAAGACTTTTCCCCAGCTTTGTCTCTCCCAAAGATATGCCAATCAATATTAGAGGCTATTTGCCAGCACATGGTGGGAGGTCAGATGCCTTCAGCCATCAGACTACTAGTCCCACACAGCCACCACACAGGTGGGGCCCACTCCTTGCTATTAAGGACAATGTATTACTTCTCCCTGAAGGCTTTCAGCCATCAGTCTGGTCCACTGTAGGTGAGGTTCACACCCTACTGATAATAGTTTCTATGGAGAGACAATGGATTACTTCTCCCTGAAGGCTTTCAGCCATCAGTCTGGTCCACTGTAGGTGGGGTTCACACCCTACAGATAATGGTTTCTATGGAGAGCCAGAGAACAGGTCAAACCTGCTCAGTGACATCCAAAATTAGGCTGCCTCCCTGTATCTAGGATCTGCCCATCTTTTCACATGCATACCCCCAACCCCTCCCCTTCCTATTGCATGTAGACCCCTAGATCATCCCCCTCTCATCACTGTATTACCTATAACACACCCCCTTCCTGTGACATCATCACCCATAATTAGGGGGCTTGCACACCCCCCAAAAGAGATATAAGCCTTGGTTAGTAATAAACCACTCTTGCTCCTGCAATTCCCACCTTCCACATCCTCACGTGGACCACCGAGCGGGGCTGAGGTGAGCATGCTACCGTGAAATGTGTCTGACTCCATTATTTCAATCGCTCTTCTATCTCTTATTCTCTATGACTTTACTATTGTCTTTATTTATTATCACTGTAAAATTGCGCCTACCAGACCTGTGATGATTTGCTAGGACCTGGTACCCTGACACAGTCTTAGAAGCCCTAAACAGGGCCTTTATCAACCAGAATTGGGTCCATGGCATTTGGTGATTCTGAGGTGCTTACCTAACTTTGTGCAATTGTCAAATTCTCAAGTTCTACATTTAAAATGGGTGAATATTCAAAAATCAGTTGCTAGTGTGTTGATTTCAGCTCATGGACTCTCCAGAGTATAAGGGTAGAATTGTGCTGAAGGAGTTTTTACTGAATGACTTTTTTTTTCAAAGAGCACATCGCCAGGCCTTTCCTCCTAGCCTCCTCACGGTGGATTCCAACACAATGTTTTATTTCGTCCCTAAGAGCAGTAAATGGTTGCCCCATTCTGAGATGCCATATGCATTTTAGTGTCAGTCAATAAAATTGTACTAAAGTTTAAATTTTTATATATTAATTTTCTCATATCTCTGTCTTATAGTAGTTTTAGTCTCAGTAGCCTCCAGAAAGTTTGTTAAAAATTCAGAAATCTATGCTCCACATCTAGAGATGCTCTGCTCAATGGGAGCTTCCATTTTCACAAGGCGTAAAGGGATACTTAGAGAGCTGGTCCACAGACCTGACATTGGGACTGTGTATACAAACACCTATTCTCAGTCAGAAACTCCATAACAAGTCTCTGTTTAACAAAACTTTATTTTTAGATTCTAAATTCTCAGGACACAGTTTTGTGCAGGCATGTTTTTATGACAACCACAAAACACAGCACTTAATAAATAAGTTGTGTCATGCAGAACCTATAAAGATTGCCATTGATGTTGATTACCTTCAGGAGTTGGCGCTGAAACATGCTCTAGGAAAGCAAGAGTGGCAGTGAGTGTGGGAAACGCAACTGTAGACAAAGCAGTCTGTCATCTGTTTCCCAAATCACTTTGGGCAGTCTAAAGTGCTGGAGTGTATGTGCATGCTGAGTACTGAGGAAAGGAAGCCAAAGCTGCAGCCTGAAAGAGGCACCACCTGCTGATGCCAAAAAAAGTGGGTATGTTGCCAAATTCCATGAGGTCAGCACAGCAGAGAGCTTTAGCAGTGTGCTCTCTCTGCCACCTAAAGATGGGAGGTACAATGAGAACTTCAGCAGTGAATATTTCCAGTGCCCTATGAGAAGCTAGGAGACAACAACACAGATACCATCCCGCCTTGAGGGACCCTCTAGGGAGAAAAGACTATCGGGATCGTGGGGTGCCCTTTGTGCACTACAGCAAGATGGTGGCACAGTGCAGGCAGAGCCCACTGCAGAGGCCCACACCTGGAGGAAGGCCTCTGGAGAATCACCTTGGACCACAGTTGAGGGATGTTAATCATCTTGTCATCAAACAGAGAGTATTGTTAAGTAAATTAATGCAGATGTAGTTCAGTTAAAATGGAGCATTAAGCCCTCTGTGACTCCCCTCTGACCAGAGAGCTGTCTAGCCTTTTTATCATGTAGAATGCACTGGAAAGTGGATTCTTGCCGATGTTGTCAGGTTAAAATTTAGCACCCTATCATTTGATTTCCATTTTGGTCCATTTTAAATGTATTCTAGTTTTGGTATTTTCTACTTTTCTATCTTTGCTTTACTTTGTTCTTATTAGATTTGTTGCTCTGTTGTTTGGAGATTTTTTTTGGGGGGGGAGGCATGTTTTTCTGTATTTGAAATTCAGGATATGTGTATCTACAGAGACTGTAACTGAATTAATGGTTTCTTTGGGCTATGGTATAGGAAGCTGGGGAATGGAGGAGCTAATAACAATGAATGGAAGGAAGAAGAAATGTTCTAAAATTGACTGCATTGATCAATTTTAGACCATTTTCTTAATATGACCAGCACTCGTCTTAGTATGACTGTACTATTGAATTGTATGATATGTGAATGACATGACATGCTAATATAACTGCTCAAAATAACAATTCTCCAATGGAGGAGGAGCTATTATTCATGTGATTAGGATTGCAGCCTTCAGGGTGGATTACCATTCAATGTAAAATCCCAAATCCTCACAAGTGGACCAATAGGTAGCATCATGATGAATGGAGAAGAGATTGCATTTGTCAAGGAGTTTGTCTTGCTTGGATCTACAATCAATGCCCAGGACAGGAGCCATCAAGAGATCAAACAATGCATCTCATTGGCTAAATCTGTTGCACAAGACCTCTGTAAAATGTTGCAAAGCAAGAATGTTACTTTGAGGAGTAAGGTAAGCTTCCCGGAAGCCATGTTATTTTCAATCACCTCATAGGTATTTGAAAGTTGGACACTGAATAAGGGAGACGGAAGAAGAGTCGATGTCTTTGAATTATGGTGTTGGTGAAGGATGTTTAAAGTACTGTGGATGTCCAAAGAACAACAAAAAAGTCAATCTTGGAAGAAGGACAAGCAGAATGCTCCTTATTAGGTAGGATTACAATGCGACTTTGTCTCACAGATTTTAAACATGTTGTCAGGAGAGACCAGTCATTGGAGAAGAACATCATACTTAATAAAGTAGAGGAGCAATATGAAAGAGGAAGGCACTCAAGATGGATTGACACAGTGGCTGTGACTACAGGATAAAACATTTGATTTTTTTAATTAAAAATATTATTGTGGATTAAGTGAAGGTTTACAGAGCAGATCATCAGTGTTACACCCTATAACTCATACCCTCATTGTTTCCACTCATTCATTGCTATCCGTTCTATGGATAGTCCCAGATTCTGCTTTCTCTTTGTGTTACTTGTTTCTGTTCCTATGTCTACACTTTATCCTTGTGTAGATGCTGCACATCCGATTTTAAAAGTTGATTATTCTGTCATAGGGTTGGGGTGAGTTCCTGACCTGAAGGAGGATGTGGGTCATAGTCTCAAATTCCCAACCAGTAAGCTCATTCTCTTTTTATGATCTTGAGTTTTGTTACACTTTTTCCCCACTAACACCATCTAATAAAATCCCTTTTCAGTGGGATTGGTGGGGAGAGGCAGGCACCATTCAGTTCTTCTGCTTGCAGGAGTGTGGAGACTGATGTGTGCATGGTCTATTAATCCAATGGAATGATTATTTCCATATGTCTTTTGATTTTCTCCCCTCCTTTTCCTCCAGCTGGGAAGAGTCCAATGGCTGAACCTTAAGTGGATGCTTACGAGTTGTTCAGACCCTAGTCTGAACTCACCTGAGTAGGATGTAGAGCAATGTCATTGGGAACACTTATGCCAATAGACCTTGGTTTCCCTTAAGACTGTGGTACTGATTTCTTCAGGCCCATTGGCTCGTTCTCTCAATGGATTTGGCTATGTCCAAGAAGTATGCATAATTTCACCTTCTGTATGATTTCCATCCTTTTTGTATATATTTGAAACAAATATAAATATGCATTTGCAAAGATCCTTTTTCAATGATTTCAAATCTATATATATTTGTGGATGAACGTCCACTCTCTCTTTCATACCGGTTGAATCTGCATGTGTCCCTAGATACCTACCTAGTAACTAGTGAATAGTGTAGCCTTGTGTCAGGCTTGTGTATACGAAATATTTGGCATGTTGCCTCAGACTCTTGCAAACTTCCCAATGTCTTTCCCTCTTTGCATTCTTTATTGCCCCTCTCCTTTTTGTTGCATATTGTCTTCCCTTTAACCCAAATTAACACCTAGCTACCTTCTGGTCTGTGACTTCCTTTTCTCTCACTGTTCTTTCCAACCGTGGTAAACTTCAAAACTGTTTTAGTGTTAAAAAATGTTTTCTTGTCTCTTGAGAATGGTTTCATAAAACTTTTTTTTTTGGTTCTTTCCTCATTGCACACAGCATGACGTCCCCCTGGTTCCTCCATATTTCTAGGTTTTATGCAGATTTGTCTTTATTCTTTAATGTCACTTAGTATTTCATTGGATATATGTACCGAAGTTTATCTATTTTTTCATCTATGGGGATTCAAGGTTTCCCATATGTTTTACTACTGTGAGTAATACTGTGGTGAAACTAGATGTGCATAGACCTATTTATACGATGGCTTTTATTTGTTTAGGTTATGATGACTAAAGGAAATGATGAGTCATGCAGTATTTCTGTGCCAAATGTTTTGAGGAAGCACCATATTGATTTCCACAGTGGATATGAGATTTTACAGTCTTCCCTGCAGTGTATGATGAATCCAATATCTTCACATTACCTCTAATATTTGTTATAATTGACTGATCAGTATCGCATATTACAGGCTGCAATATGGATTAGACCTCAGCATAAACAAAACAAAAGTCCTTACAACTGGGCCAATATGTACCACAATAATAAATAGAGAACATATTGAAGATATCAAGGATTTATTTTTATTTGTATCTACTCTTAACATCCATGGAAGTAGCCGTTAGAAAATCAAATTACCCTTACATATGGGAGAATATCTGCTGCAAAAGGTAGACTTTTTAAAGTGTTAAGAATTAAAGATATCACATAGAAGTCTAAAGTGAGTCTGAGCTAATCCATGGTATTTCAATTACTTCAAATGCATGTGAAAGCTGGACAATGAATAAAGGCGCTTGAAGAAAGTTTATGGTAATGGTGAAGAATATTGAATATAATGTGAACTTTCAGAACAAGGAAAGAATCTGAGCTTAAGGATGTATAGCCAGGATGCTCCTTGGAAACATTCCAAAGATGTCTAGGTGTCTGAAGTACTTTGGCCATGACACCAAGAAGGATCAGTCCTTAGAGAAGGACATCGTGTTTGATATAGTTCTAGTCATAATGAGAAAACCCAAACTGAAGTGTTTTGACACAATGGAGGCAGCAATGGACGCAAACAGAACCATGAAGATGGCGTGTGGCCACACGGCATTTCCTTTTCTGACATACAGAAAACTGCTATGAATTAGAATCCACTTGAACACACCTAACCACAAACGAGCTCTCCAATGGAGAGTTTTGTGAAAACTTTAGTTCATGGAATGAACTAAAACACACACACACACACACACACACACACACACACCTCACTCTATAATCTGCTACTCAATCAATGTTGCAAAGATGTCATGTCAATTGATATACAACCAGGTTCAAAACCCTTGCCCAGCACTGGTGACTCAATTCTGATTCATGAGGATCCTAAAAAACAGGGCGGAAGTGTCCTATCGGCTCTCTGAGACTATCAATGTTCGTATAGGCTCAAATCTCTCCCTTGAAGTAACTTATTTGGACTCACTAACATTTACAGATTAACAGCCCAACACAACCCATTGTACCATGAGGGCTCTATTTTTGACAACGTTCAAAGAGAATTGAACCGTCATTTACATTTTTCTATAATACTCATTCTTAACCCAGTTTAAACACGCTTATTTGATCCATTAGATTGGTAATTGTATTAAGAAAAAAAGGTAAAAATTGGTAAATAAAAGAATTTTCAGGATCATGCCAGGTCACTGATTCAATTAAAGCTAGCATTAGAAAATATTACATTAAAAATGGATTTTTAGATTTCTAAAGTAATTTTTATCATTCTTCAATAAAACTTGAGTATTATGTAAATTTCTTATTTTCCATTTTACCAAAGTAATAGACAATTTTAGTGTCAGAGGTTACAGTGCACAGCAAATTAAGCAAACATCTGATGTGCCTTATCAGGACTTGACATTGTGATATGAAACAATACTGCATGAAATATAGAAAGCAATTAATGAATCTTTGAGACTATCGATTAAACTGCTCACTGAACACAATGGCAGGGGCTCTAGCTGAATCTCTCTAGAGATCTGTTCTCTCCTGACATGCTCTTATATCCTCCATTAGGGGGAAGGGGATGGACAAGGGTTCACAATGATGATTTTCCCAGCATTTGCTTTCCAACAGAAAATGGGGTTTAAAAAAGAGAGAGAGAAAGAGGAAGAATGTTCAGGTAGTTATTCCTCCATGAGCGACTACCCCAATATGTTTTGTTAAGGAATGTTTCAATTCCCCTCTGGGCTACTTGATTTATTTTCCCTGTAAAATAATGAAGGAGAGTCAGGTTTAAGCTGAACAGTCCCTCCGAGTCCTCCTTTCTCGAGTGCAAGGGCCAAGCACATTTCCTGCCATCTGTTTCGTTCCATCTCCTGGTGCTTATTAGGAACCTGGCAGCCTTGGGCAGATGGAGAAAACTGGCAGGCCTTGTTCTTGATTTGTAAACGCAGCCCAATTTGTTAGATTTGCCAAGTGAGTCCCCTGTGGTAAAGATAGAAAGCTATTGAAAATCTTAGTTGAGGGCAGTCTTTCATAGTACAGGGAAGGGAGCTGAAACCGAGAAAGCTACTAACGTTTTGGGACACCCCCAAATCCAATTCTGTCTTCGAGTTTGAGTCCTTGATGTGTCCTTGCCACCATGATGTGCATTCGGTGATAAATACTGGTCCTCATCTGCGGTCTGGATTCGGGCCTCCAGCCATCTGGTATTCAACCCTTGCTTAAGAAAAATGAGATTGGATCCTCTACTTGCTCTTTCTTATATAGAAAACCTTAGTCCCGCTTTCCAGCTCTTGGAAACGAAGTCTCAATTCCCAGTCAAACAAACCAAGTGCTTGACTAGAACCCATCCAGAGGCAACAGGGAAATTGCTTCTGAGAGGCCAGAGCCATTGATCACCCTGTAGAGCATCGTATGCCACACTTGGAGTCCTCAGGAATCCCAACTCCTCAGCTGCTGGTCTGCTTTCAGTTTTTAATGCAATGCACATTTTTAGGGTTTCTTTTTCTTAAGTTACAGGAAATCTAATGCTTTCTGTACAACTCTAACTCCCGATTGTCTGCTTTGATCACACTTGGACGTCCCACATATCACAGCCTGGGTGGCTCAGGTGTAGGTGTAGAACGACCATCGCTGATGCACTCACCATTTGCTCTTGAATAAAATCAGATGAATAGACTTCTAACAAAATCGATCCTGAGGGAAACAGAGCAAAAGACATTTCCTTTAAATGACAAATCCTGTGGCATAATGGCAACAACACAATTAAGGATCTAGTATATAAACACTTGAGCTTCTACAGTGTGGATTTCCTGGTGGATAAACTCATTCAGAACATAGAAATATAATTTTTCTTTGGATTATATTGGAAGCAGATGCATTATTTACTGAGCAAGTATCATGATGGTATATGAAGTGGCTTCAAACGATTCATGGACAAATTGGATTTAAAAAGACAATGATATTTTCCCACAAGCTTTTTTGAAGCCCCCTTGGAAATACCTGGATTTTATTTTTAAACTAAATTTGTACTTTAAACTATGCTGTCTTTCTAAGGAGAATTGATGACATGGTGGGTTACATGTTGATCAGCAGTTTGAAGCCACCAACCTGGTCTAAAAAAGAAAGGTGAGACGTAGTCTTGGAAACCCACAGGCGCAGTTCTACCTGTCCTATAGGGTCGCTATGAGTCAGAGCTAACTCAATGGCAATGAGTTTATTACTGTCTTTCTGAAGAACCCTAGAATGGGGTCTCAGCATTTTTATACTGCACAGTATTCAAACCCCAATGTCTTGATCAAGAACTAGATCAACTATTCGGAGTCTGTCTTTAGGTGCTAGAAATATGTCTGGCAGCAAGCCGATATGACCATTTCATATATTAAGGAACACCACCAGATTGCCACCGTTGGTTGGATCATATCCCCAAGATGGTTTTTCCTCTAGAGCTCCATGCAGATTTGCCCAGGTTCTCAGTTGTGGGAAAGCCAAAGACTTGCAAGAACAAACACCCTGCCTCATACCTCTCAACTCCTTAGTCAATGGAAAAACCTTCAATATAGACTTATTTTCCCAATATACACTTATTTTGCCAGGCTGTGTAAAAAAAAAATCTTTTGTTCTTTTCAAATGGCCAGCCCTGCCTTATGAAACTTTCCAGTCAGCCTTCTTGGTCTGTTAAGATATTTTAAATCCAAAATTGCTGCTGTGAACATTCTCTTCTGTTCCTTGTTCCAACTAAAACATAGCCTTCCTTTGAGGGCACTACTGCCCTCAAATAAAAGTTTGCTACCCTTCTGCATTCTGTATAATTCTTCGATATGTTTGAATGCCTGCCGTTGAGCCAGTGGAGGCCATGCTTTCACGCACTGTCTTCAGACACTTTTATCAATTTTAAAAATGCAAACTCCTTTAAAGTATCTGTTGTCGGGTTTTAGCTACCATTTTCTCTCACTGCCATGATAGTCTACCACTGGCAGCCAAGGTCTTTGCCTCCTCTGAAGCACAGTAACTTCTGAACACAGGAATGTCTGGAAAAGCAGCCATGGACACTGGGAGAACACAGTCAGTTGTGGGCATTGCAATCTGTCGTGAAATGAAATGTGTTTGAATTGTGAAATGGAAAAATCAGTTGCTCTGTAGATCATAATACAGTTTTAAAAATAAAACATATTGAGATCGATGGCTTATCAAGTATGCTAGCCCCATGTCTTTGAGCTATTCTTCCATGCCCCCTCTGACAAAGGCTTTACTGTCGATCTGTTCATTATTAATCACTCCATGGCCTCTGAAATCGTGGCTGTAAATTTCTGTCTGCTTGACTCTCACTTTGTCTTTCAGAGTATATTTTTATTCTGCTACAACGACACTAGCAACTTTCTGACTTCATTGAAATTTCAAAACTCTTCATTATTGTTCATGTTCTATCTCCTCTTTCCCCACTTGCATATTTAAGAAAAGGTTCTTAAATCCTGGGCTCTAAGATCCTGCCACTACCCATTTTGTTGTTTTACTAAAGAGTTGTTGGGGGGGGGTGGCGTAGGGGTGAAGACAAAAATGAGGAGCTGATACCAGGGGCTCAAGTAGAAAGACAATGTTTTGAGAATGCTAATGGCAACAGATGTGCTAATGTGCTTGACACAATGGATGGATGGATGGGTGGTTGAATTGTGATAAGAGCTGTAAGAGCCCCCAATAAAATGATTTTTAAAAAAGAGCTGTTGTACATTTGCATTTTCACTTTATCACTTTGCATTGTTACCTGTAAGCATTATAATCGGGCTATGTCTTCCTCTTTACTTAGTCCTATTTTTGACCCAAATATATAAAGGGAGTAACCTTAAAGAAGAGGAATATATTTTCCCACAGCTCTGGAGGTCAGAAGTTCCAACAGGCTCTCTTTCCGGGTGGGAACCCATGCCTGGTCAGTAGCCCTAGGTATTCTCTGGTTCCTTAGAATTCATTGGTTGTAGAAATTTTTCACACATCATCTGTCTGTCGCTGTGTGTACATCCATTGGTCTACACAAGGGGCACAGAGGCCATATCTAACCTCCTTGGCTGCACAAGGGGAAGGAGAATGCCACTTCCCAATTACAATAAAGCAGGGGTCAGCCCTTCTATAGTTCGCTACCATATTCTCACCACTGTTCCTCCCACAGCACT
>NW_022103928.1:49967541-49996733 GCF_000313985.2 Echinops telfairi
TTTGGGGGTGGGGCTCAAAGTTTGGGCATCTTTGTTCATAAGGGGTATTGGCCTCTCATAGTCTATTGTGGTTGTGTCTTTGCCTTGTTTTAATAGCAAGATTATGCACATTTATTAAAGCCAGCTCAGGTGCCTGCTCTCCTTTTCTGTATTCTGGGACTATTCATGGAGAATTGTGTCATGTCTTCTCCCAGTTGGTAGAATTCCCCAGTGAAGCTGTTTGTGGTGGACTTTTTTTCATTGGAAAAGAAATTTTAATGACCTGATCTATTTCTTACTCGGTTCTGGAGCCACTGCTATTTTCTCCAGCAGTCTGTATTAATTCAGGAAGGTAACGTGTTTCTCAAAATTTGTGCAGCTCATCTATGTTTTCAAATGTGTTGGCCTAGTCTTTATAGTTTTGTGTTATTATCTTTTTTCTTTCATCTGGTTCTCATGCGATGTTTCCACTTTCTAATCTTACTGTTGCATTTTTTCTTAGTTTCCTTAAAGTTTGATGGTGATTGCTCAATTGTGCTAATTCTTTCCAGGGACAAACTTCTACTCTTGTTTTGTGTCTATTGCTTTTCTGCTTTGGGATTCAGTTATACCTCCTCAAGTCTATTTTCTTTCTTCTGCTTTTGCTGTGTCCTGAAGGTTTGGTATATTATATTAGCAATCTTCTTTATTTTGATAATTCTAATTTAATTCATTATTTCTCAAATTTCCCATTAATTTTAAAGTGGGGTGTTAATTCAGTTTCCATGAATTTGATTTTTTTCCTTTGTCTTCTTATTGTTGACTTCTAATTTTTTAGGGTATGTTCTCAGATAATGACTTGTAAGATCTTAATGATTTTAAATTTCTTAAGGCTTGCTTTGTTACCCAACATGTGGTCTGTTCTAGAGCGTGTCCCAGATTCAGTGGAAAAGCATGTATTTTGTGTTGTTTTTAGGCAGTGTTCTGTGTATGTGGGGGAGTCCAAGTTGATGAATTGTGTTCTTCTGTGCCTTTATTGAATTTCAAACATAGGAGCAATGGTTAAAGTGCTTTGTCTGTTGTGTGTAGGACTGATGTAAGTGGGAAGTGACACCATGGCTTCTGCAACCAACTGCATTGTTGTTATCATTACAAAAAATCGGGGTGGGTGGTGTTATTGGCTTTCTTATTCTTCATAAGTTTCTGTGCTGAGTATCATTTATTTGTGGGTTTTCTTGTAATTTTTTTTGGCTGGTATTTTCCATTTTACTAGTGTTTGTGGCTTTCTTTTTAATTTTAATGAAGCTTTTCCATTTTTTACAGTTTGTTTGTTATTTACTCTATTGTTCCCAAATTTAAGAGAGTATAATCTTTCTTACAAATGAATTATCTTCCTCTGCATTCCAATATTTTTTATTTTCATGTTTTTTTCTATTTAATTTGTATTTCTGTTCTTGGCAGATTGATACTTCTGGCTCCCTATATTTTTGTTCTATAATTTTAAAATACTTTTAGTGAGTTTTATTTTATGGGTGGTGATGTCTTGTATACTGATTTCAGGTTTTTATCTGGTGCTCTTGTACATTCTCTGTGCACCCCCTACCCCCAAACACTCCACTTGGTATTTTTTGTAAACTTGGCCTTGTATTAGAAAGTCCTTTAATTTCTTTTTGTCTGGAAACATCATTTTTTCTCCCTCATATTGGAGGTTTAATTTTGGTGGATATGGGATATTAGTTTGGAAAATGTTTGCAGGGTTTGTATGTCATTCTATTGGTTTCTCTGCATGGTTACTACTAAAAATTTTTGAGCTTATAATTATTGATTCATTATTGTAGGTAACTTTTTCCCCCTGAGCTACTCTCATAATTCTTCCCTTGTCCATGATGTTGGAAACTCTGACTCCAATATGTTTTGGTGAATTTATTTTGGGATCTTTCATGTCTGGGTTTCTGTCAGCTTCTTGTGTAGTTGAAAAACATGGATTATGATAGAAGTGAGCCGGAGATCATATAATAGAATTTGCAAAACCAACAACTCGATCTTAGCAAATGTCCCTTTCTCAAGAAGACAAAAACCAAATATACACAAAAACTTCTCCAGATGGAATACACAGAAATAATATTGACTACGTATATGGGAGGAAACAAACGAGAAATCAGCAGCTAAAGCCAGACTAGGGGCAGGTTGTGGAACAGACCATCAGTTGCTCATATGCAAGTGCAGGATAAAACTGAAGAAAATTAAAACAGGCTCACATGAGCCAAAATATGACCTTGAGTCTATCCCACATGAATTTTGAGAACATCTCTAGAGCAGACTCGATGTATTGAACACTAATGACAGAAGATCTGCTGAACTGTGTGAGAACAGCAAGTCTATGCTTCATGAAGAAAAAGGTCATTAAGAAGACAAGATGGATAGAAAATATCAACGTAGTTGTCAGAAGAGACCCTGAAACTTAATATTAATCATAAAGGAAGTAAAAGAAATGGAAGAAAGAATGAAGTAAAGGCTTGAATAGAAAATTTGATAGGTCAGCTCTAGAAGAGAAAGACAAATATTATAATAAAATGTGAAATGACTCAGAATTAGAAAACCAAAGGGGACAAATACAGTATACTTCAAACTGAAAAACTCAAGAAAAATTCAAACCTAGAATTACAATTGAAAGACTCTGTAGGCAAATTATTGAATGATGCAGGAAGCATCAAGAGAAGATGGAAACATTTGGTACAAAGTTACTGTACCAAATAGAAAAAGTTACAGTCCACCATCTCAGGAGGTAGCAAACGAGCAAGAACCAGGGTGCGAAAGGAAGAAGCTCAAACTGCACTGAATGCATTAGCCAACATCAAAGTGCCAGGAATTGAGGGAATGGCCATTGAAATGTTTCAGAAAGTTAAAGAAGCATTGGAAACACTCACTTGTCTGCCAGGAAATTTGGAAGAGAGTGACTTGGCCAAGTGACTGGAAGAGATCCATAGTTGCTCCCTTTCCAAATTAAAGTAACTCAACAGAATGCTCAATTATACAATGATATCATTGATATCACACACAAGTGAAATGTTGCTTCAGATCATCCAACAATGTTTTCAGCAGGACATTGGCAGCAGGGAACTATCAGAAGTTCAGGCCAGGTTCAGAAGAGGTCATGAAACAAGGGATATCATCGGTGTTGTCAACTGGATCTTGGCTCAAAGCAGAGAATACCAGAAAGGTGTTCACTTGTGTATCATTGACTATGCAAACACATTAGACCATGTGGACTGTAATAAACTGGATAACCTTGAGAAGAATGGGAATTCTGGTACACTTCATTGTTTTGATCCAGAACTTGAACATAGATCAAGAGGCAGTTATGAGAATAGAACAAGGGAATGCTACATGGTTTAAAATCAAGAAAGGTGGGCACCAGTGTTGTATTCTTTCATCATACTTGTTCAATTTATATCATGAGAAAATCAGCCGAGAAGCTTGATTATAAGAAGAGCGTGACATCAGGGTTGGGGGAAGGCTTATTCACAACCTGTGATATGTGGATGACACATCATTGCTTGCTGAAAGTGAGAAATATTTTAAGTGCTTGCTGAGGAAAATCAAGGGTTTTAGCCTTCAGTGGTGTTTAAAACTCAATGTAAGGAAGATGAAAATACTAAAAACTGGACCTTGGGTGGAAGAGGCCGAAGTTGTTAAGGATTTTGTCTTTCTTGGATCCACAATAAATGCTTATGGAAACATCAGTGACTGGATCAAAAGATGTATTACATTAGGGAAATATCCTGCACATGACCTCTGTGTTAGTCTGGGTACTTTAAAGAAATAACCCCACAGAAACTCATGTATAAGAGAGAGTTTTATATAAAGGTTAAGTGTTCATCAAGAAAACATCCCAACCCAGTGCTGCCCAAGCCCACAAGTCCAACATTAACCCACATGTCCAACACCAATCCACAAAGTCCTCCTCCATCTCACAAAACAGATGCAATGATGCCGACTGCAGGAGGAAAGCTGAGTCAGTGAATGTGTAAGTATCTCAGTGTTGGCAGGGTTCTCCACATGGTTGCTCCAGCACCTAGGGCTGCATCAGGGTAGGTCCTTGTGGCTTCTCCTTGGGGATGTCTTGCAGAAAGTGAGTCTTGCCAGCTAAAAAGCAGGGAACTGGCTAAGGCAGCTGCATCCTGGTCCGACCATCATAAAGCAAGAGACCTGAGAACTCAAAAGGCGAGGCTCACTGAGCCATTAATCCCTCTGTCCTTCAATTAACCCCACATGTGTTTATCAGCCAGGTTGGCACAATAAACTAACTACCTCAACCTCTTTCGAGCATTGAAGAATAAGGATGTTACTTTCAAGACTAAGGTGTGCCTGACCCCAGTCAAGGTATTCTCCATTGCACCTTATGCATGTAAAAGTTTGACAATGAATAAGGAAGACCTTAGAAGAATAGATGCATTTGAATTGTACTGAAGAAGAATATTGAAAATACCATGGACTGCCAAAAAGGACAAACATCTGTGTTGGATGAAGTAAGGCAAGAGTGCTCCTTAAAGGCAAAGAGGGTAAGATTTTATCTTACATACTTTGGACAGATTGTCAAGAAAGACCAGTCCCTGGGGAATGACATCATGTTCAGGAAAGTGGATGAATGGTGAGAAAGATGAAGGCTCTTGATGAGATGAACGAGAGGGACGGATACAGTGGCTGCATCGATGGGCTCAGGCATAAGAGTGATTCTGAGCATGGTGCAGGGCCATGCAGTGTTTTATTGTCTCTTGCATAAGGTCACTATGGGTGGGAGTCGACTTGATGGCACTTAACAACAACAACAACAGCTTTGTAGTTCATGCGTTGATTTGAATAATAGATCATTGATTAGATTTCCTTGAAGGTGGACAGATCTAATCCTATCACCACCGGCATTGTTCTTCAAGATTGACTTTTCAATATCCTTTATAATAATGACTGTCATGACATTCCTCCTTATTGTATTTTTCCCCAGCATATTGAATTGTTCGATTATCTGATTCAAAATGACAAATACCAGTCCATTTCATCTCACTCATGACTAGGATACATTTCATTTTTGACAAGTTCCAACTTCCGTAGATCCATAGTTGGCATAATCCAAGTGCCAATCATTAACAGATTTTTGTCAGCCCTTTCTCCTCTCCTGGAGTCACGTTCGATCATCAAATGAAGATCCCCAAAATTCCACTCCCCCAGGCTTCTTCCCGCTCACATCACCAGAGTTGCCTTCACTCTGAGAAATTAGCTTCTCCTTCATCGCATTTTGAGTGCCCTCTGACCATAGGGTGCCCATCTTCCAACACTACCTCCAGCCTTGATTGGCTTTCCTTTCGTTAGACTTTAGTATCTGACAATGTTGCTCAACCATGCATACTGTAGTCAGTAGTTCCTTCCTGGGAAGTAGGGAGCCGCATGCTTCTTCCTGGTCTGTTTTTATTATAGAAGCTCTGCTGTAATTTCAGTGCTTTGAGTGATGCCGCTGGCATTTGAAATGCCAGTGACACAGCTTCCAGGATCACAGCAACACACAAGCCACCGCAGTACAATAAACTGACGGACAAGTGGGGGTTAAGGACGTCACAGATATTAAATCATTTAATTTTTCACAAGTTGCTAACAGATATGCTGTGATTTGTTTTTAGTTTTACATCGTAAACTTCATGAAGGTTTACAGAGAAAATTGGGTTTAATTTCAAACTGTACATATACATATTTTATGTAATTAATTGTAATTCCCACATTATTCTGATCCCTCTTTGTGTTTCAAATTTCCATTTTACAGTCTTTTTTTAACTTTATCTGCTTTCTGAATTTTGTCCTTGGGCAAAAACTGTCCTTTTGATTTCAAATGTTTAAGTATCCTAAGGAATTAATATATCCTTACCTATTGATTATATTATTGATGTATCTCTTGCTTAAAATTGAACCATTTAGGTGGGTCCATCTCCAGGGGTGATGAGTGGTTAAGGGCTATAACCTCATGAGTTCACAAATATTTATTATACCCTCAAATTTAGCCAATATCGTTATTTTGAATATTATTTTACATTTTCTCCCAGAGCCTTGTCTTGGGCCCTCTCTAAGTTCAGTTGGGAATGACAGTGGAGCATTCTCATTTTCTTTGTTTCAGGGTCTTGGAGACTAAAGTCATAATTTCTATGATTTTTGAAGTGGCTGAACTAAAAATTAGGTAGAAATTGATAAAAATAGAAGTCGCCCCTCAAGAACTCAGAATGCTCTAAAAAAAAGTTCTGACAAAAGAAATGAAAAGTTAGAAATAATTCAACAACTCCAAATAGACATACAAATGGCAAAAATCAGTGCCCAAGCCATAAGGGAACAGCTCTGATTTTAGGCATAACCATGGTTGTGGGAAAATGAGGGAGGGTGACTTATTGCTCAAACATGGGGAGTGGTGTGTATATGGGCTATGGAGATGAAGGTAGCCATACTTATGATTGTTAAGAAGATATGGGGATCAAAGGGAAGATAAAAATCTTCCTGGTCACCAATTGTTGGGTGCTTATGTCATCCTAGATGATTAGTGGGTTGTTGTCCTGGTGGCACTACTGAGTGAGCATTGGACTATCAGCTGCCAAGTTGGTGGTTCAAGCCTACCAACTTCTTCTTAGAAGAAAGATGAGGCTATCAGCTCCTGTCAGGAGCACAGCCTCCAAAACCCCACAGAGAGTCATCACGAGTCAGCATTGAATCGATGACAGCGGGATTTGGTCCTGATCAGAAAGTTGCTTGCAGATGGCCACACTATGTCAGACCAGCCTACAATTCGTTATCCCACTTGTAATTTTGTTTGTCATTTTTATCCAACTTCTGGGCCTTATTGGTATTTGACTCACTTCTGCATCCTTTTTTCCTGTAGCTCAGGGTGCCAAGATGATCATATCTATTGACTTCATGGAATTTCTTTCTGTTTTTCTTCAGCCCCAGGGCTTTAGCGTAGCTCCAGGTGGCTTCTCTACAGGAATGCATCGCAGGGAGTGAGTTTCATCTGATTTCTTGAGGAACCACAAATAACCTGACTGCGTAGTTCACCCTCCTGCCAGAGGTGTGCTGTGATTTCACACATCAGAAAAGTACGTAAATTCACACAATTTAGAAATACGACAGATAAAATTCAAACCCAGACCGTCAGGCCACTGAGCCCAAACTCTTAAACAGCACAGTGTGTTTTCTCATGGATTGGCTTCCTGAATCATATGGTGCAGGGTCTTAAATTATGCCAGCCTATATGCATGCTGACCAGTACAAAACACTATCCAAAATACCACAGTGATATAGATATTGAGCTTCATTGTCTCTAGGTTCTGTCATAGACCAGAGTTCTCAAACTTGAGGTCTTAGGATTCTCTTACAATTACAGAAAAATATTGGAAGATTTTGTTTATATGAGTTATATCATTCAGTCATATAATTAATAGGCAATACAATTTTGAAGAGCTTATTCCTAATTCATTTAATATTAACAGCAATAATATTATTAGTATTCATATTGTGATATTCATAATGAGATATTTTGGTGAAATTATATAACAAAAGAATAAAGTAGTGAAAAGAATCCTTTTTACTTTTTATTAATTGCTTCAATTCCTGTATTCGTAGAAGCTAGCTGGATTCTCATATATGTTTCTGCATGTTAACTGTTATGGTCCCACACACTATGTACATCAAGAAACTGGACTATGTACTCATGGGATAATAAGAGAGAGAAAAACAAACAATCTCTCAATATTATTAAAAATAAAACCTTGCAGCAGCACTTTAAGAACAGTTCACCTGAATTGAACATGCTCATTGTGCTTCCATTCTTCAACTCCTTATCCTTAGGCGTTTCTCACTGAAGTAAATGATTCACTTGTACATATCTTCCTATATTTTTATTCCAGTTCTATTACTTTTTCTAATTTAATTGTTGGTGTACTGAATTTAGATCATAAGAGATATTTGTTTTTACAAAGCATATGATTAATACATAAGATTGCTAGTAAAATCAAATAAACCTCAAAAGTCATCCAATTCTATCAAAGCTCTTACCGGTGCCTGGCTGTCTTTTAGGTGCTTGGACTATTTATCACTGAATGAATACAGACAAAAACATTGGTCCTTTTGGGAGTCTCATGTTAAGAAAGGGAGACAGACACTGCAGAATCTTTCAAATGTTTAATATGTTCAAAGGTGGGCGGTGTATGAAAGATGGTAAAATAGAGCCCACACTGTAGGGGTCTGAAAGCTCTGGGGAAGGAAGCAGCGGCTAAGTGGTCAGCTGCTAACGGAAAGCCTTGAACCCACTCACTTCTCCACAGGCAAAGGACGTCTGTTTCCCTCAGGACGATAGTGTTGGAAAGGCCATGAGAGACGTTCTACTGTGTCCTGCAGGGTTGCTGTGAGTTCTAGGGGAAGCTCTGGCTGCCTTGTAGGCTACTCTGGCTTCGTCGAAAGACATGCATAGCTGTTGCTAGTCTTGATGAGACGATAGCTGAGCGAGAGCTTGAAGATGGCACGAGTGTGAACCATGCGGCAATCTTCTGCTCTAGTCTAAGACCTTTAAAATGGAAATAGAGGAATATTAAACCATAATAAAACTAAACTTATTCCTGAACTGACATTCCAGTGAAGATACGTTTTAAATGTCAAAATCAGAGGAAAAACAAATTAGCAAAGGATGATCCAGTTCCTCATGAAACAGAAGGAAAATAACGGAGGTGTCAGTCAGACTGTCACAGATTAGACAATTAGGATGTTATTGTCTTCCCTGTCTTACTTAGATCTTTGGCCTAAGACTGAATCCAGATAGACATTTTATCATGTTATCTTCAGGAAAGTCCAGGTACTTTGAATGAACTAGTCTAAAACTCATCAATTTTCTCCTGGAGTTTTATGATTATTACTTGAGGTATACAGGATAAAATATGACATTTAGTGTTCTTCTCCCCAGAGAATAAAAATCAGTGCTACCTTAAATGAACCAGAAAGATCAGTGATCTCACATGTATCAGAGTAAAACTGTGCTCTCTGGGTCCTTTAATGGATTATTTCTCAAAAGTTGATCATCAAAATATTCTTCTGACATTCCTGTGGGTGGACTAGAACTTATAATGTTTGGGGTTGTAGTAAGTATGCTAACCCTTTGCATTACCCAGGGATTCAATGTCCCTGTAGACACTGGGATAGGTGAATATCAAGGCCCAGATATAGTACTTACTCTGAAGTCTTAGAAGGGCGTGCTTGTGGGGTCCTTCCCAGGACTGTGAGAAGAGTATTTATTGGCACGTCCACCAAATTTTGGTTCCTGGGCTCCTGTAACTTTTACTAATTCTTATGATTTTAGAAGTTTCATTTGACTGGATGATTTGGGCTCAAATCATTGTTTCTGCTTTGTGCGTAAGACTATTTCTGCCTGATTAAAGCAACAATGCATTCATACCCACTGCCATCATAACCCTTAGAAATTAGCTTAAATGATTATATTATTATATTGAACTTCTCCTATGTACCAACCATGACTCATTGAACTATAGGAAACTTTGAAAATAATAAATATATCCAGACCCACTGCCATCAAGTCAATCCCAACTTTGTCCAATACATGAGCTATCTTCACATGTGACAACTGAATACTTGAAATGTTCTTACTCTAAATTGAGATGCACTATAGATAAAGGTGTTACAGTATCATGGGATATAAGCTTTCTCTTACTGAACTAAGCAGAAACACCAACTGTTAAGAAACTAGGAATAGAATTTCTACTGCCATTCATGATTATGATAATATGAGATTTTCATTGCTTAAAAAATATTAGGTTGTAAGCTTATTATTACCTACATCTGAGATAATTTGCTCCTAAATTCTGCTCGATTGCACCAACCTTACTCTCATTTACCTTGCCAATTCATTACTGTGGTCATGTCATATCATCATGGCTGGGAAACATCTTAAAAACATGGTAATACACCATGGACCCTTGAATAGACATTTCATAGACCTCATGTTCTTTTCTATTTTCTAAAATTCCCTTTGATTCACAGAAACTGAACAATTTGCTAGAAATTGCTCCCATGTAACTGCAAGAAGACTACAAGAAGTTAAAAGGCCCTTCTCCCTCTTCCACTCCCCCACAATCAGGTCCTAACGCCAATTTCAGGAGGATTCCCACATTTGAAACTCACCAGATCTAGATCTAGAGATCCAAAATGATCTCTCGTCCTGTAGAGTCAGAACCAACCTGATTTTACCCAAACATTTATTACAGGTATACTGATATGGTAACTATCCCCCCAAAACACTCCCTGGGATATAAATCTGTAACATTGCTATCTGTCATCTTAGTGATTTGTTGTTTTGTGTTCAAGTTCTTTCACTTGTAGGGAACTCCTTGACCTCTAGCCAGCGGTTATAATCCATAGTTGTTGGGTTAATTATTTTGCTTATACCTCATTAATACTTCAAGGTGTTTATAGCTAGCCACTCCTCATATCACACACACACACACATGCGCGCGTGCACACAGAATTCCTATTTAAATTGATCTACTCAGCTTCACTTATATTCTCATAATTTAGTTTGAAAATGTTTTTGCCTCCTTCTTTTTTTCTTTGCTCTCTAATATCTGGGTTAGAACCCTCACTAACTCCACTACATGAGAGCCGACTCCCCACCCTCTCTACCCACAGACCTGACATTTCATCATCTGTATTATTCTCAGAGAAGTTGTCCCATCATCAAAGTAAGGCAGTTTCCTCGGACTCTCAAAATGAGGCATTTTGCTTGGAACCCAATCCTCTGTTTCAAGTATGCGGGTACCCTGATTATGGATACAAATATCAAGGAAGTGACACAAACCAGGGCCAGCGCCGTGATGAAGTTATGGGGGTGGAACCAGACTGTGTAGAGACAGCAAAGTAGAAATGGGCAGCTAGATAGAAAGAAGTGGATGCCACACTTTTTGAGAGGTTTGCTTTGTTTCCAAAGTTGTCCATGCAGACACATCCATTTTATTGCTTCAGAAATGAAGACCCCCCTCTGCACCCCAAGGAACAAATATTTCACAGACCCAAGGAGGCAATAGACTTCCTATATTGGCATATTTAATTCTTAACCATATGCCCTTTCCTTTTTTTGATGTGCTAATTAACAGAAGCATCTATGTATATTTTATTTTTTGGAAAGTATTCTCAGAAGCACTCTTTAAGGATAAATAAATAAGCATTGGTGCAGAAGGAACCCCCCACACACACACACTGCTTCCCTTTCCCCTCCAGGTGTCCCCCCCCCCCCATGTGTCCTTTGCATGCTTAGAAACCCTGCCTAGTGATTTCCGCATTGCCCCATAGCCCTTGGAAGAGCAGGGTGAAACACCAAGGATATCTTCCATCCGTAGGCTCTGGTTTGAATTTGTTGCTATTCAAAGCCAATACTAGGTCAAATTTCCAATCTTTAGAATTTCCATTTTTAACAACTTTGACAAGGTCTGTTTGGTTCAGTCTTCCCTCGGGTGAATGGAGACATAGTACATCTGGACAATGACAATTGCTACTTTTCACTGATAAATGTAACCAAAGGAAGAAAGTCTCATAATTATTCATCTGTTAACATTATTTTGGGCTCCTTAGAGTGTTGAAGTAATGGTTTTTCTCAATCTGTGTCTGAGTCTAAAAGTAAATTACTTCTATCTTATAAGTTTGAAAAATGAAAGTAATATATTTCTGGCATTTTTTTCCAATATAATATAGTAGCCATATCTATATATTGGTAATTTATTAAGACTTAATATCAGTACACTGGTAATTTATGTATTACTTCCAAATAAAATACATTTTTGGGGAACTAAAAAACTTCTGAAGTCAGCAGATTGTAATATTGTGATGCAGGCTGTGAGCATACATTTCAAATATATTCCAAATATCCACTTAGAACTCTTTATTAGAAATAAAGCAAAACAAAAACTCCTCCGTTCATCTCTCCTGGACTTTTCTCGCCATGCGCTCCTCAGTTTTCTTAAACTTCTTCCACATAAGCCCTTGAGATCACCCCATATCCCTTCAGACAATCTATCCAGATGCTCCCTTTGCCTTCTCAGCCCCACCCAACAAAAAGACCAGACTTTCTTTAAGGCACCCTAAGATAGAGCAAAACAACTGTATCACTGAGAGAATTTGTCTACAGCCACCAATTAGAATTCTTGCTTATCAGGAAGAACTATTAAAAAAGATGGAAGCTGAAATGTGGAAAAAATGATACATGTAGAATTTAGAACAAATGCATTAAGCATATTTCTGTAGTGTTTGTTCACTTTTTAATTTCACAGATGAAAATAATTAATGTCCAAATTCTTTGCCTTACATCTCAGATTTCATACCATGATTTAAAGAGAACTATATTCCCACATGTCTCATCTTCTATAATTTCAAAGAAAATAATAGTCTTTAAGATAGGCACTGGACTTTGAATAATATTTAGCATTTTACAAAGCCTACCATACAGTAAGCATTCAGAAAATTCTGCCCAAATTGAATTGAACTCGTGATGAGAGTTATGTTAGTGGGTTATGCAATTGATATATTTGCAAATTTTCACAGTGAATTTCAAAATGAGGCCCTTAGTTCTATTACTGATGTTTCATAATTATGACTTTAACAAATTACCTTTGTAAATGAAGAGCATTAACATTAATATGTAACATAGCTATTTAATCCATGGAAAATTGTTGTATGTTTTTAAAACATCAGAGAGAAGTCACTATTCTATCAGCTTAGTAGTTAATATGGTGCACTAGCCCAGAATTATATTGCTATAAAATGATACTGTAATCTTAAGAATAAATAATAGTCTTGAAAATAAACTAAATGGCTTCTTTTCCTTGGCCCCAATTTTAATTCTTAAATGGCATTTCTGTGTGCACAGTAATCTTTTTTATTGTATAAACTTGAATGCCATCCAGGAATTAAATTGGGCAAAGAGGCTGTACCTGTAAGTTGGACTTTCCTTTCTTCCAAGAAACCGGATCATTTAAACCCCTGCTATTCCCATTACGGACTGGCCCTTCTTTCCCATTAGAATGCTCTTTGCGCCCGCACTTTTCCAACATGAGCCATCCAATGGAACCATCCAAGGTGCTGTCAAGACAACGCCTCCTTAAGAAGGCAACCAGGCTCACAGATATTCATTTCCAAAAGAGATAATAAACTCAGATCCCGAACTGCTGCAGTGTAAAGTGATAGTCCAGGAAACATGTGAGTTCTATATACAATTCAAGACCCCGTCTAAAAAGAGTTTAAGTCTATCCATGGCCACTGTCATGAAATACGAGCTACTTGCAGTTTTACATCGTCTAAGCATTGCTAGCTCAGACCAGTAAAATGGAGGTTATTGTTTGTAGCGAAACATCTACTTCTAAAAAATACATTTAGAACAAAAGTGTATACACTATCAGTTTGATATTTTTCCCTTAATAGTAAATAATAAGTATTTTAAGTGGTCTAAGTCACAAAGTGTCAGCATAATGGTTTAGCACTTAATTAACTGTTACTGAGATAAAATTTAGAAGTAAACCTAAAGAGAATATTTTTTTTTGCTATTTTATAAACAGTATTATTTCACAGTATTTTTTAAAAAAATGTTGAAAAATATTTTAGTTTAAGTGACTGGTGTATACTTTGGCTCAGTTTCTTTGTCTATGTAATGGGAAAGTATTAAAATCTTCCTTGTGGGATTATGTAGAATCAATTAATTGATTAATTTTATTTGAACTCAAGGAGATGGATTATTAAAACTTAAGGATACATTGTACATATTTAGTTCAAATTGTTACTGATTTGACTGTCAGGGGAGAGAGCCCCTAACAAATCATCACAGGTCCGGTAGGTGCAATTGTACAGCGATAATAAGTAAAGATAATAGTAAAGTCATAGAAAGTATGAGAGATAGAGGAGAGATTGAAATAATGGAGTCAGGCACATTTCATGGTAGCATGCTCACCTCAGCCTCACTTGGTGGTCCCCGTGGAGAGGGAGAGAGATTTATTGCTAACCAAGGCTTATGTGTTCTCTGGGAATGTGCAAGCCCCCTAATTATAGGTAAAGACATACGTCACAGGAAAGGGTTGTACTGTAGGTAATACAGTAATGAGAGGGGGACAATCTAGGGGTACACACACGCTATAGGAAGAAGAGGGATTAAGGGTACACATGTGACAAGATGGGCGGACCCTAGATTCATGATGGCAGCCCTAGAGTTAGAGACTTTATTTAGCCTAAACTTTCAGTGGAAGCAACCCACTGACCCTACAGCAGGGAGTGAGCCCCACCTATTGTGGGAGAAACAATGGTATCTGCTTGCTCTGGATGGCTGGAGTCTTCAGGGAGATAACTTGACAATCATTTACTATTAGTTGTAAGCAGTGTCCTAAGTCTAACATATATTTGGGTGAGATGATTTGGGAGAAATCTTTGTTTCCCACAATTTGGCAGTAAAAACGACTTGAAAACACACATTTACACTTACATGAACACAGATCCTATACATATATTAGAACATCCTTATTCTTAAATTAATAGTACTAGTTTCTAATGGGGGTCATACTATATCTTCTATTTTTTTTTTATTGGATGTTTTTTTCTCATTCCTTTTGCTCACCATGGAATTGAACAGAAGAGAGCACAGTCCGCTCCACAGCTCTAGCAGTGCAGCTGGACAAACAGTTGTCTGTCACCTACTGCCCTCGGTTCATCCTGACTATGCAGGACAGAGTGGACCTGCACCTTAGAGTTTCTGAGGCCGTGAACCTGTATGAGTGGAGAGCCTCACCTTTCTGTAGGGGAGCAGATGGGTTGGTGTGTTTAAATAGACATCCTGGGGTTTAGAGGCCAATATGTAACTCACTCTGCTGTCACGGCTCTTGGTCTTTAACTGAGAGCTGGGCGCTGGTGCTCCATGAGGGAGGAGTGTAATGTGGAAAGCTCTTGCTTTAAAAAAATCATTTTTAAAAATGATTTTTAAAATCATTAAAAAAAAAATGATTAAAAAAAATCATTTTATTGAGGGCCCATGCAATTCTTATCACAATCTGTCCATCCATCCATTGTGTCGAGCACATATGTACATTTGTTGCCATCATCACTCTCAAAACATTTGATTTTTACTTGAGCCCTTAATATCAGCTGCGCATTTCCCCCTCCCTCCCTCCTCCCCCCTCCCTCATGAACCCTTCATAATTTATAAATTATTATTATTTTGTCATATGTTACACTGTCCGACATCTCGCCCCGCCCTCTTCTCTGCTGTCCATCCCCCAGGGAGGAGGCTATACATAGATTCTTGTAATCGGTTCCCTCTTTCTCCCTCACATTCCCTCCACCCTCCAGGCATCGCCCCTCTCACCATTTGTCCTGAAGCAGTCATCTCTCCTGGATTTCCTGTGTTCCCACTTGCTATCTGTACCAATGTACATCCTCTGGTCTAGCCAGATTTGTAAGGTAGAATTGAGATCATGATAGTGGGTGGGGGGAAGCATTTAAGAACTAGAGGAAAGTTATATGTTTCATCATTGCTACGCTGCACCCTGAATGGCTCTTCTCCTCCCCACAACCCTTCAGTAATGGGGTAGAGGAAAGAACTCGGTGACAAAGGGTATTTATAGAGGTCTAAATACTGGAATGTACATATGTAAATATATTTATATAAGAGTGTGGGGAAACAGATCTACGTGCATATGTTTATAGGTTTAGTATTAAGGCAGCAGATGGACATTGGACCTCCACTCAAGCACTTACTCAATGCAAGAACACGTTGTTCTATTAAATTGGCATTTCAGGATGCACACCTTCCTAACACAATTGCTGAATAAAAATGTGTGCATAAGCAAATGTGGTGAAGAAAGCTGATGGTGCCTGGATATCAAAAGATACAGCGTCTGGGGTCTTAAACGCTTGAAGATAAACAAGGGGCCATCTAGCTCCGGAGCATCAAAGCCCACATGGAAGAAGCACACCAGTCTGTGTGACCATGAGGTGCAGAAGGGTCCAGTTACCAGACATCAAAGAACTAAAAATCATATCAGTGGGTGCCCACCTTCCTGATATGATCACGGAAGACAAACGTTTGCATAAGCAGATGTGGTGAAGAAAGCTGATAGTGCCTGGCTATCAAAAGGTATAGCATCTGGGGTCTTAAAGGCTTGAGGATAAACAAGCAGCCATCTAGCTCAGAAGCAACAAAGCCCACATGGAAGAAGCACACCAGCCTGTGTGATCACAAGCTACCGAAGGAATCAGGTATCAAGAATCAAAGAACAAAAAAACATATCATTGTAAATGTGGGTGAGTGCAGGGTGGAGACTGAAAGAGCATATTTTTATGTCTCTGTTAGCCATTTTAATATCCCCTTTGGTGAATTGTCTGCTTTGTCCTTCACAAAGTTTGTATTGAGTTGTGTATTTATTTTTAATTTGTACTTATGTTTTATATATTCCATATACTAGGGTCTTATTAGTTACTTGTCCCCAGTAGTTTTCCCCATCTGAAAATTGTCTTTTTATACTCTTTGATAGTCTCCAATGAAAATAAATATTTAACTTTTGGGGGTTCCAGCTATCTATCTTGTTTTATGTTGCTTGTATATTCATTGTTTTGTCTGATCATGTAGCATTAAAATTATACACACGTCCCTTAATTCTAAAGCTTTGCTTCTTGCAAGAATTGTATGGATTCAGATTTAACTTTTAGGCCCTTGACCCATTTAGAATTAGCTTTTGTGTATAGCATTATATAGACATTCCGTTTCATTCCTCTGTGTGAATGTCCTGTTTGGTCAGTATCATTCGTGGAAGATCTTGTTCCTTCCTCATTGAGGGTATTTGACACCCTGTTGAAAAACAAATAACTAGGGGATGTTTGGGTTTATTTCTAGATTTTCAAATTACCCTCTATGGATCTATGTGTCTACTATTAAACTAATACTGAGGTGTTTTGAGGATTGTGGTTGTGTGAAGTAAGAAAGGGTGGGGGCTCAAACTTGTTCTTCAAAGTTGCTTTGGCTATTTGTCTCACTTGCCTGACATTAGGGATCCTGGTGTCAGTGTGAGGTGTCTGACTGCTAACTGCATTGTTTTAGCAGTTCAGACCTACCTACAGTCCCACGGAAGAAAGAAGCAGCTGTCTGCAGCCTTGGAAACTACATAGGGTTACTATGAGGCAGAATTGACTAAAGGGGGGTGCTTTTTCATTTTGGGTTTTTTTGTGTGTGTTTAGCATTCATTTAAATTTTTTGCTAAAGAACACCATTGGATTTTTATTGTAGCTACATATTGCTTTGTGTAATACTGACATCTTGACTGTATTGTCTTCTCATCGGTATACACATAACAATTTTTCATCTATTTAGAGCTTATTTAGTTTCTTTCAATAGGGTTTTATAGTTCTAATTTGCTTTGTTCACATCCCTGGGTAATTTGTTCCTAGATATTTTGTTCTATTTGAGACTATTGTAAGTGGAGTGTTTCCTTATCCTATTCGTATTAGGCACTGCTGATATGTAGAAACCCACTTGATCTTTGTGTGTTAATCTTGAATTCTGCCACGTTGCTTAATTTCTTTACTGTTTCTAAGTAGGACTATGGGATAGTGAAAAACAGAGATAGTTTTGATTGTTTTTTTTTCCTTCCCTAAAGATTAACACCAAAACAATAAAAAGATTTATGGACCTCAGTACTACTGTGAAATACCTAAGGTAGGTTCAATTCCAGTATGTTTGACTTTTTTCCCCTTTGGTTTTGTTCATCAAAATCTCATTTCTTTATCAGTTAACTATCCTCAGAAAACACCCGATCATTTAAAAAATAATATTTTGTATGGCGAATTAAGTAGCAGTTGGCATTTCAAAGTAGCTGTTCTGTATTTGGCAATTCAAATGACTCATCAATGCTCACCCCTCTGCTTCATCCCCCCTCCCTCCTGAATTTGCTTTGCACCCTTATGGACCGCCCTTCTTCTTCACACCCTGGTCTACACTTGTCCAACTTCCAGTCCTTTCACTCGAGTCCCTTGAGCACTCCCAAAGTCTGCTCCCTTTGAAATGCAAGATGCTGCCTTGGTTTCTACCTTTATAGGAGTGGTCTCAGACACTAGTTGTCCTTTTGTGACTGAACGTTTCACTCAGGTTCATGCTCTCCAGGTTCACCCATTTCAGGAGGTGCTTCATGCTCTGTCATTGTATTTAGCTGTGCATAGAATTGTACTGTATGTGTGTATAACGTCTCTTTAGCCATTGTCCTCCTGGTGGACGTATGAGCTGTTTCCAGCTTGCTTTGGTGAGCAGTGCTGTGAGGAACATGGGCGTGCATATACCTGTCAGTTGTATGGCTTTGTGTGATTCGTGTATATGCCCAGCCACATTGCTGGATCATATGGAATTTCTATTCCTACTTATGTGCGGTAACAGCATATAGCTTCCCACAATGTTTGTACATTTTTACAGATCCACCAGAAGCAGGTGGAAGTTCTAATCTCTGCACACTCTCTCTAGAAGTTGTTGTTTTCTATTCCTTTGGATTCGGTTTTTGTTATTGGCTCAAGGTGATGTCTCCTTGTTATTTCCGTCTACATCTCCAGGATGGTTCATGACCTTGTGCACTTTTGAATGTGTTTGTTGGTCATCAAAATGCCATGTGTCATGCATTGACTCTTCCTTCTTCTGCACACTTTTTAATTGGATTATCCTGGGGTTACCCTACCCCCCTATTCATATATTGTAGTCTTCTAAACATTTGTGTCATCGCTGAAGGTTATTTATCCCAGTCTGTGGCGTATTTTCTTACTCTGAATTATTTTAATGTACACTAGTGTTTTATTTTTGTAGGTCCCTGTCATCTATTTTAGCTTCCACTCTGTGTCCCTCTTTCATTCTGTTTGATTGTATGTCTATGCTCTGCAATGGGGCCCGATGCCCCTCACCTTTGTGCAATGTTATACTACCATTCTGAGCATTTGTTATGATTTATTGATTCTGTTACTTTTTGAATATTATTATTCTATTTATCTTTGGTGTATGTTTGTGACAGAGTGAAGAAATTAAGTAATAATTATCACACCGCACTAATCAAGTCATTTCTTCTTTTAATAGAAAGGAAGTGTGCAGAGAGCTGTAATGTAGGATCGTCATTTCCTCATGTACTGGGAACCCTGGTGGCGTAATGGTGATGAGTTGGGCTGCTATCCACGAGGTCAGCAAGTTAAGCTCTTTGCCCACATACAGATTCACAGGATCGGGAATTTAGGGAGGCGTTCCACTCTGTATTCTACGGACGCGATTGGCCAGCATAGAGACAAAGGCAGTGAGCCTAGTTTTGTAGTTTCATGTATAACTTGCTTATCACATTTCTTCTATTAAAACTTTGTAGGTATCTTTCTTTCTAACATTGTTTGAAACCTTTGGTAATGGTAAAGGTGTTTTTCTCCTTCACCTGGATTGTTCTATATTTATCAGATGTAAGTTGATTAGCTTCTTCTTCATTTTATCCTATAGAGAAGAAAGGTGGGGGAAATCAACACATGAAAACTTCTCGGGATGATGTCTTATAAGCAGTTCAATCGACAGAAATTTAGTGAAGCTGTGTCATGTAAAGCACATGACACTAGGTTCAAATGATAAACACAGATCAAATAAGGTCTCTGAGAGAAAGTGACATTTTTATTAATACTACTTTGAAAATAGTAGCCTGATATAATCCCAGACAAAAATCTAATGGAAAAACAATTCATTTAACACCTATTATTGACTCCAGGAGAAGTGATACAGATTTTCGTGTTGAGAAAAATATTTTATTCTAATTATTTGACTAAGCTAGTTCAAAGTTATAGGAATTATAACTACTTTAAGAAATGTTCAAAATATATTTCCATTTAATTGCTTTTACACTTATTAAACATCTATTTTCTCAATATTGTTTTTGCATTAGCTGTAGACTAGGATTCATTTATGTATTTAGCTGAGAGGAAGTAGTAAGAGGCAAAAGTAGGGCAAGCATAAGGATGGGGCAGGAGGAAGGTCAAAGGAAACAAAGCCATGGACAGAGGTATAAGCATAGGTGTGCACATATGCAAATACATGAATCCATAAAAATCAAGGTAGTGGCTTATGGACATATATTTATATGGCAATACACTGAGGTGGTGGACAGACTTCGGGCCTCTGCTCATACCCTCCATCAATACAAGAACACTTTGTTCTTACAAATTGCCATTCTCTGATGCTCACCCTCCCGACACAATTACTGAAGACAAATTGGGTGCATAAGAAAATATGATGAAGAAAATGCATGGTGACTGACTATTAAAAGATATGGTATCTGGGGTCTTCAGGGCTTTAGGTTAAACAAGCAGTCATCTACTCAAGAAGCAAGAAGTTCATGTGGAAGAAGCACATCAGCCAGTGCAATCATGAGGTGTCATTGGGGACTGTGTAACTGGTCTCAGAAGACCCATAACAAACAAACAAACAAAACCATATAGTTGAGAATGAGGGGGTTCAGAGCAGAGACCCAAAGCCCATCTGAGGACAATGTGACACCCCCAACAGAGACATCACAGGGAAGGAATGAGTCAACCATGGCACAGTAAAGCACTGACGAAACACACAATATTCCTCTGGTTCCTTGAGGCTTCTTCACCCCTCACTATCATGACCCCAGTGCTGCCTCTCACTTCGGATTAGACCGGAGCATGTATACATGTACAGATAAGAGACAAGAGCTCACAACCCAGAGAATCCAGGAACAGGAATTGGAATAGCAGTACCAGAATGGTAGGGGGAAAGAACGAGAGGAGGGGAGGACAGGGAAACCCTTAGCAATGATTCACACATAACCACACCCCACCACACCCCTGGGGATAAGAACAACAGAACCATGGGGGAAGGTGGACAGCAGTTGGTATGAGATAAGAAAATAATAATAATGTATAATCTATTAAGTGGTAATGAGGGTGGGGGGAAGGGAAAAAAGAGGGGCTAATATCAAGGGCTCAATAGAAAGTAAATGTCCACCAAAGAATGACGGCAACATATGTACAAATATGCCCGAGACAATTGATGTATGGATTGTAACAAGACTTGTAAGAGCCCCCAGTAAAATATTTTAATTTTAAAAATTCAAGCAATGAGCTCAAACATCACAGCACTTTTGAGTATGACACCAGATTAGGCAACTTTTTTCTGGTATACACAGCATTATATTGAGTCAAAATAAACTGGACAGCCCTTAACAATAGCCACCTTCTCGGAGTACAACTCTAATTATACAATGGTGTTTTTGTGCTGCACGGTGCCTTGGAAAAGTCACTAAGTTTATCCTACTTAATGCAGGGTCATTCTACTTTGAGGGAATAATGGATGTAGCAGAATTTAAAAGAATAATCAATATCTTGAGTGATGAAAAGAAAAAGGATGCCTTCCTAAGCATTTTTTGCTTAATTCATTCATTTACTTTGTTTATTCAGTGATTAATGCAACAAACTCTGCCCCCCACCCCATTGCTCCTTGACAGGTTTTTGTTAGTAGCTGGGTTCAGAATGAATATAATACCACACTTTCTGAAAGAGAAAAAAATGTTCCAAATTTAGTCATTCCCCATCCAAAGGATTATGCCAAATGTCAAGTGGAAAACTCACCATAGCTCCTATTATCCATAAAAAAAACACATTGTTATTCCCAAAACTTGTCTACTCTAATAAGCACTCAAGCTTTAAAGTTGTCAGTAAACATTAATTTTCGGTGAGATATAAAAGTACCATAGACCCAAAAAGCCTGCTTGAATAAAAGGAAACCCTGTGTTTTGCCACTCCACTGTTGGAAAAGGCCTTGTTATTGTTGGAAATGTATTTACTCATATAAAACAAATGGTTTTATGTAACCAGGAAGCCCATGGACTTTCCATTAATGCATGATTCAGACCAGTAATTAGATTAAGGGAAGACAGAGAGAGGTGATTTGGAGATAGGATGGTGGTTGTGCTTTGGTCAATTGAAAGCAACTTAGAATGCCACACTTTTTTATAAAACCATTTTTAAAATTATTAATTGAGGGAAAATTCAGACAACATGGCCATTTTGAAGTGATGACCTAGTTTGCATCCCTGACAGCCAATGCCAAGGTTTCATGTTGGACAGAGAAATGGCAGTGTTTGGTGGAACTTCAGATAAGCATTTATTGGCTATAATGCTTAAATTTGGAGCATGTTACTGGATGAATTTTAAAATCTTTAACCAACCACCCCCCCCCAAATGAACAAAACTCATTATTATTGAATAAAGTCCTATAGAACAGGGTAGAACTGTCCCAGTAAGTTTCTGAGAATATAATTCTTTATAGGACTAAAAAGCCTCATCTTTCTCCAACAGAGTTGGCTTGTGGTTTTAAACTGCTGACCTTGTGCTTTAGGTACTTAGAAAGAATTTCTGATTACTGTGAGGGGGAATAAACCTACCTTTTTTTTTTTTTTTTCGTTCCTGAAATATTCTGTTCCATTAAGATGAATTACTTGTCTCTTACTGGTAAGTTTACTCCCAACTTGTATAAAACATTGATTTACTTGTTTTTGGCAGAACTGCAGTCTCTTTGTTGTAAGGACCCAAGCATAGTAATTACTCATTCCATGAGAAGAATTGGAGGAACGGATGCTAAGCGAAGTTAGCCAATCACAAAAGGACAAGTAGAACATGAGTTCCCTGAGGTGACTACAATCAGCACAGTAGGTATAGAAGAAAAGCCACTAATCTCACACTATACAGGGTGAGGTACAGGCAGTAAGATGGGATCAGACCAAACCCAAGGAGGTACCTGTTATTCCAACACAAAGAAGGAGAAAAGGGGGAAGGAAGAGGGATCAGAGAAGGGGGAATGGGGAAATAGTGTCCCTAACCCACCCAGGTGGAGAGTATTGGTTATGTCTCCTCAGAATCGGGAGTGTGCATGCAGACCCCACCACAGTGCACCAACTTTGAGGGCAATGTAACCACATGGAGCAACATATTAAAAGATTGGGCTACAGGGCAGACCCTAATCAAAGCCAAACTGAATCCCTTCCTAAAAGTATGTGCTCTAGAGGACAACACTATTCCTACAAGTTGGGGGCAGGGGACGTCATGCCATGCCCAGAGAGTAATGGTCTAGACCCCATATCAGCACACCAAGACCGCAGGAAGACGTCCCTGCACAGGGCTGCAAAGGCACAGAGAGGACAGTAGGGCTGACAGCAGCTGGAGACATGATGTCCCCTTGCTGGAGCATATAGCAACAGAGGACAATACTGGGACACACGGTAGGGAGTTAGTCCAGTCTGAATACCTCACAGTGGGGCAAACCCAGATAGAAACATAACAGATCAGCAACAGGAGCAAAGCAAAGCCACAAAGCCCCTGAGGAGCCCCCAAAATAGACTTCAGGCTAAGAGGGGCAGCTCCCAAAATTCCTCCAGGACCATTGGGGAGAAAGTCAAAAAGGTCAGTGGACAGACCCAGAATGAAGTATGCTTTTTTATTTGTTTGCTAGTTATTATTATATATATATAATTTTCTTTTCTCTTTTCATTCAATCTTTTGTTTTCTTTGTATTTGGTCTCTGTTATTGTTGGCTGCTTACTTATATAACATAGGCATGAGAATCAAGCTCCAGGAGAAAGCAACCTGACTGATAGTTCAGGAGGGACATGGGGGGAGGAGGCAGGGGAATGGAGCGTTGAGCAAATAATGCCCTGGGCAGGAGAACAACTAAGGAATTAAAATCAACAACTAGGAGGAGATCCTGGGGGTGTTGGAGCAACAGCAATCTAGTTGAGAGGAATTACTAAAAGGTGGAAGAAAAGCGAGCATGATGGTGGGGCAGGAAGAAGGTAAAAGGAACCAGAGGAAAGATCTAGGAAGCAAGCAATGGATGTAAGTATAAGTATAGGTATGTATATATGTAAATACATTAATTAAAAAAAATAAAGCTATTGGACTATGTACATATATTTATAAAGCAATACACTAAGATAGTGGACATACTTTAGGCCTCTGCTCATGCCCTCCCTCGATGCAAGAACACTTTGCTCTAACAAACTAGTATTCTGTAATGCTCACCCTCCCGGCATAATTGCTGAAGACAAAATGGGTGCATAAGCAAATGTGATGAAGAAAGTGGATGGTGCCCAGTTATCAAAAGATATAGCATCTAGGGTCTTAAAAGCTTGAAGTTAAACAAGCAGCCATCTAGCAGGGAAGCAACAAGCCCACATGGAAGAAACACACCAGCCTGCGTGATCATGAGGTGGTGATGGACTTGGGTAACAAGCATCAGAAGACCCCCCAAAAAACAAACAAACAATGACATTAATTAGACGTGTCAGGTTGTGCCACCCTCAGTTCCCATGTATCCGTGGAAACCCGTGTGTTTCTATGATGCTTTATAGCCTTCAACGAAGAATCCAGAGTATATGTTATACTACTCAGAAAGGAATTCTGGAAATTTCTTTTCTGAAAAACAGCCAGTGAAAACCTTATTGATTACAATGATTAAGACTGCAACTGACCATGGGGATGGTTTAGGACCAGGTAGCATTTTATTTTGTTCCTTTGTGTGTAGGGTCACGATGAGTCAGAAGCAACGTGCTCTGTGACATTTCTCTATTTCCATTCCAGTCAGTAATAAAAAAGGAAAGCAGCAAAACCAGACAGCGGAGTCGGTGTGTCATCCATGTCTGAGTCATCTAAATTTGATCATCTTTCTGCCATATGTGATCTGAGTCCTATAGCAATTAACACAGCAGAATTGTATTTGCATAAGTAACTTTATAATCTCTGCTTATGTGCTGATTCATTTCACACATCATTTACAACTTGTTATAGAGCTTCTTTAATGCAAATACCCAAGCATGTGGGACAAAGAAAGAAGACAGATACTTGTGCTTGGTTGTTTGTTTTCCACGGACTTGTAGTTCTGTATTTTCAACTACTTAGGGACAGAGGTGAAATGAAAGGTCAGTGCCTGTTGTGAAAGCAATAACTACTGTAGTTGCTGTTTCAGTGGGAAACTGCTAGCATTCATAGTAATTTAGTGTCTTTCAATATAAAATTATACTAATAAGTCATTTTAAAATAACACATTTCTCTTAAAGATATGAAAAATGAATTTTAAATGGCAATAAAATGTTTATAAATAAACACTAGTAACCCAAATTAATTCCACTTCTTATAAAACAGTAAAAAAAATGTACCTGTATAAACAGATGCCTACAATGAACAACTCCCTTTTCTCTCCGTTTATTTATTTGTCACATAGATGGTCCATCTTTCTTCTTTCACATTTTTTTGGGGGGTAGACTAGAGAAACAAATCCAGGGATCTTTCACATTTTAATCCCCAAATTGAGTATCAAATTAAAGAATGTAGATTAACAGATAAATTTTCTACAGTGTATCATAAGATTTAAGATACACATACCTACAGGTATTCAAGGTCAAAGTCAACTACCATAGAGAGACAGAGGTTGTGTCATTTGGTTGGAAATAATCATTTTCCTTTGATTCTCATATCCATGTTTTAAAAACTGGTTTATCTCATAATTAGAGTACCAAAGATCTATTTTTATTAAATACAAATAATATAGTATGTTATATATAAATGAATAAACTGTAACCTCTAGGGATTCACTACTTGGGAATAAAGATGCATGAATGTAAATATTATTGCAATCAAGACCATATCATACCAAGGAATGGCAAATCATAAAATTATTTGTCAACAAATCCACGTGGCAGAAAGGTGGGAGGACTACTCTTTCTTCTGGTTGAGGGATAAGAAGAAAAAACCAAAGAGTAAGTATTGCACGAAACCTTGAGGATTAAGTAGGCTGACTCATGTGTAAAGGAGGGCGAAGTTCCACAGAGACACTGGGAAGGTAATAACAGAAAACTGTCAGTTGGGGGCTCACAGAATTTGAGTAAAGGAAGGAGTTTGTCCCTGTGATTAGTTGTCACGAGTTGGCTGCAGCTCACAGAGACTCCCTGAGCGGCACAGCAGAACAGTGCTTGGACTGTCGTCTATGCTGGTGTCTATTGTCTGTCATGGTGAAGCTTTGAGTTCTTCCAGCGTAGGGGGCTGCTTTTCCAGCAGTATAGGACAATATTTTGATTTTCAGCTGTACATTGCCAGACCTTTCTTCTTACTCTGTCTTACTCTGGGAGCGGCCCTGAAACCTATGCACCATGTGTGACTCTGTTTCTATTGGAAATGCTCGTGGCACAGCTGCCCACATCGAAGCAACTCATAAGCCAGCAGAGTACAACAAAGAAATAAAAGAGCATATGGAACGAATTAAGAAGAGATGAATTTGGAATAAAGCACTGGAATGAGGTTGTCAGAAACTGTACATCTCATGTAAGGATTTTAGACATTTTTTCTGAGTCCTATAGGGAGCCCACTGATCAGTTTAAACATGAGGGTAGTGATCAGAATGGTTTAAAAACAACCAAATAAAACATAAATCTGAGTACACTGAGACATTGAATTGGAAAACTAGCAGGATGTTGAAACAAACTGAACAACATCATAAAGCATAAACATGGAAAATATTTACACTTGGCTAAAGGGCTAACTTGAGACATAATATTGTGTATGTGTGTGTGTGTATTTTGAAGGAGAGAGTAAGATTTCCAAGTAATTATTCACTTTAGTGACTACTTCAGTTTATGTATAGTATCATGGGCATAAAGACAAAAGAGGTACATTGAAAAATGTCGATATTTTAAAAATAAATTATTCTCTTCTGAGTCCTGCTGGGTAAGTGTCGGACTGATAAGCACAAATCCGGATTCAAACCCACCAGCTGCTCTGGGAGAACAATGGGGTGCTCTGCTCAGAAAAATGTCCAGCCTTGCAAATGCTATATCTGGTGGTAGTGAGTTTGAAAAGACAAAATGGCAGTCGATTTTTATTTTCTTGTTGATTTCTCAAGAAAATAAAATCAGAGTGCTCTCAGTGCATGATAAGTAATACATTAATTTTTAGATCTATATATATTTCAAGGAAAATCTAATATTTTCCTTCTTAATCAACTTAACTAGCTCATTAATTGTGTTAACGCTTTTTACTTTGCTCAAATATTGTTTTTTTAAAATATATAGTTTGGTTTTAAAACATTATTTAAACCTATAAAAGTATCTTGTTTGTTTTTAGGGGAAAAAACATGTAGGTATGCACAGAATTGAATTTAATTCAAAATTTTAAATCTATGAAGTTTAAGTGATGCCAAATTGGCAATAATTTTGAATCCTTACATGCTAGGATCCAGCGAAGTTACTTTAGAACTTGACAAAAAATAGAAATTGTTTGGAGTAGTGTATACTTTCTTTCATATAATAAAATCACAATGTCTGGAAGACCATGTGCTTCCAATGTTCAAATTTGTTTCTCAATTTTAACATTAAAAACATTTTTAAAGTACTGGCTTTGAAGGAGGAAAAAGGAGTACTTCAGTGTACAGGTAGAATTGAAACAACAAAGCATTTTACTGTAGGAACAGAAAGCTTTTAAATAAGACAGACATTTCATTGTATTTAGAAAATAGAAAAAATAAGATTTTGGCATAAAATAGTTTTAAAATCATATGAGCAAGAAATTTGTGTATGCATAAGATTTTCCACTGAGTTATTTAGAAAATCAGTTTATTTTTCAAAATAGGCATGAGTTTTAAATTTTAAGTGTCACTATTTCAAGATACACAAGTTAATTTGAAGCAAATTGATTTGATTGAATCAACATAGACTGCTTTTCAAACACCAATGCTTTAATTGTATTCTCAAATAAATAGTTTGTGTTGTCTTCCAATGTTTCATTTTTTTCAACACCATTCTATTCATATGCTTATTTATCTGTCTACTTATTCAAACCATGAATCATTTATTATCTGCAAGACAATGTGTGACTCATTGGGAAGCCTTGCAATTTAAATTAAGGATAGACATGAATGAGCACAACACATACATTTGCAGAGTTTGGAGAAGATGAATGTCATCATATTGCAATTTATGAAAGGGACCAGTAGGGTTTAAAACAGAAGAGCCGCTGTAAACCATCCATATTAAGTCAATGGATAATTTATCCCAGGCACTATGCTAAGATTTACACTGTAGCTCAATTAGAAGGCTATCTTTATTGGTTCATCTGAATTTTGATGGTAATTTGGGAATAGAGTGGTAGAGACAGGTAATAGTGTAGAAAAATGACGAATTAGCCAATGTTGCTGAATATGACTCAGAATGAAATACAATTTACCTTACAACCTAGTGTATCCATGTACTCACCCCCTTTATAGCTTAATATTAATATGTTTATATTAATCATTCATATTTTAATGTTTAATTAAGGTTAATATATTAACATTAATATATCATTTATATTAAAGTAGACTTTAGGACTATCAATCCCTATTAAAGGATGTCATGCTTGATAGAGGATCATTAAAAAATATGAAGACTGTCACAGAAGTGGATTGAGTGAGTGGCTGCATTCATGGAATCGAACAGAACAATTGTGAGATGGTTCAGGACAGGAAGTGCTTACTTCTGTTGTGCATAGGGTCTCTGAAGGAGAACCAATTTAGTTGCACCTACCAGCAACACGAATTTTGATCTCTTTCAGTTTTACTTTACAAAATTCTTTTTATTTCAAAGGAAATAGATGTGATGATCATGATGCACATAACAGATGTCCAAACTCAGTAGTGATTTGGGACTTACCTAAAGGTTGGAGAGCCCTGAAAATATATAACTAAGAATGGAAATTAGACAGTATGTGTATAATCAGAAGCCAGCAGGTCATGAGAGAAGATTATCATGCTAGACTCTAAAGCAGTTGTTTTTTGAAAATTGACAGGAAAAAGTCTATTTACTATAGTAAGTCAGGCAAGAATGACAGTGCTGGAGGACAAGATGGGTTACAGAGATTCTATAATTTATAATAAAGTACACTGTAAGTCTAAGTTTGTACTTCATGTGGTTGGCATATCAAATCAACACAGGTGTTATCAGGGCGGTGGCAATCCATGTGTGCTCTGTGGAGTTTTCAATAACAATTTTCTAGAGTTAATAACCAGGTACTTCTTTCAAGATGTGTCTGAAGTTGTGAGACAGGTGATTCCAACCTCCCTATAACTAAGGAAAAAG
>NW_022103928.1:49996943-50002307 GCF_000313985.2 Echinops telfairi
TGGGTCTCTTGCTTTGTGATGGTCGGACCAGGGTGCAGCTGCCTTAGCCAGTTCCCTGCTTCAGCTGGCAAGGCTCACTTCCTGCAAGACATCCCCGAGGAGAAGCCACATGGACCTAACCTGATGCAGCCCTGGTTGCTGGGACAGCCATGTGGAGACCCCTGCCAGCGCTAAGATGCTTACATGCTCGCTCACTGATTTGGCTTTCCTTCTGCAGTCGGCGTCATAGTGTGTTTTGTGAGATGGAGGAGGACTTTGTGGATTGGTATTGGACATGTGGGCTAATGTTGGACTTGGGGCTTGGGCAGCACTGCATTGGGATGTTTTCTTGATGTTCACTTAGTCTTTATATAAAACTGTCTTATACATATGAGTTTCTGTGGATTTGTTTCTCTAATGTACTCAGACTAACACATACAGTTTCCTTATTGTAAATGAGTTCCATATATATATATATATATATACACACACACACACACACACACACACACACACACATTGTCAGCAAATTGGAACACTTTTATGGGTTTGTATCTAACATCAGACTGTCAAATGTTTGCCTTTGTAGCTAGTATTCAAAAAATTTATGAACCAATGGAGTTAAACGTCATGAAAAATTTCATGAAGTTTTTTAAACTCCCTCCTACCTTTCTCTGTAATCATAATAGTACATGAACACTTCAAGATGCATTAAAATATGTTAATAATAATGTTTTGATGTGCTTTGCAAAGTGCTGGCTATGTGTTGTGACAAACCAGTACATGTATTCTAGACTTTCAAAAATAACAAGCTTTATGGGGTTTGTTTATAACCATGTGTCCTTATGTAAATTGGGCATCCCTAATCCAGAGAGTGATTGTAGTGGGATATAAAAGCAATTGGCTTTCCAAACTCCTGGCAAGAAAGCAGCTGTGAGGGGCTCTGGATGTACTCAAGACTTACTTCATTTCCCATTAATACGTCGTTTACTACAGGAACAAATTGTGATACTCACTTCTCATGATATGCGCTATGACTTTTGTTTTTATTTTATCAAGTCCACCTGTGTCTGAACAAGTAATCTGACAGATTGAATTGTACAAGAAGAATGTGTCAGCAGATTGGAGGAAGACCTTAATGAACTGCAATACGCAATTGACACAACTCTGCTTATTCAAAGTGAATAAGACAAAGTATTGATGATGAAGAACAAAGTCTACAGCCTTCAGTATAACACCTCCACATAAAACAATCCTCACAATCAGATTAATAAGCAGCATCACAATAAACAGAAAGACACTGAAACTGCCAAGGCTTTCAGTTTGCTTGGATTCACGGTCAAAACCCAAGGAAGCAGCAATCAAAGAGAAATGTACAGATCTCTTGTAAATGATCTTGCATACATTTCCTTAAACCTTTTATAAAAGAATAAATTGGGTGAAAGTTTACAGAGCAAATCAGTTTTCCATCCAGCAATTTGTCCATACACGTTTTATTCCATATCATTGATTACAATCCCCACAGTGTGACGTCTTCCAAGTACCTTGAGTTTCTTATTTTGATTCCTCTTCCTTTCTTAATCCTTCACAGTTTTGTCCTTGGGCAAATGATGCCCTTTTGATCCCAACTGGTTGATTATTCTAAAGAGTACATGCCTCCTTAGTGTTATTGTGTATAGTCTTGTGTATTGTTTGGTTAAAAAACTGAAGAAAGAAAGGAATATCTTTCATTTGCTGAAGAACAAGTTGTTGCTCTAGAGGCTAATGTGTGCTTGGCTAGGCTTACCCCACCCCCACCCCCCAATCACTTCATATGCATGAACAAGATGAGCAATGTATGAGAAAGACCAATGCAGACTGGATACATTTGCATCATGGTGTTGTTGAAGAATAGTGTACATATCATAGACTGCCAGGAGAATGAATGAATCCTTCAGAAGAAATAATGTTTGGAAGCAAGAATGGTGAGACTTGATTTTATGTGCTTTGGAGATGCTATTAGGAGGAATCAGTCCTGGGGAGTATCATGTCAACTAGACCACCAGTGGGGAGAAGTCTCATTGAAATGCATTGACACAGTGGCTGCAGTAATTGGTTTGACATAGCCTTGGTTGGGGGAATGGCTCAGAAACGGGCAGGCTTTGCTTCTGTTATACACATGATCATTATGATTCTAACTACATTGTATGGCACTTAACAACAGAAATGACAATATGTGAACTAGGGCAGCTATAAAATTCATACTTTCTTGTTGGAAGAAAATGGAAAAACTTTGAAACAATTAGCCTGAATTAGTATGAAAAAATAAATTCAATATATATTTTATTTTTTTCCCACCTTTACTTTCTGCTATACAATTTCCCATAACAAGAGGACATGTAAAAAACATTCACAGCATTTGATAATGAACATTATTTCTTTAATATAAATTAGCTTACCTAATAGCCATAAAAATGAATCTTTGAATAAAAGATGTAAATAATCCTGATTATAACTAAAACAAATAAAAGATGTAGAAAATAAGTATACATATTATATAATGTAAAGTGATTGCACATTTAATTATGTTTGCCTTTTTGATATAAATGTACAATGTCAGCACCTGGCAGCAAAGCATTTGAATCCCAGTTACGTGTGGGTCATGGATTTTTATTGATACACCTCATAGCTCAGAAAGGCAAAAAGTAAAGTAAACATAATTATATTATTCATGAGACAAGATGGTTTAACTATATGAGAATTATGGTGGGAAGAGTGAATTTCATGGGAATGTTTGTGGTTTAATAAGATGGTAAATATGAAAATTAATTTTTATAAAATAGATCTACCACTTTCTTTGGGAATCAATAAAAATAAAGCAATCAATCACAGGAAAGCGAATGTTGGAATATTTGGAAGGTTTCTACTGCTGATTGACAGCTGTGAACGTGACAAAAGGAAAAAAATTAAGTGGCTGAACAAATCTGCATGTGCTAATGTGGCTAACTATTCTATTTTATATATTTGTGTTTCGGCTTGAATGTTCTACATGTGAGCGCTGGCATGAGATAGAAGTGTGAAATATGGAGGATAAAGCCAGGGAACTTGTTCAGATTTGAAATAAAACATTTCAATCATATCTGTAAACACTTTTGCTCTATTTCTATTTAATTACATTTTATGTTTAATTACATCCTCAGATTATTTGTCTGATACAGTATAAAATCAAATCATTTGAAAGGGATGGGGAAAGAAATTCACTCTTCTCCACACCCAATTACATAACAGATTCTCAGAGGCATTGCTTAGAAATATTTCTGAAGCAGGATTGTAATATATTGTTATCACTTACAAATTAGAAAAAAATCCACTATTAATTTGCATCCCTATGTTCATTAACTTTAGAGGTTGCCTACTAATTTTCTGTCCCAACAGATAAGAAAACTGTGTACTTAATTTTTATTGTTGTATCACTGATCTTAGATTTTAATGGTTGTCTTTGTAATTGTTCATTACAACCTTACATGTAATTAATCAAGATTTCACAATATATCTTGCATTGTTACTTTTTAAGGTGAGCATACTTGCTTTCTGAGTTTCTCCTCTTCCAAAAATCTGTTCTATAATTAAAACGAAAGTCCACATCCATGACTCGAAATGTTTACAATCTCCAAACAATGCTTATGTAATGTGGCCAGGTAAAGAAATTGTTGTTCACCGAGAAGTCAAGCCACGTGATTCCACTTTCATTCTGTTCTATTTCTACCTTCACGTCACACACACACACACACACACACACACACACACACACACACACACATTATCATATCAGTCACAATTATATGAGGGTCAGAGAAAGTACCACACCTGGGTTTCCAGTTCATACGTCCATGTGGTTGATTCCATGCACTGTGCTTACACATGTGTCTGCCTTCATTGGAGAACCCTTGTTTTCCTTGAAGAATAAGCAGGTGCATGGCAATTGGAAAAAAAGAAAAATTCTGGAAGCAACCTCCTTGGTCTTTTTTCTAAGCAAAGTAAATGTCTTTGTTATTAAGACCAATGACTATGCTCTCATGCCCATCCCATGTCTTTTGAGAAAATCTTTCAAGATTGGAATTCCAAATAACAATTTCCATACCCTTTTCAGCTGTCTTCAATTTAATGGTCTCAGGGGCTCCACTTGGAAGCCACTTTTTAATGGGAACGTTTTCATTTTGCAGGCACCCCAATGAGACGAAAGCTCACTGGTGACACAATGAGTTAATGGTTAGGTTGAAAGGTCGGTGGTTCAAACCCTGCAGCAGCTCTGCGGGCAGCAAAGGCAGCATTTCCCTTCCATCAAGATTTACAGGCTCAGAAACCTCTGACACACTTCTACTGTTTTCTGAGTCCGAATCAGCATGGGCAGGGTTTGGGTTTGCATTTTTAACAAGACTGAGCATGTCCATCACTGAGAGAACTTGTCCACGGGAACTCAGGGATTCTTGTTCAAACGCAGTTTGAGAATGTGTTCTTTCAGCAGGAAAGGGAAGTCTGAACCTTCAGACTTCTATCTCAAACCCCCACCCCTACCCCCCAAAAATAGTCTTAAATACGATTTAAAGGGAGGGACACAAGCTGTTTTCATTTCTATGAGATTGTCCAAACTGTAATTTTGATGTGATATAAACGTAAATTCTTCGAAAGGTTTAGAGAAATGGAAACACTCTTTTCAGAAGCTTACAGACCTAGATGAATGATATGCCTAGCAACAATAGCTTCACAGTTTGATATTTATTTAATTAAGTTATCCATGATTTTATATCAATATTATTTTACTTACCCTTGTACTACCTTCTTTTTCAAACAAACCAGTTGCTTATAATAAAGCACTTTCTAATTTGTTTCACATTTAGATCATATCTTTTGGGGGGGGCATGCTTTTGTTTTCTCTATAGCTTGGGATTACTTGTACTTTTTATTAAGATATGAAATACATTCTATCTTTTTTTTTAACAACTTTTAAGTGCTTACAAAGTCTAACCTTTATTCATTCTATACTATTCTTTTCTTTGGAAAATATTCTTCCTGGAAGCAACTGAGGTCAAGTTAAAATTTGGAAAGATTAACGTGTAGGTCTCCTGCATTGTGAATTTTTTTACTTGCTCAGGCAAGTCCAGCATTTCTGTTATCTTTTCCCTTTCGTGATTTCCACACTGGTTTTGCTGAATTATTAAGTCCGCCACTTGATTTTGTAAACAGTGCCTGGGAGAAAACATTTATGAATGTTTTATTTAAAAACTAATATTCCTCTTCATCTCCATTCATATTTTGGATAAAATATCATTTTAAGTATACAGTGAACCCTCGTTTATCGCAGTTAATCAGTTCTAGACCCTACCGTGATAAATGAAATTCCGCGAA
>NW_022103928.1:50002671-50003687 GCF_000313985.2 Echinops telfairi
ATAGAGTGAAGCCGCGGAAGTCGAAGCGCAAAGTGGCGAGGGTTCACTGTAATCATCAATTTTTAAAAAGATTTTATTTTCTGTATTCTATGATATATTGCTGTTATGAAAAAGATGCAAAATCATTCCCTTTTTAATATAAAACATGTTAAGTGATTTTTCTTCTGAAAATGGTTAAACTTGCTTTTTGATGTATTTATACTATGATAATCCAGGATATTTTCCTAGGGGGGTGGTTTTTGTTCAGTTTCTTAAGGCTTAGCATTTTTAGGTTCCTTTAAATCTGGCGATATCTGTCCAATTTTTCTTTGAAGAAAAATTCCTTTTCAAAATTTTTCTTTGACATTGAACTGTCATCATTGAAATTTTTTCTCTCTAATAATTAGCTAGTCAAATAGGAAATATCTCAGATTAAAATTACTTATATATCTTCCTGCCAAATTTACCATTCTTTTTTTTGCTTTAATTATTAAAGCTTTGTTCAATTTTATTTCCCAAATATTTTCCCATTATAATTTTTAAGTAACTATGTATATATCCATGTATATATATTTAATGTCTTAGACTTCTTTCTTTATAGTTTTGTTGAGTTGTCTTCCTTTACCCAACAGCTCCATGTAATAGTAACTATTCTATATCCTGAGCTCAAGCATGGAGACAAGAATGAGAAAGTGCATAAGTGGCAGTGTGTCAGAGCCAACTCCATGGCACCTGGCAACAACATCAACAACAATAAGAATAACTTTTTAAGGAAATAGAGGAAAGAACCAGGAGGCAAAGGACATTTATAGAGGCCGAAATACAGGCATGGACTTGTATTTAAAAATAAACTATAACTTATCAAGGGTGTGTGAGGGAGGGCAGGTGGGGGGGGGAAGGGGGAAGAAATGGGGAGCTGATATCAGGCATGGAATACAGGCATGGAATAGAACTATCTACTCATATCTATATGTTAAGAATTAAGGTGGCAGATGGACATTCGGTCTCGACTCAAGTACTCCCTCAACACAAGAACA
>NW_022103928.1:50004591-50048485 GCF_000313985.2 Echinops telfairi
AAAAAAAAGTAAATTTCAAGGAACAACTGAAAAGAAGGTAACAAAAGGCATGACATGTATTAATTCACCTGAAAAATATTCAAAAAAAGTGGAATGACTTTTTAAATGTATATCCTTAAGTTTGATTTTTTGTTTTGTTTTCCTCATTAGTGATATTTTTCTTCAGCCACATAAGACTTACTGAGATTTTCTGATATTAAGTAGAAAAACCAAAACAAACCCAATACTTTTAAGTGGATTCAGATGCATGGCAATGCTGTGTAGACTTTCCAAAGCTTAGTAAGTCTTGGGGTAGCAGAGAGGCTCATCTTTCTTCCACAGAGTGGTTGGGGGTTTTGAACCACTGACCTGTAAATTAGGGGCCGAATATTTACCTGACAGCACCACCAGGGCTCTGTCATACTAACTAGGAGTGGGGGTGCATTAAACTTTTAAGAAATTTATTTCCCATGAATATTTGTTTACTTTGTGGTCCGCTTTATAGAGATTTTTAGTTTTTTAGGTTGAATCCTTTCTTCAAATGTCAAGGAATCTTTATTTGTCCTTCTATTATTGGTAATTGAGAAATTAAGATGGCAGACATAAAGCTTGAAGACTGATAAGATATGCTTTTTAGTGTAAGTGAATAAAGATATGGCCTTTACCCCAGAGGTTTTCAAATATTCTAAAACCATTAGGGCTTTACGATGGGACTCCAATAAGCTGACAGATTGCCCTAGTTTGCCTCAATCTATTGGGCACTTTCCTAGGAAACAATCCTCCAACCTATTGCCTGGGTATAAGCTCCTGGTTTCTGTAAGGGCTTACGATAAGGCACAGGTAGTGCCACTCTTGTATCACTCACTGCCAGTAAGTCAATGCCAACTCATGGTGACCCTATACGACAAGGTTGGACTGCCCCTGTGAGTTTGGGAGACAGTAGTCCTTTACAGGGGTAGAAAGCCCCATCTTTCTCCCACTGAGCGACTGGTGGTTTCCAACCGCGGACCTTGAAATAAAGAGCCCAATATACACCCCCATGCCACCAGGGCCCCTGATTACCTATATAGATTTTCAAATTATTCTGAAAGGTTTCAACTTGTTTTTAGTTCCATAACATGCTCTTCCAGTAAGCCTCGTTTGACAAGGGAGATGGGTAGATTTGTCTGCATAAGTCCCCATTGTGGTTTTCTGTCCATGTTAAGGAAAGTCATCGTTTCTGTACTTTCTTTCATCTCCATTGATCCCATCTTTCTGGTTCTCTTGGCCCTCATTGGTCTCTAACTTAGTTGATTTACTTTCACTTCAACAGTGTTCCAAAATTGAAGCTGGAAAAGCGCAGGTGCTAAAGCACGGCAGCTGAGCCACAGGAACTCAACTCTGGGGTCTTCGGGGTGTGTTGTTTAAAAATGGCCTTCATCTCACAGCTCTGCATTTCTGAGCACACTCCTGCTTTCCATCTCTCTGCGGTTTCAATAGATTCCCCTCATTCAACTGTTTCTCCACCCGTGGCCTTTATTTATAGAACTTCGGAGCACAGAAAGGAAGTCCGAACCAAGTGATACTAGGAAAAGACAAAACTCTTCGTTGATATCTATAGAAATAATCTAGTCTTCTTGTGGCCTGGGAGGTAAATTATACCCCAGCCTTCAGAAAACGCTAACCCTCCAAAGAGAAGCTTTTTCCCGGAAAACTGAAGTTCTCAGACCACATCTTTGTGCTCAGAAGAGATGGCCTAGACTTGCTGGAGGCAGCATGGCTGACAGTGGAGGAGACACTGTCGGTGCTGACTTTTACTGCCTTCACGTCAGCCTACCTCAGTGGCTATCAGCCCCACAAGACAGATCACCCTTTTAGACGGGCCCTCATCCAATTTTCATCATCTACCCCAAAAGGGAATGAGAAGGCTTCGTGAAAAGAAGTAGTCAGCTTGTCTTCCTACCCCTAGCTGCTTTTAAGGTAACATATGTGAAACACATTGATCAAAGGGGTAAATAAATAAGCAAGTGCACACACAGGTCGGTGCCTCTCCCTTCCCCCTCTGCCCCTTCCTCGTGAAGCGAGAGTTGCATGCACAGAAGTGTGTGGCTGGACACAAGCCCAGAAATCTGGAAAGTGTATTATGTGGGATTCCCCATGGAGGAGCACTTGGCTGCCAGCAGCTCTGGCTCTGGGGTTTCCACACACCATCAATCTGGTGCCTGGCAGTCACTGCCCCCCTCCTCACCTCGCCTCATGCAGAGAGCAGACACAGCGCAACTATTTGTCTCACGTTGCAGCAGCAAAAACAGTCCAGAGAGGGGAGAAGAGGGAAGGGAGGATGCTGAGGGCCGAGATGAAACAGCAACCTGCTAACAGACCTTACAACTCCATTTTACTGTCAGATTTTTCAGCAGCAGCTTCAGCATGCACCTCTGGAAATAAGTGGGGCTGGGGAGGAGGGCCTTTGATAAGGGCTGACTCATGGAAGGGCTAGAATCTTGATCATTCTTTGTGAATAGTTTATGAACTGAGTGACATTTCAGGTGTTCTCAGAAAGGAGGGGAATTTGTCTGAGCAAGAGTGCCTTGGGCTGCTTTACAGGTGGGAGAAGGAGCCAAGTCTCCCACCAAATCCCTGTGAGTCTGATTGACACCCAGGACACGGAACAGGAAACAGAATCATGCAGAGGCCAACTCACTTGGGAGAATCACACACATGTGTACATACCAGGACCATTTAAATAGATGGTAGGGGTCCCTTTGTGCGAGTGGCATGTGTGCATTTCCTTAGTCTCATGAAGCTAGTCTGACATTCTCCAAAAGCTGGAGAGAAAACTATGTCTATAGGCCAGAGAGAATTTTCTCAGATCTCACAATATCTATGATTTGAAGAGTTTTAACTTAAGACTCTGACAGAAGAGTATTCTATATGCTTGCGCCTGATAAACTACTGTCTTAATAGGGGTAATAGCTAAAAAAAAAAAAGAACAACAACAAAAACAACAAAAATTCTGACTGTCATTAAGTAGATTCTGATTCAGGAAAAGCCATGTGTGATTCAGTACAAATGTCTGCTTTTTTGAGGTGTTAGATGAATAATTAGAAACTTCTGCTTTCTTCAACTTCGAACTTAGCCACTGGCACTGATATATTCTTGCAAGATAAAGGCATTAAAACTAGCTGGATCAATTTCCTATATGAGATCTGAGACCTAAATCATACTTTCCAAACTTACCAGTGAGTAGAATCATTTGGCACCATATAAAATGAATTCAAATGAGAAGAGTATGCAAATTTGTAACAACACCAAAAATGTCTAATAATAAGGAGAAGCATGCTTTTAGCTTCCTTTCTTTACACTAGAGGGTTTTGTTAGGTAATCAGATATTCTCAGTGACTCTGAGAAATACCTGAAAGCATACATTTGCAGTTGGGGGAGAAATTGTCTCACTCATATGAATGCTCAAACAGGAATTTTTTTGTTAACTAAAGCTCTTGCGTCTCTGGTTTCTGTACACACAATACTGGTGACAACCTATCAGGTATTTTTACTCTTCCACGAATTCAAATCCCACCTTCTACCCGGATGCTCTTATTTTATAGTGATAGACTCAGGCAAAATATTGTTACTAGAACAGTTTTACTTAGCCGATAGATGTTTAGTATCTCATGAGACGAAGCGAACTGAAAGATCTGACTTAAACATATACATACCCGACGCCCTGAGCTCACAGCGTCTGGTTTCCAAGAACATCACAGAAGGGTTATTATACTTTCCAGCTTGGCAGAGGTTGACGCACAGGAGCTTTCAAATTGGCAGTGAATCTGGAGACAATGAGACCGTAAGAATAACACGGAGCAGGAAATGGTTCACTTGTCATGAGGCTTCGTGGATTTCCAAGAAAAGAGCAATGTGGATGTAAAACGTTTCATAGTAGTTGCGTTAGGGCAATTGCAAAATTCTGACTTTTCACATACGCCTAAAAGGAGAATAAAAATTAGTTTAACTTTTAAAGGAAAAATGCATTTAACCTAGAAGCCTATTTTATTTAGTCAATAAAGACTTTCTATTTCTTCAATAAGGACATTCTAGCACAAGATTTTATACTTCTTAAAACTCCAAAGCTCAGAGTTCAAGTTTTTTTAAATGTATCCATTAAACAGGACAATCATTATTGTATTGTTTAATACCAATATCTCCAAGAGTTTAGGCAGCCCCAAATTAATAAATACATATCACAATCCACATTAAAACACTACAGTTGTCTCAGTTGAGTCTTAATTTCACATTTTTTTTCCACCTAACTTTTCAAAAGCTAGGCTTTCTTTAATATTTTGTGTAAATCCCACCACACGAGTGAGTGGTGCTATCCCAACAGGGCACATGGAACACTAATAGTGGTGATTGGTCAGCTTTAGTTTCTACCACTCATACCCCTCACCAGCTTTCAGGATGGGCCATTTTTGATGAGCCCTCGCTGAAGCAGCAGTAGAGAGGAGAGAAAATCCAGGGAGTTTGGAAGAGCACCTTCAAGATCTGCTGGCTGAGGAGATCAAGGCTTGTAACCTTGGGTGTATTCATCCTGACCTGCGGTAACTTATTATTGGGTTCCCTAGTAAACCCTAAGGCAAACTCATTGCCATTCAGTCACTGCCAACTCATACTGATGCTGTAGGACAGGGTAGAACTGCCCTTGTGGGTTTCCGAGACTGTAACTCTTTAATGAAGTAGAGAGCCTTGTCTTCTCCCCACATGTGTTTATCAGCCAGGTTGGCACAATAAACTTTAACTAACTCACCTTGTCTTTTTCCCACAGAACAACTGGTGGTTCCAAAGGCCGACCTTGCAGGTAGCAGCCCACAAGTAACCATTGTGCGACAGGTCTCCTTGGCTTCCATAATCAGCCTTCTCACTGGTGAGTACTGTCTGAATTCTCTGTGATCGTTGTGGGGATTATTGGACACAGCACAGGTGTAGTGTGGCATGGGAGGATCTCGTCGTTCAGAACAACATAAGAAGGATGGACCGTGGAGGCTGATCTTATTCCTGCCTCATGGCGAAAGAGAAGTCAGAGGTCAGATCTGGTCCTTCATTGTCATTCATTGAATATTACTCTTCTCCTCCATCTTCTCAACTGGCTATTACACAAATTTGACTCAAATAGCCTGGCAAGAAATCACTTCCTATGGGTGGGAGGTCGGAGGGAGTGAAAGTGGTTAGAAATAGAGTAAGAAGCAAATGTAAGCAAATAAGCCAACTCACCAACAAATACATTCCAGTCCTGGAAGGTTTGCATTTGAAAATATGCAATAATGATTACTGTGTGATTTATCATTGATAATTCTGCATGTGTTTTTAGTACACAAAAGTATCACCTGATTTTCATAACTAAATACATATGTGGATTTCTTTTTTTTAAAGATTATGTATGAATTTATTCTTTTCATCATTTTCTGCAGTCTCTGGCTTCCTTATTATATTTTTCTTTTGTTTTGTTGTTTTTTTGTTTTGTTTTGTTTTGTTTTAAATCATTTTATTAGGGGCTCATACAACTCTTATTACAATCCATACATACATCAATTGTGTAAAGCACATTTGTATATTCATTGCCCTCATCATTCTCAAAACATTTCCTCTCCACTTAAGTCCCCGGCATTAGGTCCTAATTTTTTCCCTCCCTCCCTGCTCACCCCTCCCTCAGGAGCCCTTGATAATTTAGAAATTATTATTTTGTCATATCTTTCCCTGTCCAATGTCTCCCTTTACCCACTTTTCTGTCGTCCATCCCCCAGGGAGGGGGTCACATATAGTTCCTTGTAATCGGTTCTCTCTTTCCAACCCACTCTCCCTCTACCCTCCCAGTATCGCCACTCACACCACTGGTCCTTAAGGGATCATCTGCCCTGGATTCCCTGTGTTTCCTGTTCCTATCTGTGCCAGTGTACATCCTCTCGTCCAGCCAGACTTGCAAGGTTGAATTCGGATCATGATAGTGGGGGCAGGGAGGAAGCATTTAGGAACTAGTGGAAAGTTATATTTTTCATCATTGCCACATTGTGCCTTGACTGGATTGTCCCCTCCCCGAGACCACTCTGCAAGGGGATCTCCAGTGGCCTACAAATGGGCTTTGAATCTCCACTCCACAGTCCCCCCATCATTCACTATGGTAAGATTTTTTGTTCTGATGATGCCTTATACCTGATCCCTTCGACACCTCATGATTGCATAGGCTGGTGTGCTTCTTCCATGTGGGCTTTGTTGCTTCTGAGCTAGATGATCGCTTGATTACCTTCAAGCCTTTAAGACCCCAGACGCTATACTTTTTGATAGCTGGGCACCATCAGCTTTGTTCGCCACATATGTGGATTTCTTATTTAGCATTGTTGCTCAAAACACTAGACTAGTTGGCCAATATTTGCTATTTATCGTGAGCTCTCACAACTCATTGTTTAATCAGTGACACTAGCATTTCCTTTCAAGACTAGATTCTGTTTTGAATTGCGACAAAGCTTAGTTTCCAAAGCTGAGTTTCGGACTGCTTCCTTTGATGCAGTTACTGTGATAGTTATACAAAGAGCCCTGGACCATGTTACCATTTAAAGAACTGTCTCCTGCCACTGCTTTTGAGACTTCATTTGTAATCAATTCTACTTCAGAAAATAATGAAAGAAAATAAATATACAATTTAAAAGACATTCATATCAAAGACAATGCATATCATGGATTAATTAGAAAAGGTAAATGTTTAGAAGTAATACAGGGAGATGTTTAAGTATCCCTAAATGTAAACTCTGATACTATAACTTCCTTTGTCGTTGGATTATATCATTTACAATCCTTGACTCATGGATGTTGATGTCCTTCTCCCATGTTGCCTTAGTTGACATCTCACTTAAATGGCTGCTTGTTTGACAAGAAACCTTTAAGACCCCAGATGTGATTCTTTTGGATAGCTGTGGACCTTCTAATTCCCTTTACTCTAACACCTGTACCTTCCGTGTTTCCTTGATGAGGCCAAGTATGGAGCAGATGTTGTTAGAACTAGCCGTTCTTAGATTGGAACTAGGATTAAGAGCAAGCCCCAAATCCATTCTGGAATCTATGCTTTCTATCTGCCTCCTGTTGGCCTTAGAGAGATCTTTGTTATTTTATGGTAGAGAATCTTGTGCATCATCTCCCTAGAGCATAAGAAACTTCCGTTTATATTGTCATCATTTATAGTGATTAGAGTTCTTTATTCACTCCAGAAGTTCAGGCTGGATTCAGAAGAGTATAAGGAACAAGGGGTATCATTGCTGAAGTCAGATAAATCTTGGCTCAAAACAAAGAATACCAGAAAGATATTTACTTGCATTTCTGGCAATGCAAAGGCCTTCAACTCCATAGATCCTAATAAATTGTGGATGACCTTGAGAAGAACAGAAATTCTGAAAAACTTCATTATGCTCATTCAGAACTTGTCCACGATCAAGAGGCAGTTGGGAGAACAGAACAAGCGAATACTGCATGGTTTAAAATTAGGAAAGGTATGCACCAGGGTTGCATCCTTTCACCATACTTGTTCAATTTATATGCTGAGCAAATTAGCAGAGAAGCTGAACTATATGTAGAGGAATGCAGCATCAAGTTTTCAGGAAGGCTAATCAACAACTTGTGGTGTCCAGATGCCACAAGCTTGCTTGGTGAAAGTGAGGAGTACTTGAAGCATTTACCACTGAAGATCAAGGATTGTAGCCTTCAGTGTGGATTACAACTCAATGTAAAGAAGACCCAAATCCTCACAACTGGACCAGTAGGTAGCATCATAAAAAATGTAGAGCATTTTGAAGTTGTTAAGAATTTTGTCTTATATAGGTCCACCATCAAGGCTTACTGATTGACAGCAGTCAGATAAAAAGACATATTGCATTAGGTAAGTCTGCTGCACTAAAACTCCTGAGTAGTGAGGAGCAAGGTTCTTATTTTTAGGAATAAGGTATGGCTGACCCAAGCCATGGCATTTCCATGGCATCACATGACCGTGAAAGATGGACCTGGAGTCAAGAAAACTGTAGAAGAGTATATGTATTTGAACGGTGGTACTGGAGAGGAATATTGAAAGTACCATAGTCCGTTGAAAGGATAAAACAATCTGTATTGGAAGAAGTAAGGCCAGAGAGCTCCTCAGAGTAAGGAATGGAAGACTTCATCTCCCATGCTGTGGACATATTGTCAGGGGAGACTAGTCCCTGGAGAAGGACATGAACTTTGTTGATGGAGGGTCTGTTATAAAGAGGAAGGCCCTCCGTGGGATGGATTGACACAGTGTCCACATCAATGGGCTCGCGCATTGGAACAGTTGTGAGAATGCCGCAGGACCATGCCGTGTTTCCTTCTGTTGTACATAGGGTCGATATGTATCAGAGCCAACTGGATGGCACTTAAAAATAATTTTAAAACACCGTTGAGAAAGGGATAGTGAAAAAGTGCAGGCCAAGTACAAATTGCAATACATGGATTCTTGACTTGTACAGAATAAATATTTATGTGACTGGGAGCTATTTGCACAAACAATAGGAGTTGGTGGTCAGACAAAACTTACAATAATATTGACTGACATTGTGGAACACAAATCTGCCAGAATAATACATAATAATACGGTATTGAAGTACTAAGTAAATATCAGTGCACCTACCAAAAGTTCAATATTCTTGGTATAGTTGTCTTCTGCTGCTTCAGACTCTCTGTAGTTTTGGTCTTAAGTTCTTGGGCTACAGGCGTGTTAGGGAGAGTAGAAAATGTCTGATTTCTCTCTAGGAACAACTGGAGGTTTCAGACTGCTGTCCAGCAAGTAGCTCAGTATACCACCAGGCTTTCTTCCCTAAGAGACATGCCAGTTAAATGTAAAATGGCTCCATTGATTGAGTCCTGAAACAGAAACAGAATAAAATATTAGGTTAAAAAAAATGAGAATATAGTCATAAAGGAAAAATTCATCTAATAATAATACTTCCACAATATTCAATTGTTAATGGTAGCAAATATGCTCTACTAACATAGGTTGTTACTAATACAAGAGCCGCTTGATAATGAACTAACATTCAGACAAAGTGCAAGAATACAAGTCCCTCAGACAGGAAAGCACTCCAAATATGATTAAGGAAGAGATGGCTTCTCAAAACAGAGCGGATGATGAATACATGGATGGAGTAAAACTTTGGGACCTTCCTTTGCTGAAATCGATCAGACATATAATCAAGTGCATTGATAATCACTGATGACTGGCATTCAAAAGTTAGGAACAAAGAGCAAGAAAAGTATTTGGAAAATCTGGCCTTCATAATAGAAACTTAACCGGAGCTCACTAGAGAATTCCACACGATCAATGACTTCTTCGTCACAAACACCTTTTTCAACAACACAGATGGTGACTCTTCCTATGGATTTCGACAGATAGAGTCCACAGAAATAAAATGGGTTGTACATGTGGGAAGAGATGATAGAGAAGATTAATATCATCAACCCGCAACAGGCCAGGCATTACATTTGTAACAGACCATCCGTTGCTCAGATGTAATTCAGGTTAAAACTGAAGAAAACTATAACAAGTCTGTGGAGCCAAAAAAATGACTAGATCCCATCTGAATTTTGTGACTATCTCAAGAGCAGACGTGGCCCATTGAACATTAGTCAGGAGAACTGCAGTGACATCAGGAGCAGGACCCATCAGAAAGCAGAAAGTCATTTAAAAAGACACTAAAGGAATAAGTGATCTAAGTAGATATCGCAAGAGATTCTGAATCTTGCTCTCAATCCTAGAGAGCTAAAGAAATGGAAGAAATGATGAAGGAAAAGACGTAAGCAGAAAATTCAAAGGCACCTTTAGAAGACAAAGTACAATATCATAACGAAATCTGTACCTTTTGAGAGCTGGTAAACCAACAGTGAAGAGCACACTCAGCATACCTTAAACTGAAAGAACTCAAGAAAAACCTCAAGCCTCCTATTGAGAGAGCGAAAGATTATATAAGCAAAATATTGATGGATTTCAGGAGAGGCGAGTCCCTGGCGAAGGGCTTGGTGTCGTGCTGGGTAAAGCAGAGGGGCAGTGGAACATAGGAAGACCCTTGACAAGATGGATGAACTCAGTGGCTGCAACAATTAGCAAAAACAGGAATCCTGGCGAGGATGGCACAGGACCTGGCAGTGTCTCAGCATCTTGTACCTTGTGATTCTAAGTCAGCACTAACTCGAAGGGACCCTAGAACAACTCCTGTAACGATTGAGAGTCTCAGAAGTCTTGTAGAAGGTTGCCGGGACTCAGAATGGATAGGATGGCAGTGAGTTTGGGTATGGTTTTATTGCCATTACATTTAGTGCTATACCAGAGTTAGGATTTGCATGTAACCGTAATACAGAAACTATGGATTCTCTATGGAGATCCATGTGGGTGAGAGGACAATGCCATGAAATGCCACACTGGTTGACACCAACCTTGGTGACACCACTCGGTGATAAGGTAAAGTTTAATGTCACTGAGCTAACGTGAGTATATTAAGATGAAATAATTATATAAATGGATGGTTGTTTTAAGGAAATGAACAATATATATTAATGACATAACAAGCTTTTAAGACATGGAAATATTTGTGAAACTAAAAAGCACGTGTAACTGCAACATTTTGAAATTCTTGAACATGTCTGGGGGTGGGGGAATCTCAAATTCGAATCTATTGTAGAGAGACACCTTTATGAAACCTTCAGTAGGATAAGGATAAGACAAAAGACAAACAATCTGGATGAAGGAAAGAATAAGCATGAGGCTTAGATTTAGTTTCCCAATTAATTTATAGCCATGTACATGGAACATGTTATCAGGAGAACCCCTTCTGTAAAGCAGAAGGCAGTGGAAACGAAGAGGTTAGAATGGTTAAAGACAGATGAAGAGTGAAGGCTTGCTTCATCTCTTCTTGTGGCAATTGATGTAGGGTCAATATAGAGCTCAATTCTCCTCCCAACTGAAGCCAGAGGAGGTCTGATGTGGCCTCCACACAGTTTCCTCAAGAATTGAATAGAATCCCAAGGGACAATCAGCTATTGTACCCTTGACTGATTCCTTCAAAACTATCCCTACTGAAACATCCAGAAACCAAAAGCAAACAGGCTGAGTTGACTTGATGTGTTTCCCAGACTAACTCCTTACAGAAGTAGAACGATGGGTTGATACAGAAGTAGAAAGATGGTGGGCACAATGGCCTCAAACATAGCAATGATTGGGAGGGTGATGCAGGGCTCCATGGTGTTTCGTTCAGTCGTGCAGAGTCCCTGTGAATCAGAACAGCAGCAGGCTGAGAAATAGGAACTTTTTCTATGATGCAATTCTCCGTAAATCTAAAGGTCTCCAAGTTAAAGATATGGAAAGAAAAAATATCTAAAGAAACAAATGAATTTCCCTGTTTAAAAAAAATCAAGTGTGTCTCACTGTAATCTAATGTGTGTCTCTAGTTATATATCTACTTTAGTGAAGAACACAGTCCAAGTAGTCTTCTAGTTGGATCCAGCAAGGACTAAGGAGTGTAGATTGAGAGTTTGTGTGAATTGAGTTTCTGATGGGAAATGTTGCAATAGTTCGTAGCTCTTCATGGTGCCTCCTTTAGAATTTCCCATGTAGTTTACATATGAGAAAAAATATCAGAGTTTTATTTTCTTTCGATTGATTTGAGGAATATTTATAGAACATCCAAGTAAATTTTCAATGATAAAATTCATTCTAATTCAGTGTTAAATATCATATTCTATAAGGCACATACACCTCTTGAAAAAGAAAGATAGTGTCTTTATTTTCACTATAAAACAAAAATCTACTTTCAAAATGTCTCCCTTTGTGAAAGCCGACAAACGAACACTGTGGTTTTGTTTCCCTGTAGTTAAAGTTATATACTATAAGTTCAATGGTTCATTTATCCTTTTATAAATAGGAAATGCATACCTTTTATGTATCCTAAAATTCCAAGGTGCCCATAATACAATATCGAATAAGGAATTATGTACAATTATATTCTTTATCATTATTTTAGCATAATATTTCCAGACACTTATAGCAAGGCAAAGTAAGCAAAGAAAAACTCACAAACCAAGAATTCAGGATACGTTCAACTGAAAGATAAAAGACATTTAAAGAATTTTGATGAGTGAATAGAAAATATATAAATCATGCGTTTCTCATCAATTAGCCTTTTACGTTACACTTTAAACTTTTAAAGTTTTAAATCACTAAGGACAATAATTTTCCTATAATTCATTTTTGGATGGGTTTTTCAGCTAAAAATAAAGTTTTCAACTGTTTCTGAGTAGGGGATTAGTTAGAAGGGTAAAATAAACAGACCTAATTTATTTCTTCACCAAATAAATAGAGGTAGTGAAAACAGATTTGAAAAAATCTAAACTCATTTTTCAGATTTAATTGAAATTTTCATCCTGTATCATTTTCACCAGCTCCTCTTTTGTCAGCTATCTGAGATGCTATAATGGAAAATCTTAGAATTGTCTGTCAAGTGTTAAAATAAAGTATCACTAAAACATATTTATTACCATAACTGCAATGATAATAAACTTCTAATGTGTTCTCTTTCACATATCACTCAATTTGTTGGAAAAGGCATTGCCAAATAGAGAACATAATATAGTTTCAACTGCTTATAAGGCAGTAAATTGATATTTACTGAATACAGACCCTATGAAACCAATTTATTTATTATTTTCCTCTACTCTTTGCTTTTCTTTAATTTATTATGCTAGATAGATACTAAAATCTGCATCTATGAGCATAAGTCAAAAATATTGAAGTTCCAGTTCAAACACGCAGGGTTTGTTTACTCAACACAAAGCATGTTTAGCAGGTCTTTGGGGTCAATAGATGGTTCAGACTACTTTTCTCTTGTCTTAATCTTGCTAGTTTTTCTTTGAAAATTGAAGTCCAGGCAAAACAGTTGTTTCCTGAAGGATCTGCTGGGCCCATTAAATTCAATAGAAGTGAGCCCACCGTGTTACTCTCTTTGGGGATTACAAACAGGTAATCTAGACAGCTTTTCTCCAAGGACACGAGAAAATAAGGGGATTGCTAATGAAAAATGTTCAAGAAATATGAAAACTACATTTGAGAGGTAAAGGCCAGAAAAGTGACACGGAAGAATATACTATTTCCTTCAGAACAATGAACTTGTTCATTCTTCAAAGGTGGCAAGGGGTTTCTTATGAGAGCGGTGCTGGGGAAGCTTACCTCATCATCATCCAGCCCTGATCCATGCTCCTTCAGGGTTTTCCACTATTCCCAAACTCAAAGATCACGGAAACGAATCATAATCTCAGGCCCCTGATGCTACCTTAATTGTCATTTTGACATGATGTCAATCAAAGCACTCAAAATTCTTTGGGAAAGGGTCAGAGTGATGGAAATGGCATCTTTCGCAATGTACAAACCTAGATCAAGGGTATGGTGAGAAACAGCGGCTTCATGTTTTGATATTTTGTTTCATAAAGCGCTCTCTGGTTTTCTGGCACTGTTTTTTGCTTGCTTTTGTATTTCTGGGTTAAAATTTTATTTCCTTTCCATCTCTGAATGATCACCATATGCTACAAGTGTCTTGATAAATATACACGACCAAGTTCAAACCTACTTTCACCCAAAATATTTCTAGAGTTTTGACATGAATATTGAAATGCAAATGTTTTACAAGTTATTATATCACAAGGATGGAGACAGGAGAATGAATTAAATCAAGGAAGGAATCATTTTAAAAGAATTATACTTCCCCTAAATAGTAGTGTTAGTGTCCATGAACAAACAGGGCAAATCGAGCAAATGAAGGAAAACGTTTATTGAATGAAAGAAGAGGAGATGACTGATTGCCTTTCCAATCCATCTTTGAAAATATACATGCACACAGTATTATGATGATAAATCTATGTTTAACATATCACCCCTTATCCAGAAAAAGCACACATACATAGAACATTTTATGGAATGGAGAAAAAAATAATGAGACTTGACACCTACCAATTAAATTTTCTAACCTTCCCATTTATTTCTGAAATCCTCCCTTTAATGGATTTGAACTCCATCAGCTGTCATCATCTTACTGCGCATGTTTTTAGATATCCCGGAAACATCGCCTGAGGGACATTGTGTCCTGACATCCCCTGGCATTACCTTCTCAGGCAAAGAAATGAGTGTCACAACGTCTTGCCAACAAACTTGAAAATAAACTGAAAATGACGACTTGGTCTTGGGTTTTAGGTTTTGGTGCCAAGTCTCAGCACTAACGCCAATTTTGCAGCCAAATTCTAAACCTCTGAAAATTGGGGTCAGTGGAAGGGCAAGAAATCCACGTACTCACTCCCGTTGAGTCCACCCAGTGAAAGCCATACCTAGCAACAGATATGTGAAAGCTCTCATTTGTTTACTACATCTGTAAAGAGGGTATTTTTAATAATTAGTCATGCATGATAGGATCTCAGAATGCTTATGTAAATAATTTGATCCACTTTAACACACACCAAACATCTTTGGATAAGTAGCATATTCCTTTCTTTAGCTAAAAATAGCTATACAACCCTGCATGTAATTTTCATTTTTAAAATATGCATTTTAATGTAAAATTCAAGCATTTAAATTATCTTAAGGTGAGTGTTCAATATCTCCAGTTCTACCCCTGACATATAACTATGCTTGCTACAGCATGGTCTTTCCAGAAATGAATCCATTTTTATGCATTTTTGATACAAAATAATTCATAGAAATTGGTGCACATCATCTGAATACTTCAGGATTATTTATCTTGAAGAGTAAAGCAATTGTTGAGAACTTTACTTAAATTCTGAAATAAAGAGGTTTTATGTCGTGAAATGTACCCATCTTAATTTTATCATTTGATGAGTTTGACAAATGCATACATCTGGTTACTCAAACTCCTTCCAAAACATCGGCCCTCACCATTACGCCAGAAATTTGAATTTCTATTTTTATAGGATCAATGAATTATTGAGAGAAGGAATTCTAATGCCTCAGTATGAATGATTCAATGAAACGCCTCTAAATTTAAAGTTACAATTAAGACATAAAAGAAATTACAGGGCCCTGGGGGCATAATGGCTAATCACTTGGCCTCTAAAGGAAAAGTCAGAGATTTGAACCCCCCAGACCTGAATCAGAAAGAGACAGCAGTCTCTTTCCTTAAAGACTTCCAGCTTTGGAAACACTATGGGTCTGATGTACTCTGTCCTATAGGGTTGCTATGAGTCAGAATTAACGGAATGTCATACAATAGCAACAACATTTATCCAGCTTTAAAAAAATAAAATATTGGTTGTTCATAAAAAGTGTGTTTGCCTTTAATTGATGAAATGAAATTAGAAGTATTATGTTTTCTGATTTGTTGAAAAATGTGCCATAGACATTTCCAGTTTACAGCTTATCAGTGTTTTAAACAGTAGTACAATGAGTGGAATGTTACTAATGTATATTGACAATTCAAAATGGCAGCCTTTACTACATTGTGTTTAAATGGAGGGGTGATATTGTGAAGAGAAAACTAAATTTATCTTTAGTAAATCCTCAGGATTTAAATATATTCGAAACCAAAGGGTAATGTTATTGACGGTTGACAATATCACAGATTTTACTCAATGCATTCAGGCTTAAGAAGGCTGGTTAATAAAATGTATTTATTAAAAAAAATAGAATGGATGTCTAAGATTCTCAGGCTTGGTGATGCTTTCCCATTTGAACCTAACTTCTTGATTTGCTAAAGTTCAATTGTGAGTTAAAGAAGAAAATATATCAATCTTCTTTACTTCAACGGTTTTATTAGGGTGATATCCTTTAAGGAAAAGAGATGAGCGTGGGGGGTTAAAGAATGGTCCGAAATGCCCAAGTCTTACCTCGAAGTTCTTAGTATTTGCAGACAACTGGGAATGTCCACAGATAGCCCCTCTCCCTTCACCACACCAAACACTGCACCATTTGACTGCAGGTACTAAATCCCTGCTCTTGCAATTAGAGTAAATATGCATCCAAATGCTATAAATCACTGTTCCATTTTCCTTGAACTTACTACCTTTTTAAATATATAATTGCTCACTGCCATTGCAGAAAGAGCCTATTCACTCTGAGAGACATAAATCTGGGTATTATTTTCCCTGGCAACTGGAGATGGCTTGGAAAAAGAAAGGCGCAGCATTTTTCCCCTTTAAAAAGTTTTATATCCCAGGCTGCCCTTAATAACCACTGCATGGGATTAAGTTATTTTTCTTAAATGAAACAGCCTCCAATTTTATATAAAACAATTAATATGCTTATTCAAATCAAATGAATTTTTGTGAATAAAAAGAAATTAAAACACAGGTTTAGTTCATCTGTTCATCTATGGTATATAGGATTTCTTTGGGCTGTGCTTAAGTCCAGGATTATCTGTTCTCCGATTTCATGCTATTGATATGTCTTTACTAAAATTTTTCCATCACCAAAGTCAATAATGGAAAGTTCCAGTGACATTGAAATAATACCTTGTCAATAAGCAGTATTTTACATTGGCTTACAAAATTTTGAAAGTTTCTAATAAAGAGACTCTTATTTTGAAGAATAAATTACAAGAGTTACATAGCTAAAATAAAAGTTTCCATATGTCCCTTTTATATGCAAGTAGTATCCACTAAACTCTCCTCCATCATTTTTTTAATATATTCCTTCTATCATCTCTTTCTCAGCTTTCTCTCCACAAAACACAAAAAGGGAAAAAAAAATGAAAGGGTGAAACTATCATAAATTAATCATGGTATGCTAAGTATTCAAAACATTCAGTGCTTAAAATGTTCAATTTCACAATCTCTAGCTCTGTAGATATAAATTATTTGAAAACATCTCCCTAAATATAACGTTTAATATATAATCACCACCACTTGGGATTTTTGCAATTTTCAGTTAGTTGACTTAAATTTAACTACTGTGTCCTATGAATGCAAGACCATTGTCTGTGTATCAACTCACTGCCATCGAATCAATTGTGACTCATAGCCACCTGGCAGAACAGAAACCCCCTGAATGTCTAAAACCAGAATAGTAAGCCTCATCGTTCTCTGCTGGAGTACATGATAGTTTCAAACTGCTAACCTCCTAATTAGCAGTTCACAGTTGAGTATATATTTAAATTAGTTTCAAATGTATACAGTTATCAGTCATTTCATTTACTCATACAATTAAAGAAACTTATTTCAAAATAGTCTATCTCCTGGCCCTCATTTATATCAGCTAATTTTATCTGAGTAAGCAAATAGATATTGATCATTAAGGTCACCTCAAAATAGCTTGCTGGCCAAATATGCATCCCACTGTACTTGTATAAGACTCACTCACTGCCAGTAAGTCCATTCTGATCACAGGGACCCTAGGGGACAGGGTAGTACTGATCCTGTGGGTTTCAAACCATACTTTTTACAGGACCGCACCATCTCATCTTTCTTCCTCAGTGCAACTGCCTAGTTTCACTGCTGAGCTTCTAGTTAACAGTCCGCTCCAACCCACTAGCCACCAGGGTTCCTATTTGTGTAGGAACACAGAATTTAAGGAATATTTAGAGTTAGGCTACAACTACGTTTATTCCCTCTTCCCAGGAATAAGATTGGAATAACAGGACATCCTTTTTTTATGTAGCTCAAATTCAAGACAGCCTAACTTTTTCCACACATAAATTTACCTCTTTATACCAAATCATCTGAAAATAAATAGCTGATTTTACAGAAAATCAAGTATAACTTGTCTAGTGTAGCACACTTTTATTCTTTAATAATTTCCCTTTCAAATATTGCATTATAAAAGTAGAATCTTTGGGAAGATCCTACGTAGTATCGGTCAAATGCCATTAAAGAAAATGAAACACACTCAAGGTATTTCAACGGAAATCATTTCATTCCAGGAGGGGCTTACGGATGTGGGTGGAATGTGTGACATTAACACGTTTGATGAAAATACTGTGCAGTCCTGTGAGGGCTGGAAAGACAGAAAGAGGAAATAGGATTCTCAGAGGCCAGAGCTCCGGTCATGTGGGAGGGAAAATCATATCCGACTATGCCTATCCGACAGTAGGAGATGTTAAATAGATCATAAATAGAAGATCTGCAGAAAGTGCTAAGCCGTTGCCCACCACTCTAATTCATTGTCTATATATACGATTGCACATTTCAGAACTAGATTTTCTCTTTGGTCCAGTGGAACCATTTCAAACCATTGCTATCAAGCGGGCTCTGAATCATGGTGACCCCATATGTTCCAGGGGGTGTTTAGTGGCTGATTTTTTTTGAAAACAGGTTATCAGGTCTTTTGTCTATGACACTTCTGAAGGGACTTGAAACTTCACCTTCATGGTTTGCTGCTGAACCCATTTACTTTTGCACCCCGAGTTTTCTTGACATTGTTTATTATCATCAATATTTACTTAAGCACACTAAATTAACACTTGTATTTGTTCTGCTTATCAACTGGGAGATTCCTTGGTTAAATTCAAATTTTATGTTTTTTATAATTATCATTTTATATTAATTAGGTAATTAAATAATAATGACATAGACACTCTACACAGAATTTTATAATCAGAGATCTTAAATGGATGACCCCTTCCCTCTATTAAAACCCATGCGACTGTCAGTTTGGTTTGAAGGTTGGAAATACCTTCTACTAAAGTGTGGTTGCTGATGAATGAATCGTGAGGTAGCACTAAGTGCGTCATAACAGTTGTACTGAGCCAAGCAGATTGTAGCACAGGATTCACTGATGACTCTTAATAATGTCAACTTAAGAGTGTTCATCAAACACAGAACTTCACCACCACCTGTCTTATTCGTGGCAGAGTGATTTTGTAAGCAATTCAAAGCACATAATTCTTTAAGTAAAATGGGTGCATGACAAGAAGATAGGTTTCACATATGATGTTCATTAGTTGAACTAATTTTTAAAATGCTTTAATAATAGTAATAATTTACTTTTAAAAATATTCCCATATATTTTAAAGTGAGATTTTGTTTTGTAATGATATTTCCACCATGCTGAGTGAACTAAACTGATATTTAAGAACTACCTTATAAATCTCAGATATCAAATTACTTAGCAAAAACATCTTAATTTTCAAAAGTATTTAAAATTTGTGTCCATCTACTATGTTAAATTTTAAAGAAGAAACATATAATACAAATAAATGATGCAACTCAAATGAAGGATTAGCATGGGAAACCATTTCTCTGTGCACTTTGCTTTCCCCCTAAATGCTGACACTGTTTGATCAAACTTAACTTCTAGAAAATGCTATGTCTACATAATTAAGTCCTCTAGTCTCAGTTGCTCCATGTGGTACGATTTCTCCCCTGAGCCTCTATCATTGGTAGCTGCCATGAGGATCCTAAACACATTATCCCAGTATTCCACAGCAGATCAGTCTCAGCATCGTATGTCCTGAACTCATGCCACCTCAATGTTTCTAGCAGCAATTAGGAGAAAAATGATGAAAACCCCCGTGGACCTGCACTCTATTGTTTTCCTCCTCCTGACTGCAAAAATGCAGTTGCTGGGTGCACAAGCAGCACGAAGTCCAGGGAAATTGGCTGAAGTACTGTGAAGTCAGGCGCGGAAGGGCAATGCAGCCATGGTAGGGTAGGGAAGGCATTCGATTTAGATAAAAGTGAGACGAAGCTATGAGAACCTTGCAAGCATCTGTGTGGCATGACTGAGTTTGTGTTTTTAACAGTTCTCTTTGAAGATGATGTAGAGTATGAACGGGAGTCCCGTGGTGGGGCTGCCCTGAAGATGGGAGTTCTGAGTCTGCCCAGAGGTGTCACAGAAGAAATACCTGGCAGTGACTCCCTAAAAATCATCCTGTAGGAAAGACTAAGTCAGAATTGACTAATAGCAAATCTCTTTTGTTTGTTTTTTTGCATGGTTTAAGTTACCCTACAAGGTGGACAAAAGACAAAAATTATACTGCAATCTTCACTCTACATGCCAAGATGGCATTTGATGTATTCTTAAAAATATTTCTTTATTTTTCTGATATCTTACTACACTGATATTACTCAAGGGGAGGATGTCTCCAACACCCGTCTCGGTGCCTGATGCACAGTAGTTGTACAAAATATTCCTAGGGTATTGAATAAATGAATACAGACAAAGCACACAATTTCCAATCACCCATCCTTTTTTCTCAGGGGGAAAAAAACCATTTAAATCAAATAACTTCCGTAAGTGCTTTCACAAATTTACACCTTAGCTTGCGATTTTCTGAATTCCCCTTTTTGAACCAACTGACGTATAGTAATAATATAGTTGTAGAATCCATTATGAAATGATTGTTAATGCATTCATGGAAAAGAAAGTTTATTCCATAAGTATTTAAGCTGGTGGTTTTATTTTAAATATTCCAACATAACTGAAATTCCTAGGTAAAATTATGTATCAAATATGTATGTGTATATATGAAAGATGTTTAAAATTACATTGAACAGATATATATGAATCAAGCCATCTTAGCATTGGTCTTGTTATCTACAGGGTAAAATATTTGTTATAAAATATTATCGATTCCACCCTAATTGCCTATGCCCGTGTAGTGAGTTTCTCTCTTTGTTTTATGGATCTCAGGCAACCTCACTTTCTCAATGAGGAGTTTTAAAATGTTTTCTGCTTTAAACACCGGTCAGTGTCTAACCTGAAACTTCAACCTTGGGTTTTCTACTGTGTCTCCTGCAAAGAGCAGCGGCAGCCTTTTGAAGGAGCTCTGCTTTATGCCACACGGTGTCACTCTGTCCCTGCCAAACTCCAGCGTTCTCTCCAGTTCAGTTTCTGAACTTCTGCTGGATGTTCCACTGGATGTGGTAGAGAAGAAATAGATTTATTTTGAGCCATAATAATGGAAAACCTATCCATTTCCAGAGTTAGGTAATGTGGTACATTTTCCCAACTGCCTCACACGCTTTCAAACTTTAAAACAGACTGTAAATTGTAACATGCGTAGAAAGATCTATGATTTTTCTCCACAGGCTGTCACCAAATTAATGGTTTTTAAAAAAATAATGTTTCCAAAACGACTTACCATAACAGGCCTGCAGACATTCTAGTCTTCCCTTTTAGTTGGAGTTTTAATTTAAAAACAAAAATGTTCCTCATTAGATATGAATTGCTATATCTAAAATCTAGTTATATTTTGACTCATGAATATTTATTTTTATAATAACATATACTATTCAATAATGTAGTGGTGGCTTAAAATATGCAAAAATGATGTGAAACATACTTCAAGTTGAATTTAAAAATTGGTATCAGTAGCTTGTGCTTTATTAGAACTCATAAAAGGAATCTCCCAATATTTCTTCTAACTTTGTATGTATATCCATATCACCTGGCCATTGAATTGGTCTTGACTCATAGCGGTCCCATAGGCTAGAGTAGAACTTCCCATATGATTTCCTGGACAGTAATCTTTATGGAAACACATTGCCACCTATGAGTCTCCTATCAACAAAGTTTCTGTTACCAGCCGAGTGCCGAACTATTGTGTCTCCAAGATTCCTTGTAGCTGGCGAGGCAATAATCTCATCACATAGTGTATCATTACACAGAGAAAAACAGCAGGGTGTCCACTTGCCACTGTCATTGTTTTATAAGTATACAACTAATATAAGTATTCATAACATGATGTAACAGTGCAGCACTCTACCGTATGGTGGGATTCCAGGCAACCTGAAATATTGATAACATTTGAGTGATATTTGTTGTGAGAGTACATTGTTGTGCATTTTATTGAAGTCATATTTTGTACATTGTGCACCTTCAGTAACTAGTAACTAAGCAATTCTTAAAGATTTCTTACTTTGTGCCATCTACTAAATTTCCCACAAATTTATAAATGATATCATCATATCATCCTAGGATAATCACTTGACCTCTCGGTGCTGCTTCAATTTCTTCATATGTCATGTTCAAATCATGGCAGTACCTATTCCAAATGATCAGTTTCAGTATTATGTATATTTATATGCATACACACATACTATATATATTTCAATTTCATTTGACGAGTGGGGCAACAGGAGAGATTCAGCTCACAAAGTCTATTGTGTAGACACAGGCATTTATATGTGGTGCTAAAAATTTAACTCTACAAATTGGCTGATCCTCTAGATATGGAACTTGATACACTTGAAAAATAGATAAAAATAAAATGTAATCTTATCATTGAGGATTAGAGATTGGACTTGTTCTTGACATTATGAGTAGAAGTTCTACACAGTGGAAACCCTTAAGCAGCACTGACTGATCTTTTACTATGGATGTTTAGAGAGAAAGACAAGACTTTGTACACCTGTGAAGATTTTGTCTGGAACTTGAGTTGAGTTGACTCAATTGGCAGTGTGTTTGTTTTGAGTTTCTAGATAGTTAAGAAGGGAATGCTGTGAAGGAAGCAGTCAAGCATCTAATCACTGATTTTCGTGGAGCTTCTTATAAATTTTGGAGGAAATGGTGTGGAGGCCTCATCGTTTCTCCTCTGGCTTCATGGGGAGGAGAATTAAACTCTATCTGAAAGTGGGCTTATTGCTTAAAAGAGATGAAACCTGCCTCCAACGCGATTGGTCCTTCACCATTTTGACACCGTCTCTCCTTTGACACTCTCCTCTGCATGGTTTGATAATCCTTTATAATGACTACGCAAAAGTCAGACAATACTATCATGAGTGTTTACTAGGGAAGTCAACTGATTACCACAATTGGGGATCAGAAAACATTATGGATACGTTGCTCTTTTTAGCCAGCTATTATAGCTCTATCTGGTTTTTAGGCTCTGAGTCATGTGATCCGTTGGCCTCTGCCTTGTTCTGCAGGCCAGGACGCCTTTGGCTCCGCCTCCTCTTGGTGCCACTCCCCTCTTCTGCATCGTGATCTTTGTGGGGGTCTTCTCTTCTCTTTGGTGGTCTTAGTTGTGGCCTGACCTCCTCTGGGGCCTCTGCCATTTCAGGCCGAGATCTAGTAAGTGCTCCACTAATGGTTCTTCTTTCTTGATGGTCCTGAGATGGCTGTAGGCCAGAATGGTCCTTAGAGGCAAGCATGGTAAGACTTGATCTTATATCCCCTGACATGTACTCAGGAGGTACCAGTCCCTGGAGAAGGTCATCGTGGTTGGTAAAGTAGAGGGCCAGTAAAAAGAGGGAGGCCTTCCAGAAGATGGACTGATACTGTGGCTCAAGCACAGGACCAGGCCTTGTCTCACTCTGGTGTCTCACCCTGTTGTACCTCAGGTCTCTGTGGGTCAGACCAATGGTACCTAACAACCACAACTGCTCTCGTCAAGACTCTCCCTCTATTGATTCGGGAGCTGTCAGTTCTGAACATGTGTGTTTCCTTTTCTGAATTCAAGTTGTTCATGTCTCATCACCAGCATCAGCACTAATAAGCTCATTATTTAATACAGCAGAAGACATAGGGATAACACTATTATTGCATGACTAGAGATAAAAACAATCATGATTAAACACAAACAGGCAAATTTTTAGGTACAGAGTTGTCTGGAGACAATGATATCTAGATACACTGTAAAATATGGGATGAGAAAAAAATATTTCCAATGAGTTGACATGCCAGTGCTGAGTAGGGTTGAGGTTCAGGTTTGGGTTAGGGTTAGAACTACGTTTAGGACTAAGATTAGGATTAGAGAAGGCTAGTAATAGATCTAACTTTAGAATTAGGCTTCATTTTAGGAATTTCACTTTAGATATTTGACAAGTGTTGTCTTTACATATGGTATTGATGTATGAAATGTGCAGTGCAGTAAGTGTGAATAGCAAAATGGTTGAGTAGGGGATGTTAGTAATATATTTATATTATGAGTACTATCAATGTAAAGTTGTTGTTTTTTTTAACTTCAAGACTTTAAGACCATAGACCCTATGTCTTTTAATAGCCAGGAATCATCAGATTTCCTTCACCACAATTGCTTATGCACTCATTTTGACTTCAGTGATTATTTCAAGAAGGTATTATACATTGCAACATTTTTAGAACAAACTGGTTTTTTTTCCTGGGGTAAGATTTAAGAAGAGGCCCAAAGTCCATCTGCTTCCTTATTTTATTTACATTTATATATAAATATATATACACATATATATACCAATAGGAGTATTTGTCTATATGTATGTGTCTGTATATAGACAAATACTCCTATCATTACATATTTATATGTTTACATATATACATATCTATATAATTTTTACTTTCCCTTCAGAAAGAATAATGGGAGTAATGATTCCCTGAGGATATGGGAAGAAAGGACGGGGAGGGGGGGAGAGTGAACAGCTAGCAATGATGGCTATCTAACCCCACTTGAGGTGAATGAATAACAGAATTGTGGGTGAGCAGTTACATTGGATAGTGTTAGATACGACAAACTAATAATAATAATAACAATACAAATATATAATAGCAAGGGTTCCTGTGGGATAGGCTGGAGGAGAGAAGGGTTAAGGGGAGTTGATATCAAAGAGTTCAAGAAGAAGGCAATTGCTTTGAAAATGATCGTTGCAGCAATTGTACAATGATGCTTGATCTAATTGAAATATGGATTGGTAAAATATCTGTAAGATCTCCCAATAAAATGATTACTAGATATATGTATAAAGTTATTTTTGTAGCATTTATGCTTGTATACAGCATCTGTTTATGAGCTTTCCTTGCATAACAGTAGAACATACTATAAGCCTATGTTGCACCTCTCTTTAGTTATCATCCATTTATTCATTCATTTATTAAGTAAATACTTAATTAGGTCCTTTTCAGTAAATCCTGATGTCATGCTAATTGTGAAATACAATAATGAATAAGATGCACATCTAGCTAATAGGAATCTGTAGGAAAAATATTTGAAGGTCAAAAACCCCACCCTCCAGTCTAGATTACACTTCCTTATAAAGAAACAAAAATACTAATGAGAAGATCAATAAAAAAGTACTATGATAAATGGGGGTGGGGTGAGAAACAGCAGCAACCACAACATAAGACAAATGATGTGATGATAAATAGATAACACAGGAATCAATGACAGTATGAAACTACTTCTAGGAAATGATGACTGATCCAAAAATGGAAGATGGGAGAAGATGGTCCAAAATAAGACCAAAGGATGTAAATGTGCTCTAAATTAAATGGGATAAAACAAAATGTAAAAATATTTCATTAAATAGAGGGTGTGGTTGTAGAACACATGCAGAGACTAACAGGTGAGAGGAGCTTAGACCATGAAAGGGATTTCATTCCCATGCTGAGGATCACCCTGAGGGACACGGAAAGCCCTGAAGGGTTTCAATGGGTACTTGCAATCAAGAGTTCAAATGTATGCGAAGGGTAGTCTGCCTGCAATTTGGAGAAAGGTTTTGGACCTAGTGAAACTGCAGGTAGGGGCACACTTAAGAAGGTGTTATAGCTACAGAGTAGAAATTACCTAAACAAGACAGAGAAAACAGGGGGGGTCAGAAGTAGATATATTTGTGGCAAATTGGGAGACAAGTAGTTAAAGGAGAAGAAATGAAGACATGGGTCAATAACCATGCTTGCAAATAGGGAAAATGTGGAACACACATGGAGATTGCCACAAGATGTAGCACTTCTTTTATGGTAACTCGTAGCAGTTTTCACTTCTACACCTGTGATGCTCCCAGGCTTGGGATGTCTGCAGGTATATTTACTCATTAGATTTTATAAAAGAATGAAAGCACAGTAATGGTAAAGAAAGGAGAGTTCAAAACATATATAGGGGTGGAGGAAATAAAAAGAGAAAATTAACACTGGTGTAAAACATTCAGTAAAACCATAATGGTTTATTTTATACAAATCTGCTCTTTCATCTCAACTGTACTACTTGAATATCTGTATTCTATGCCTTTAGCAAGTTGCTACGACATTTGTAAAATGTAATTTCTTAGAAGATTTACTAACAAAAGTAAACCCTCTCTCTTTCTTCATCTATTGTCATGAAATATTGACCAGTCTTTAGCAATTCAGAAGTATTTCTTAGAATCAACCTTATTAGCAAAAAAGTAATCTATCCCAGAAATATTTGCTCACCAGAACTAACAGTCAATAGAAAATGATAAATTTACTCACATCTGTGTATGATCTCTATGATGTTTTTGTATTGTACAGAATTAAGTGATAATTTCATCATACCGGAATATGAATTAAAAATATTCCAGTCATGCAAGGAAATGAATTCATACAACTGATGTCCAACAGAAAACATAGATAACAGGAAAAGAATTAAAACAGACACAAAAATCCAGATATAGTTTTGATCTTATACACATCTATGAATATCTTGAAGAAATTATGGCAGATGGTTAGCAGATGCAAAACAAAACTAGAAAGTATATTTTTTTAAAAGACACAAGTAGATATTCAAACAGATATCACCCCTGTTCTGGCTTCTATGACTGTATGCATCTGCTTATCTAACTATATTTCTATGTATTCATTAATTTATTTTTAGTGGGTTAAAACAATACTAATATCCATTTTGCTCCGGAATTTGTTACTTGGGCATAAATCCAATTATCAAATGTTAGAGGTGTTTTATGTGTACACGCAACAGGACGCTCTTGGTGCATTTCCAAGTGGATTTCATGTGGGAAGCCCTCCCTGCGTTCCAGATACCCCTGCCTTCTCATGGGTCTTGAAATGATGCCAGGAACTAGGCAGAACTTGTGGATACAGCAATAAATATGATCTAAAGTCCCTGTGGCTCAGGGAGCCAAGTGTCTGGCAGGAATCCTTCCTGTGCTGGGTGGCTGCCTCCTTGTCTTGTGTCAGCCGTTATGTTCTTCAGGGGCATCCTTATCCATCCGCACTTCTTGGGCCTTGAGGACCCATGTGAGGGCTCTATTCCATCTAGAACTGAGGTTCCCATTAAGTCCTTCATCTTTTTCCTGAAGCTAGATTTCTTTTTTAATGAAAATATTCATGGTGACTAGACATCTTCATAATCCTACTTAAAAATATTTCCCTTTTAATTTGTAATGGCTCACTGTGATGTGAAAGTTGACGAAGCCAATGGTTTTGTTGTTCCACCGTTCAGCAACTGTTTGTGGCTTTGATTGCCACCCCCACAGTGTAATAGCAGTCTTCCCACTTCCTTCCAGTTTCAGCTGTCTCTCCACTTCCTTCCTGTATCTTCCTCCCATCTGAGATTTATTCCTTGCTAGGTGATGTTCTTTTGATGTGGGATGGATCAATCTGCTCAGGAATATGTATCTTCTTGGAGTTATTGTTCACAAAATAGCCCTCTCTGTCATCTGGCTGCAAGTTGAGACATGAGGTGAGTTTCCACGCATGGGGTGTGACTTAGGACCGTAATCTCAGGGATCTACTATGTTTCAGCACTAGATCAGTGAACCCGGTGTTTTTTATGATTCTTAGTTTTGTTCTACATTTCTCTCCCACTCTATTCAGCACTCTGTATGCAAACCCTTTCTGAACATTCAAAGGTGGTAGCCAGGCACTATCTAGTTCTTCTAGATCTCAATATCGTGGAGGCTGAAGTTGATGTGGTCCAGTAGTCCTTTGGACTAATTATTTCCATAGGTCTTTGAATTTCTTTGCTTCTGATGGGTAGTGACCAATAATTGCAACTTTGAGGGTGCTCACAAGCTTTTAAGGCCAAGTTTCTACTCCCTGAATTAGGTTATGAAACACCATCTCCGCTGACCATATTACGCTAATTGACTTTGATGTTTGCCATAACTGTGCTGCCACCAAGAAGACACTTTTGAAGTTAATGATACTTTATCTTGTGTCATTGTTGATGGATTAACATAGAATTAAGTGGATAGCCAGATGAAATAAAATCTTTAATAGTTCTTATTCTCCTATTTAAAGAAAAATGTTAAAACATTGCTAGCAAAGCTACATTAATTGATATCTTACCATAAAACAAAAGTAACAGTATTTTCTTGGTAGAAGGAATGTGGGTAACTTTGACCTCCCTCCTGAAAAGAGCTGTTTGTTGCCTGATGATTGGAAACAATTAAATACTGCCTTTAAAGATGACAAGTTAAATTTACAGTATAGCATCTGCTGTTAGGTCAAAAAGAACTGAGGTCAGATTCGCTGACTTTTGAGGTGGTCCAAAGGATCAGGCCGCCAATGACAATGTCATGTGAATTACTCCTTTATTCCCACACATCTTTTTCTGAAGATGAAAAATTGCATCTGTTGCTTTTCAAAATAAGGTTTAAATAGTCCAGAAGATCCTTTTTTTTTTTTTTTTTTGTGGATAGTGACATTATGAAATCTCATCTCTGAGTCTAAAAGTTAAAAGAATAAAAAATTATCAGCTCTTCGTTCTCTGGGTCATTTTTGCATGATCCAGGTAGTGAAAATAAGAAGCATATACAGATCACTTGTGAATTATCATCAATTCGTTGAATGCTTCTGAATCTAGTGATTTTTTAAAATGTATACCAAGTGAGAGACGTCAAGGACACTGGTGCTGCTGTTGAGTCCAGTTGGTTTCCATGTCTGGTCTGCCATGATGATTCTTCTTTATCCTCTTCAAGGTTTACTCAAAATGATGTTGTTGTTGTCTCGAATTTGAAATTCAGTCCTGGAATTTTTCCTTGCTCAAAGTGAAACAGGTACTGCCTCTATTTGTTTCCAAGAGATATTATAACAAAATACCACAAAGTGGGTGCTTTATAAGTACAGAAAGGTCAGGTGCGGGGGGAGGGGGGAAGTTAGCAGTCAGAAAGCAGCTATAAGTGTCTTGGTTCCTGGGGAAGTCTCTGAGGGAGAATTTTTTCATGGCTCCTCACCTATCTTTTGATAACAGTCAATGTTCCTTGCCATTCCTTGACTTATTATCGCGTCGTTCCGCATCTCTGACTCAATCAGAACTTGACCATCTGCATTCGTTGTCTCTCAGTGTTTATCCTCCCTTGACCGAGGGATAGCACTTCGGTGTTGTGTATCCAAATAGGATCTCTCATGTTGATTTAAATGACAATGTCTTCAACTATACCATTTTCAAATAACTATTTCCAAGTTCACAGGTGCTGGGCATTAGGATTCAGCATATTTGGGGAGTAAAACCATTTGATCTATGATATTATCCTGCATTCTGAAATCTATTATTAATAAAGAACATCTTCAGATACCATAACATTTCCTTTTGAGAAACTCTCTTACCTATATTTCTCCCAGTTTCATCTACTTCTGAAGATCTAACACTGACAGTGTTAAGAGAATAAAAATATGTAGGATTTCTTGAAATTCTGAGATTTTTCAAATAATATTAATACTCCAATTACCATTCACTCCAAAATGATGCAAGAGGCCAGAGTGCAGGCTTCACAGGGTTTGTCATGGATTTTTCTTATTTTATCTTACTGGCCAAAGTATCCATACTGTGGTTTCATTCCATGGAAATGTAGACGAGAAGACAATCGTCAAAGCCGAATGGCTTGATGGACTGTGTGTACTGAAATTGTGGGACCTGCTTTTGCCTCAGACGAGGACTGGATAGATTTGAGTCCCAACCTTGGAAGCGAATATCAGGTTCCATGGAAATTACTGAAAGTATCAATTTCTTCCCTTCTCCACAAGAAAGCCATCAAGATTTCATCTTGAAGATAAAACTTTGTCCAATGAATAGGAGCCCTGGCTCCCCACCTGTGTCTCTATATCAAACTATGCTTTTGTTTTTCTTTCCACAAGTAACATCTGATAGCAGCTCTTTTCCCTGAGAAAAATTACGTTTTGTCTTGAGCTTTTCAGCAATGGTTGGTTTTTTGGTTGTCCTTTGTTCTTAATGCCCCAAACATTAGACAAAGTAGTAGGAAAAATTAATTTTGTAATCAAAAGAATATTCAGACCTTACTTAAACATCTAAATTGCTTTGATTTTTGGTGACATTTAAATGTCTTAAAAGGTTTAGGACAATTAATATTAAAGTCCTAGGACTAATCCACTCTGGAACAAAAACCATTGTCGACAAATCAGAGCTGATCAAGAGAGAATTCTTCTGAACCGATTATAGAGAGAAATCATAAGAGCCCTCCCAAGACCACTGTGTGGTGGTGCTGTGTGCCCTCAGCTCAACTTGGAAGTCCGCTGTGCTGCCTCTTGCATAGCTCACTTGAATTTAAAACATCGCATCTAATCAATACAGTTGTCTTCACTGCTGCTGATGAATTTATGGGAGTGCTCATGTTTTAAGGAGAACTAGGCTATAATTGAGACACACAATTCTTAGCAGATTCAATTGTATTCATTTTTTGTAAGTGTAAATATGAATTGTCACTGATGAAGTGAAATGCAAAGTAGGATATGCGACTGTGGTTGGAGGTGAATTGGCATATTAAATAGGAAATAAAGCTCAGCCTCTGAGAAGTTTAACTGATTTGCATAGGCTGTACATGAAAACTGCCAATGGGATTTAAACAAAAGCAAAACTGCTAAAGAAAACTCTGAAAGATAGAAGTACAAAGTTATGTGTAGTGTCTCTAAGATGCATTTGCCTGATTTTTCTGATGTATTTATGTAAATTAATAACATGGACATGGGAAATAGTCATGTAGTTCTTTTCTTAAAATCACAAGAAATAATGAAATAGTTTTGAGAATCACCATTTTATGCACTCCATGTTTTGTTTTGTTTATCAAATAACCGTGACCTACTTTATTGACGGCACTGAAATCACATTGTGACCCTAAACGGCATAAATATAATTCCTTGTATTTAGTTAGAAGCAATTTTATAGTTCCCTGCTTTTCGTTTCCTGAAATCTGAATGAAGGGAGGGAGGAAAATGAGGAACATGTGAACTTATGAAAACTGGTAGCTCCTATAAAACCCAATGTTATATTTTATTGCATCATAAATGAAATTACTTCGTACTGTATCAAATGTGTTTCCAAAGAGAAAAGCCAAAGCCTACATGAACTCTGTTTTGCCCAGGAATTGTCTGCTGTGGTTCTCACTGTTGATGGAGCGTCTAAACGAAGCCCCGGATGAAGAGCAAAAGGGCGTCTTTACAGGCAGCCGTCTTGGCAACAGAAGAAAGTGCTGTATTGTTCCTCTCACCAACCATCCCCATTAGAGCTTAAGATGTTCTTTTCCTTCTAATCCTCATTTGTACCCCTTCGCCATTTGTTTAGAATTAAATTAACTGCAATTTGGAAAATGTGGATGAAAGGTAGTGCATTGAGGAGCTATCACATGTTTCCTGAATGGTGCCTGTTCGGCCTCTTTCACGGCCATTCATTGAGCTTGAAAGGGTGCAGTGTGTGAATTGTTGGACTGTCACTCTGCAGAGAAGTCTGGCAGCCAGGATATCCATGGAAACAGCAGGAAAATGACAATGAACAAAATGGTTCTGATTTTTTTTCCTATTTCTTTTCCACTCCAGATTTGGGAAGAATTCCGCTCCACCTCCCACTTTAAGGCACAGACACTCAAATATACACAAGTATGTACCTGTACACACATGAGAAAACCTAGTGTTTGAGGTTCTGCTCTTTAAATTAGATTCTTCCATTGATGCCATCCATGTGATTGCTTAAAAAATATACTTACAATGTGAAATATTTACAAATGGTTTTCTCAACCTGTTCCTCCCTCCCCCTCCAGTTTTTGTTCTTTTCAGAACAAAACTTTGAAGGGAATTCTCTAGAAATATCCTTAGGTAAACGACTGTTAATGAGCAGAGCCTGTGATTTTAACCCTGGCACATTCATGGGACTTTTAATTAGTCCCTCTTACCGTCACTCCTATGACAGAAACACAATGTAGGCCCAAGAGCTTAAACGCAAAGGGGACTCTCTTTAGATTTGTCAACCTTAGTTTAACTTAGCACATCAGAAAAGGCTGCTTCTGCATGGCCATTAGGGATGGAATTTGTGACTGAAGGGTTAACAGAGCATAATGACTAAATGTTTGATGTCACCATTAACACTGAAAACGCATGGCCATCCAAACCCTGTCAGGCTTTGATTTCTTTAAAAAGCCTATTTATAAGTAGAGGAAATTCTTGTACATTGTAAGCATCATAATTAAAGTGAAATATGAGTGGGAGACCTATTTAACCTATGTGTCAAATATTCTATTGAAATGAAACATTGTGCTTTGCAGATAAGCTCTCTAGAGATACTTGAGATTATAAAAATGAAGATTCTTTCAGCATGTTTTGCTTAAAATCCATTATCTGTCTTAAGCCAATGAAATAATGAAATTCCCAAGGAGGCCTCAGTCTAGCAATGACCTTGAGCTTGTTTTCACTTTAGTATGGATTTTTCTTAAAAAAAAAAAAAATGTACTCTGACAGAATAAACTGTAGTAACTACTAGTTTATAGAACCTTCATTGACACCCTTAAAATCCTAGGCAGGTCTCCAGAAATCATTTGTAATATCTTACCCACCCCAAGAAACACTTAGCCAGTGCGGGGCAACGTGATGTGAAGACCTTTGCTCCTCCCACCCACCTTTTTTTTTTTTAAACTAAATGACATTTTCTCCTTTCTTCTTCAGTTATTTTTCTGTGTTTGAGTTGTTTACATCTAATTGTTAAATTCACCACTTAGACATAAAATTCTAGGACACATTTTTAGCTTAGGAGATTTTACTTTTTTGCTTTTCAAAATTTGGGATTTTTTTTTACATGAAAGGAACCTATTAATTTCTGCCAAAATATTTAATGCAATTTAGTCAATATAGGACTTTTGAAGTAACTCTAAAACACTCCTAGGAAATGTGAAGATGATCTTTGCTTGATGACTCTTCTATTGTGAAGATATAAAAAAATTAAAAACAAGGCCATTTTAGGAAGATGATATTTAAGAAAAAAAGTAAAGTTACATTGTGAAATATCCATGTGGTTTTGAATGGCAATCAAGCAAAACCTAGCATTTCTCACAAAAGGAAGCCACAAACCTAATAATGACTTTGAAACATAGGAGTCTTATGATGTTCTACTGTGAGCGTTATTTAACCTATTAGCAACATGTGATAGATACACAAAAGGCTGCATGTCCGTCTAGAAGGGCCTTAAAGAACATTCATATTTTCATGGTCCAGTGTATGTTTCTAGAGTTCAGTCAGCGATGACTCTCCTAAAATGAAAAAATGATATCTTTAATCATTATCATGGCATGTCCCCCATTAACAACAATAACAATTTTATATATGTATACATATATATATATAATTGCATCAATGTGTGTCAGATATTACATTTCTTAGAAATCATTTAATCCAACAATGAAAGCTCCCTGAGGCCATTGCTGAGTCCCATTGACTCAACTCCAACTCATAGCAACAAAAGGAAACGTTGCCCAGTTTGGTGCCATCCTCACAATTGTTGTATTTAATCCATTGGGTCCATCATGTACCCATCCATCACACTGAAGGTATTCCCTTTGTCCACGGACCCTCTAACTTACCAAGCAAATTGTCCTTCTCCAAGGATGGGTCTCTCCTGATAAGATGTCCAAAGTACAGGAAGTGATGGCTCACCATCCTAATGTAATCATTATTTTAGAAGAATTAATACCAGAGAATTACCAAGGAGTTAGTTGGAAAATAATGAACTCCTTAATGTTTAGCTCTTCCAAAATTATATTCTGATCCATTTCTCCCCTAATTCCATTTGACTTTAAACCGTCAAGTCCCTGGGTTCTCAAATTTGCTACAATGCCCCACAGAAACTCTTGAAACTTTCAGGAAATGTTTCCTGTGGTGGTAGGTGCTGTTCTGTCCCCAGTCTGAAGGCTAGGCAGAGGCAAGCTACGGGCAAGGGCCGAAGCCAGAAGCCCCAGATGACCAAAAGTCACAGCAAGTGTTGGTTCGACCAAAGCTCAGTCAGTGAATAGAGGTGTGGCTTTCCAGGTGAGTAGTGTCTGTCAGATCTGTAAGGTAGTGCCAGTATACATATAAACCACATCCATGGACAACAAGGATGGTGCCCTAAATCACACCTCTTTGCAAAGTAGTTCATCTTAAAGATGCCCCCAGTGAAACAAAGGGTGTGACTTGGTTCATATCCTCTATTAAAACAGTTCTTAATCCTATCCTAATCCTGCACATCAGAGAGTACCCTCCAAAATGGGATTAGGCACAAAGAGAGAGTTCAGAACTATAAATATCAGACAGCCATGTTTACTACAATTTATAAGCTTCCCAGGAGTATTCTGTCTGACCTTCCTCAAAGACAAGTGCAGTTGTTCTTCTGCCAGAATGGTGATTTCAAAATTCTTTCTCAAACCAATAATTGCATGCATTAATTATTCCGAGGACCTCCTTATTCATTGTCCAGGTTTTACATGCATATGAAAATATCATGGCTTGGTTCAGGCGCACATTAATCCTGACGTTACATTTTTGCTTTTCAACATTTTAAAAAGGTTTTGAGCATGGGATGTGCACAGTGCAGCGCATCCTTTTATTGCTTGCTGCATCCATGAGTGTTGATTTTGGATCTAAGTAAAATAAATTCTTGACAATATTAATAATTTATCTGTTTATCATGATATCATCTATTGGTCAATTGTGACGTTTTTTTTAATTGATTGGTAATCTCTACTGAAAATGTAGTCTACAATTAACAACACTAAGAACTTCCAGTCCTCTTGGCACTAAGTAAGCAAGGCTGTATATCTGCATATTGCTGTTTATTAATGAGCCTTCCTCATACTGACTCTGTGTTCTTTTTTGTGTAGTCTAACTTCTTTGATTATTTGATCTGTAAGCTAATTAAGTAAGTACGGTGAAAGACTACAATTCTGAAGTGTTCCTTTCCTCGTTTTACACCATGTTCTCATTTTAAACCCCTTGTTCTGTTGGAATGACTGCCGCTTAGTCTGAGCACAATTAACTGCCCTGGAAATCCCATTATTTAAGTACTATCCAAAGTGTGCTGAGATTTAAACAGTCAAAACCTTTGCATAGTCATTAAAGCATTAGTAAACATATTTCTCATGCTCTCTTCCTTAAGCCAAGATCTGACATCAGCAATGATAACCCTTGTGCCATGTCCGCTTCTCTTACTTGGATTTCTGGCAGCTTCCTGAGGCTATACTGCTGCCTCTGTTTTAAAGTTATCTTCAAAAAAAGTTCAATTGCTTATGTTATTGTTCATATTATTTGATGATTCCTTTGTTTATTGTCACCTTTTTTGGAATGGACAGAAATATGGATCTCTTCTTATTAGTAGACCAGCTAGCTAGCTATATCCCAAATTTGGGGGCATAGACTATTGAGCGTTTTCAGGGCTTCATCAGTTTTCAATGCCACATATAGTTCTTAAATATATCAGGAGCAAGTGGGCCAGAGAGGACACCAAGGAATTTCAAAAAGTTCATGGACAATTACAGGATCTTTTCGTCCAAAATTTCCATGAACTTTTTGAAACCCCCTGGTATTGAGACACATTAGGATAGAATACTCTTTTAATAATTAAATCATTTTATTTGGGGATTATATAACTCTTATCACAATCCATACGTACATCCATTGTGTCAAGCACTTTTGTACATTTGTTTCCCTCATCATTCTCAAAACATTTGCTTTCTACTTTTGCCCTTGGTATCAGCTCCTCATTTTCCCCCTCCCTTCCCCTCCCCTCTCCCCCATGAACCCTTGATAATTTATAAATTATTATTATTTTGTCATATCTTACACCGTCCAATGTCTCCCTTCACCCACTTCATCACTGTCTGTTCCCCAGGGAGGAGGTTATATGTAGATCCTTGTAATCTGTTCCCCCTTTTTCCCTCATCTTCCCTCCACCCTCCTGGTATTGCCACTCTCACCACTGGTCCTGAAGAGATCATCTGTCCTGGATTCCCTGTGTTTCCGGTTCCTATCTGTACCAGTGTACATCCTCCAGTCCAGCTGGATTTGTAAGGTAGAATTGGGATCATGATAGGGAGGGGAGGAAGCATTCAATAACTAGAAGAAAATTGTATGCTTCATCATTGCTACACTGCATCCTGACTGGCTCATCTCCTCCCTAGGCCCTTCTGGAAGAGATGTCCAATTTCCCACAAATGGGCCCTGGGTCCCCACTCCACACTCCCCCTCATTAACAATGCTATGATTTTTTTGGTCTTTGATGCCTGACACCTGATCCTTTCGAAGCCTTGTGATCTCATAGGCTGGTCTGCTTCTTCCAAGTGGGCTTTGTTGTTTCTCAGCTAAATGGCTGCATGTTTATCTTCAAGCCTTTAAGACCACAGATGCTATATCTTTTGATAGCCAGGCACCATCAGCTTTCTTCACCACATTTGGTTATGCAACCGGTTTGTCTTCAGCAATCGTGCCTGGCAGATGAGCAACTCAGACTGCCAAATTGTTAGTATAAAGTGTTCTTGTGTTGAGGGAGTACTTGAGTAGGGGCCCACTGTCCATCTGTTTCCTTAATACTAAACCTATAAATATATGTACATAGATCTATTTCCCCCTCTTCGTATGAAAATATATTTACAACTGTATATGCCTGTATTTAGATCTCTATAAATGCCATTTTCCTCCTAGTTCTTTCCTCTATTTCTTTGTACTTTCCTCTTGTCCTGCTATCATGTTCATTCTTCATTTGGGTTTCAGGAATTCCTCTCAGTTACATTGTCCTTGATCCAACTCTGCCAGACCTCCTACACCCTCCTTGACACTGATTTTGGATCACATGTTGTTCCCTTGTCCTTTCCCCCTGCCTCCTCCTTTCTCATGACCCCCCCAAACTGTCATCCTGTTGTTCTCTCTTCCGGCTTGTTTATCCCACCAGGATAGACTACTCTTAATGTATTCTATAGATCATATTATTTATAAATCTTCTAGATTTCTATTTAAAAACTCTGTAAATAACTCCACATCAAGTGTCTACTATATTGATTTAAAAATGATATTAATATATTATTATGAAAACTGCATGCTTTATTCAGATTTTATTATGTTTACATGGTGTCCTTTTTCTGTCCTATGAGCCCATTCAGGAAATACTACATTTACTCTTCAGTTCTCCTTAGTCTTCCATTGACTGTGAGAGTTTTCCAGATATTTTGTTGTCTTTGCTGGTCTGACAATCATGGTGATTTTTAAGAGTACAGGTCAAAAGCATTTTTTAAAATGCCTCACTTTTGATTTTTTTTTCTTCTATGGGTGCTTTTTGGATTAGTCCAAAAAGGTAAAGTTCAATTTTTATTATGGATGGTGACCTTGAACTACTGTTGGCTGAAAAAAATGTTTGCCAGGGTTTTCTCCTGTAAATTTACTCTCCTTTTGCCCTTTCCTGACATATTCTTTTGGGAAAATGGTCACTATATAAAACCCAAACTTCACAAGTGGGAAGCTGTGCAGTACTGAAGGCCGTTTTTACACAAATTGTTTGTGATATTTGTGTCTTCTCTGATTACTCATTAATTCAAACATTTATTTATATCCATTGAATTCATAGGTATTTACACTTTGGATTGTACTCATTTATGAATTTTGTTGCTCAAATTGGTCCATATTTGACCTTTAGGAGTTTTCAGTTTTTACCATATTTAGATCTGTTGTAGCACTGGTATATTTTCTTTTGCAATAAGCAATTCCAGGCTAATTTTGTATATTTTCTGTATATTATAGAGTATCTATAAATGACATTTTTCTGTCTATAATATAATTTCTCTTTTCTAAACCATCCTTTTGCAAGGATGGTTCAATATTAAAAAAAAAATCAATGTTATCCTTCATATAACTAAAACCAGGAAAAGAAACATATTATCATATTATTTGATGAAGAATGGGCATTTGACAAAAATCCAACACTCATTCCTGATTTAAAAAAAATCAACCTACAAGAAATAAAATGAAAATTGTTCAACCTACTATAGGCCATAGGGCATATAGATAAAAACTGCCAGTTTTTCTTTCAGAAGGGAGAAACTAAATGCCATCCCCAAGCTACCAGAAACCAGAAAACTATGTCCTTTATCACCACTCCTATTCAATATTGTGCTGGAACTTTTAGCCTGACCTATCAGATAATACAGGCAAATTACAGGAATCCAAATTGGCAATCAAGAAGTAAAACTTTATTTTCAGATGGTATTATCCTACATACAGAAAATCCCCAAACTCAGCAAGAGAATTTCTGGAACTAATCAAAAGATTGAGTGAAGTGACAGAGCAAAAGATCAACATAGAAAAATCAGTTGGATTCCTTTATGCTAAAAAAGACAACTCTGAAAAGATACAGGATTAGCTATATAATTATGATAGCCAAAATAAAAAGGAAATTCTTACAGGTAAATATGAACAGAGAAACAAAAAAGCTGTACAGAGAAAATTACAAATCACTAAAAAAAGAAACCTAAATATATATAACCATATATACTCGAGTATAAGCTGACCCAAATATCTGCCGAGAAACCTAATTTTATCACAAAACTGCATTAAAAATGTGCTGAAAAACTCAGCTTATACTCGAGTATATACAGTACACTAAAGGAAGAATACACCATGATACTGGATAGAAAGACAACCCTGCAAAAATGTCAATATTTTCAAAAAACAATCCACAGATAAATCTTGACTCAGATTCCAATATCATTTTATTAAGAGATGAGAACACTAACCACCAAATGTATATGGAAAAGAAAGAGACCTGGTATAAGTAAATTATTATTAAAGAAAAAAAGTAGAAGACTTTAACTTCTTGATCTCAATAACTGTAGCACAGCCATCGTAGTAAACACTGTAGTGCTATGCAAAGATAGATAGATAAATCCATGGGGAGGACAGAGGATTTTAAGAGTTAAAGACAACAGAGACAAGTGCAGTTATATGGACAATTCTGCAATCATAGTGAGCTACAAGTAGATGTTTAGGTAGAGGTGAAAGCTTAATATCCTAAGTTGTAAAAATGGAAATATATATGTATTACAATATCTATGAATATTATGGTGTACATAGAGAGTAAATTTATGAAAATTTCTTAGACGTAATATTTTGATGGGATGAGTTGCTTGGCCTTGGGGTCAAGACCATAGTCTCTAGGCTTACTAAAGTCAATTGGTAAAATTAATTTTACAAAGTCCTTTACAAAAGTTTGCAAAGATATTGTTCTACCCTTTACACTGCTAAGTAACCACTAGGGTCTTAAAAGCTTGTGAACAGCCTCAGAGATTCTTAAAAATTTTCCACTCACAACCACTTTTGCCTCAGAAATTTGCCATGCAGGTAAGGACTGCATGAAATACCTCAGATGCATTACACATTCAATTTTGAATTAACTTTTGATCATTGTGCATTCAGAAGCCTTTATTGTTGCCAACGTTTTAATGAACCCCACATTCAGTTATAAGACCTTTATGAGGTTCTGAATCGGTGTTTAAGAAGTTTTGATTTAAGGCACAAGTACTTGTCTCTCCCCACCCAGAGGAAACAATAGTGGTGGATATTAAGAGACAGATGAAATTAGTGATTTCAATCGACTAACGAACCACGCAAACATCGGTCTCAACAACCTTGAGACCAAAAGAATTAGATGGTGCTAAGCTGCTAGACTAATTCCCCTGCAAAGGGGTCCTGGGGGAAATGTAGGTCCTGGGGGAAATGTAGAATGGAACAACCACCATAGGAGACTTCAGCCTTACTGATTCCATGGAAACTGTTCTCACACCTTAGGCGATGGCCTGAAGTCACCCTTCAGCTCTCACCTCCTTGTTAGAATAATAAGGCAACATTAACTTAAAATTGGAAGTTTAGGAAAGAAAACATGACCCCTGGTAGGAACTTAGAAGCCACAGGACATTAGAGCCCTTATTTATATCAGAATCACACGTGCTACCTGTTTCGGTGCCACTCTCACAGTCATTGTTACATTGAGCACATGACTACCCCCACTGTGGTAGTTACATAATTTTTTGTCCATTTGAGTCTTAAGAGTGAAGGGGTGGAATTTAACCTGTCTATCAGGTCACAGCTTGACCTCATTTGGAGGCACTAAGGAGATAAATAGCCCCCTGGAGGTGGACACACAAATACTCCCTGCAAGACATACTGACAATGAGTCTGATGGAGCTTTGCCGATGCAGCTAGAGCCCTGGAGCTGAAGGAGCCAAATGGAGACCCACGCCAGCGCTGAGATGCTTTCACCACCACTGGATCCACAAGACTTTCCCCTACTGGCCTGTGATCGCCTGCATTTGGCATCATTGCGTGTGTTGTGTGAGTCCGAAGAGGAATTTTAGATTGTATCAGACATATGTGCTAATACCGTACGTATTGACTTGATCTAGACTGGGCTTGGATGTTTTCCCAATATTCAATTGTTCTTGCATATAAAGCTCTTTCTTATACACATATGAGTCTTCCTGGATTTGTTTCTGTAGTCTACCTGTACTAACACAGCCATTTTTTCCATCCATTTCCTTGATAGTCGTTCTCTTTTTCATGGACTCTTTACCTAGCATGGTAGCCTTTTACAGGAATTAGTCTCTCTTGATAAGATGTTTAAAGTACATGAGACAGAGTCTTGCCAATCTTGTTTATAAGGAGCTTTTTGTCTGTACTTCTAAGACAGATTTGTTTGTTCTTTTGGCTCAAAGATACTTTCTATATTGTTCATCAGCAATATTGTTCATAATGCAAATCCATCATCTCATCTTCTGTCTTTCTTATTAATGTCACATGTGTATGAGGTGACTGAAAATACCATGGCTTGATTCATGCACACCTTAGTGCTCAAACTGATATCCTTGATTTTTAACACATTAAAGATGTCATGTTCACTTCATGTGCCAAATACATCTTTTGGTTTTTGATGGCAACGTCTATGAGCACTGATTGTGGATATAAGCAAGCTGAAATCCTCAACAACTCCAGCTTTCTCCATTTATCACGATATGATCGGTTAGCCCAATTGTGAGGATTCTGTTTTTCTTCGCACTGAGTTGTGATCCATACTGAATGCTCTGGTCCTTGACCGTCATCAGCAAGTGCTTTAAGTCCCCCTCACTGTCAGCTGCCAGGTTGTATCTTCTTCATATCACAGGTATATTAACAAGCCTTCCTCTAATCCAGGGGTCCTCAAACTTTTTAAACAGGGGCCAGTTCACTGTCGCTCAGACCTGTTGTAGGGCCAGACTATAGTTTAAAAAAAAACTATGAACAAATTCCTATGCACACTGCACATATCTTATTTTGAAGGAAAAAAAAACGGGCAGAAACACCCAGCAGGCCGGATAAATGACCTTGGCGGGCTGCACGTGGCCCGTGGGCCGTAGTTTGAGGATGCTGCCTGCTCTAATCCTAATGCTGTGCTCTTTTTCATATCAGTGCTCCTCAGGGCTTTTGAGGCTACAATATGATCCCCGTTTATGAATTTTGACCCACAGACAAAGAGGTAATCTTATATTAAATTTATGAATATAGTTTTTCTAGAGCTTAAGTAGTGCACACAAGGAGATGATTAACTTTATCAAACCAGAAAAGGCTGCTGTGCTTGCCAGGTTGACTAGAGAAACAAATGGGTGAGAAAGAGCTTCATATCAGAATTCTGCTAGACGTACTAAGTGAAATGTAAAGAGACAGAAGAATTGGGGAATGTAGAAATCGGAGTCTAGCATTCCTAGTCCTATTTTCTACTCACACTAGATATGCGATTTACCCAAATCTCTCAGCATCCCAGAGTTGGTTTATATGTATACAACGGGGAAAGACACCTGTACTGGTGACCTCTAAAATCTCCAGGCTTTTGTGAAGGTAGATTGATCTTATGACTTCTAAAGAAGCAATTGCATCCGAGTCCATTCTCACTCATGGAATATCGACACCTTTGTAAGTGATGAGGATGGGAAAGACTGCTTTACCTGTGACAATCACATCTACCGGTTTGGTAAAATATCTAACTGGAAAAAAACTAGGTGTAGTCAGCCAATCCCTGCATTCCCCCCATTTCACATATACTTTGTGCCTTTCACCAATCTCTGAGCTTCTTACTGTTGGATAAGTCCATGTTCTCCTTACTATATGATACGGGACATCTTTCGACTTCAGAGTCATTCAGTTTTCTCTACACCATCCTCTCTCAGTGAGCATCATTCCCAAGTTCCCCACCATATCCCAAGTACCTTTAATTCAAGGAAGTTACATGGATTGGTCAACGCTTGTCAGTCAGTTTGTCACACTCTCATATGTCTTTCTCTGGCTTGTAGGTTGTTCTGATGTTGGAAGCTATGCCCCCAATAGTTCAAATGCCAATAGTGTCACTCATGGTGGATAGGCTTCTGGAAATCTTCAGGGCAGGACAGAGTAGGAAGACCAGCCTGACAATCTAATTCTAAGGAGTAGCCAGGAAAAAGCTGGGGATTACAGCAGAACTCTTTATGGTGCATTGGTTTGAACTCAGTCAAGAGGAATGAGTCACGAAAGAAGGGCATCATCTGTGCTGAAGTAGGAGACGATGGAGGTTGAAGGTGATGGGTTTTCACAAATGCATAACGAAATACACATCTGCACACATACACACCTTTACACATACATACATGAAGCATATATGTTTTTGATACTACTATTCTGAGTCCCTCATCTATCCCAATAAGAAAGAATTTATCCAATCTCATCTAGAGCTGTATCACATTTTTTATTTCTCTATCTCCAAATGCCCTAAGTTATTAAGGCTTACCTGATATTACTGCAAATTTTGTTCTGCATGTCTACATTTCACTCTTTGTGTCCCCTTTGAAATCCTTGCCATGCCAAAGGAATTAACTTCCTCATAAAAATCTTTTAGTTGTTTTCCTCAACAACAGAAAGTTCTATCTCAGAAATATGGTATATTATCTGAGACTAGTCATACTCTTATTTTATATATAGGATTTTCCTACCAAAATAAAAAGTCTTCATGTGTAATTTTATTTTAAAAACATAAGATTATAATTGCTTAGATTTTGGGGAGGTAAATATTTCCCTGTTCAGTTTTTTTAGAATCACCACACCATTCACAGTGGGAGAGAATTTTATGAGTGGATGCAGTAACTTCACAGGACTGGAAATTTTACACAATAATGGACACTGTCTCCCTGCCCCCAAGGCAAATAGAGACCTAGTCATCTTTTTAAACAATTTTTGTTATTATATTTTAATCTTCAGTCTTTCGGTTTAAGAAATTATTAGATTTACACTTCAAAGACAATAATTCAACATGCTTCCCCTTATTTTCAAAATCTTTGTTCTGATTATCACATCAGTAGCCTTTGATTACTCACTATAAAGCTTATTTTTCATTTTCTCATTCATATTTATTTGCAGGTAAGACAAGACAATGCTACATAATTGTCCCTTCACAAATGTTCTTGATAACATATTCTGTTGTGAAATCTGTCTTCCTGAAATTTGACCTAACAATTCATCGGGCCATTTACATCAATTACATTCTCACAAGAAATGAGGGCTAACTAGGTAATCTCCGTGTAACTGACTTGATGATAGTAAGACTCCATACCTGGTGAGCGACCCTTCATGCACTAGCCCTCATTTTAAAATCATATCTCTTAGCAATTTCTCTGGTCAATTTGATTACCCATTCGAAATTTTTCATATGAACTCTGGGAAAATCATCGAATCATACTGTTTTTGTTATTTTCTTTCATATTTATTTTAGGAAGAAACAACCATTTACTTTGTATAGGTACACAGAACATATTTATGTGTATTCATTAATCTTTATTTTAAGACTTGTTCGTAGATGTGGCCTTTGATCATACTTCAGGCTGTAATTGGAAAATTTGAGATTTTAGAATTACTATATTGACCTTGTCTTGGATGTATGTGTGTGCTGAAACACACACAGTCTGTCTTTAGCTTTGCATCAAAGGGAAATAAAAGGGAACTTCTTTTAGT
>NW_022103928.1:50049257-50050579 GCF_000313985.2 Echinops telfairi
ATGGGAAACTCATTTTCTTTTCTCTTTGTAATAATTAGTTTCTCATTCAAAATATGACTTGAATCCTTTTACATAGAAAATAATAAGGAAAATATTTTATTTAAAACTTGGAATCTGTATGTTTTGTTGCCTTGTTTCAATGGTAAAAGTGTAAATAAACATGTCATATGTTTCACATATAGGAGATTTATGAATGCAAATAATTCTGAAGAAAATAGTCGTAGGGAAACAGATCTTTCCAAGGGTATCTCAGATGAGGGGCAACTGAACATGCTGATGAGCCCAGACCTGTGTGAAAGAAGAAACAATCCTCTCTCTAGAGTTGCAAGAGACCACTCCTGGGCTGCAATTTATAGAAACCCCACAATTAATTATCTTTGGCTCCTTTTGAATCTTCATAAAGTTTAGAAATTTAAGTATTTGGGACCAAATAGTCCCTCTAGAACATATCTCAATTTGGCCAGGCCAAAATTCTTAGTATTTTGTAATTATCTTTCATTTTTGATCTGATATAATTTTCCCATGTCTTATAAACCTTATGTGAATGAGGTAAGGTTATTGTTAGTTGTGTTATAAAGCAGGAAATGATATATACAGTTAGGTTCTATCTTGAGTCAATCATTTCTGAGATATAAAAACGATTAAACAACTAAGCATACATCACTGCCACCATCATGAAACAAAGTAGAAGAACATGCTCTTTATTTCCAAGGTTCCTGTGTTGGGAACCTCCTAGACCCAGAGAAAAGTTGATGGCAAGGACTATCCATCAGGACTATGCATAGAGAAAGCTTTCCCCTGGAACTTCATTATTGCTCTTGTCAGGTGTCATCTAGTTGGTTCCCAAGCATAGAGACCCAAAGTACAACAGAGCAGAACACTTACTGGCCTTATGCCATGCTCATAATTGATCGTATCTTTGAGCCCATTGTCTCGGCCACTGTGTCAATCCATCCTTTCAAGGGTCTTTCTCTTTTTCACTGCTCCTCTATTTTAATACTTTGGATGACCTTCTCTACAACTGCTCTCTCCTGATAAGATATCTGAAGAACATGAGATGAAGTTTTGTCTTCCTAGCCTCTAAGGAACATTCTGCTTGTACTTCTTCCAAGATAGATGTATTGGTTCTCCCAGCACTCTGTGGTACTTTCAATATTGTTTCCTAGGAACCATAATTCAGATGCATCGATTCTTCTTTGGTCTTCCTTATTCAATGCCCAACCTTTGCCTGCATGTGAGGCAATTGAAAGCATCATGGTTTGGGCCAGGCACAACATGGTCCTCAATGGAATATCCTTGTTTCTCAACACTTTCATGAGGTC
>NW_022103928.1:50050679-50053807 GCF_000313985.2 Echinops telfairi
CCTGCATGTGAGGCAATTGAAAGCATCATGGTTTGGGCCAGGCACAACATGGTCCTCAATGGAATATCCTTGTTTCTCAACACTTTCATGAGGTCCTATGCAGCAGCTTTATCATTTGTTCTCTTGATTGCTGCTTGCACGAGCATTGATCGTAGATCCAAATAAGATGAAATCCTTGACAACTTCAATTTTTTCTTTATCAAAATGATAACTATTGGTTGAGCTGTGAGAATTTTAGTCTTCTTTACATTGAGTTTTAATCCATAAAATGTTGCAATCCTTTATCTTCATCAGCAAGTATATCCAGTGCTCCTCACTTTCAGCCAGCGAGCATGAGTAATCTTCATATTTCAGGTTGTTAATAAACCTTCCACCAGTCCTGATGTAGCATTCCTCTTGCTCTGGATACTGGACTTCTATCAGGACTAGGGAATGGTGTTTTCTGTTGTACATAGGGTTGATTTGAGTCAGAATTGATGAGGCAACCCTAATCAAAACAATCATCCTTTGAACCAGTGAGAGAATAAATTTCATTAAAGACATCCACTTGAGATATTAAAGGCATCCCAGTGTCACAGCAACACTAGGAAACTGAGAACGTCAATCAACCAAAAAGGCTGCCTGTCATTGAGCACGTTTCACCTCATAGCTGCTCTATATGGATTTTCTGATGCTGGAAAACTCTCTGTGAGCAGAGAGTCACGTTTTCTCTCCTGTAGAGCTGCTGGTGCTTTAGACCACTGCTTTTTTGGTTAACAGTCCAACACTACTCAACCGCCACCTGGTCCTTAAGTGAGATTGTGTGTGTTTGTGCACACGTGTGTGTTTGCCATTGATTCTTTACAACAACTATAACAGCAATGGATGGCAGAATTTAGAGCCATGTCAACATGAAATATATGGTAGTATTAATACAAATAATGGAAGAAGTATGTGGAATAATTTTCAGAGTCTTACATTTTTTATGAAGAGCTAAATTTCTTATTCAAGTTATTAATCTGAATTAATAAATAATAAAGTAGCAACTCATATTGCCATATATGTCATATTATGATATCATTGAACTACAAGGCAATCACTAGAAATATAATATTTTAAAAATTGTATTTAAAAGCCATTAAAACCATACTCATTAACATTAAGTTGATTTCAACTCATAGTTATCCTGTAGGATAGGGTAGGAGAGCAGGTTTTAAGGCTTTACATCTTTCCAGGAGTGGAAAGCCTTATATTCCCCCCAAGTAGTGGCTGGTGACTTTAAACTGCTGAATTTGTGGTTAGCTACCCAATGTGCCATCCACTATGCCACGAGGGCTCCTTGCGAAGCGAGGAACAAAATGCCATTACAAAGACGAGAAGGTAAGCGAAGAGCAATACTGATGTTGCGAGAGACTCTGAAACAAGCTCTTGAAGGCAGAGGAGCTAGAGTGAGGGAATTAGTGACACAAACAAGGGGAACAGAAGATTTCAAAGGAAGACAATTTATTATTATAATGAGATGTGCAAAGAATTGGAGTTAAAGGACCAAAAGAATTGTACAGAGTTGGCAAACTAAAAATAACAATAGAGATAAGTCCATGTGCAATGATCACTATTGAAGAATCCTATAGGCAAACTAGTGAATGTACTGAAAGCATCAAGAGAAGGTGGTAGGAATACAAAGAATTGCCATCCAAAAAGATCTGGTTGGCATTCAAATATTTCACGTTATAGCATATGAACTGTAATTGACGGCCTCAAGGAAGAAGTCCAAGCTGCGCCAATAACACCAGCAAATATGAAGGTTTCATGAAGTAAGAGATTACAACTGAGATGGTTCAGCAAATGGACATGACTCTGGAAGCACTCACTCTTCTATACCAAGAAATTTGGACAACAGCTGCCTAGCCAAATTATTGGAAGTTATCCTTATTTTTGCCTATTCTGGGGAAAAAAAATTGATTCGCCAGAATGCAGGAAACAATTCAACAATATCATCAATATCACTTGAAAGCAACATTTTGCTGAAAATTTTTTTAAATGGTTGGAGAATTGTGCTAGAAATGCAATGCAAATTCTTAAGATTTGGAATAATGAATATCATTGCTGATGTCAGAGGTTCTTAGCTGAAAAACCAGGAAGATGTCTACCTGTTTGTATTGACTACACACATGCATTCAAGTGTGTGGTCCCTAACAAATATGGAACAACATTACAGATAATGGGAATTCCAGACCACTTAATTGTGCTCATGCAAAATCTGAATATAGACCAAGAAACAGTTGGTCTAACAGGACAAGGGTACATTGCATGGTTTAAACTCTGTCAAGGTGTGGCATTGCAGTTGTATTTTTACCCCATAATTATTCAAACTCTATGTTGTAAAAGGAATCCCAGAAGCTGAGTGGTATGAGGAAGAACATGGCATTAGGCCTGGAGGAAACCTCATTAACAACATGTGATCTATAAATGGCACATGTTACTTGTTGACAGCCAAGCGAACTTGAAGTTTTTACTGTCATAGACTAGCCTTCAGTATGGATTCTACCTCAACATAAAGCAAACAGAGATCTGCAGGACATCGTGATAGTTGACGTAAAGATTGAAGTTGTTGTCGAGGGTTCTATTTTTCTTGGAGCCTCACTCAATTTCCATAGAGGCACCAATCAATACATCAAATAACATACTGCATTGGGAAAATTTTCTGCAAAATACCACATTAAAATGTATGAAAAATAAAGATTACTTTGAAAACTAAGGTGCACCTGGCTCAGGTCCTGGTGCTTTTCGATCACTTTGTAGAAGTGACTGCAAACGCCGAATGATGACTAAAGAACGTGGGTGAAATAGACATGATTTGGAATGTGGCATTAGCAGAGAAAATTAGATATGCCATGGGCTTCCAGAAAAATGAATAAATCTGTGTGGGAAGAAGCCCAGCTAGACTGCTCTTACGAGCAAGATGATGAGATTCAGTCTCATGTACTTTCTCAATTAGTGGTCAATTGAATTAACTTCACTGATTTATGCACTTATCAGTTGCCCTTTTCAAATATTTTCTTTGACATGTCCTTGCTTTGTGTGATTCTTATATGAGATTTATCAAAAAATTAAATTCAGTCTGAGAGTCATAATTTTCAAAGCAAAAG
>NW_022103928.1:50053907-50056709 GCF_000313985.2 Echinops telfairi
GGTCAATTGAATTAACTTCACTGATTTATGCACTTATCAGTTGCCCTTTTCAAATATTTTCTTTGACATGTCCTTGCTTTGTGTGATTCTTATATGAGATTTATCAAAAAATTAAATTCAGTCTGAGAGTCATAATTTTCAAAGCAAAAGTAATGGAAACCCTCATGAAATGCTCTTACTGGTGATGGAGAATTTTTAATTGGCATATAAATTGAAACATGAAACAAAAATTCCCATGCTATCCCCAGTGTGCTCTGGCTCCAGGCAGAGAAGAGTAGACACCGCAGCCAGTCTAAAGTCCCAATCACCATCCTTCCTTGGTGTGGGACAAAAAGACAACAGCCATAAACTTTGCTTTTGGTCTCTTCCCAGGTTGATCTTGCCCACAGCATTACGTGCAATGGAAATTTTTTTAAAAAGAGAAAAAGGATATATTTAAAATTCTAGGTTTTTGCAGGAATTTTTATCGAGTATTTTAAATAAAAATGACAGCATTATTTACTCACTAAGAACAATCTGAGTGCGCCAGTGTTTCTTTCAGCTCAGATAAACACTGATAAGATCAAAGCAGGCTTGAAGTCATCTGTCTTAGGTGCCTTGACTGAATCTCTTAGTCAAATCTTACTGTTTTTCTTTTTTTTGGCAAAGTCTTTGATCTTTCCTTAAAATACAGGAACATCTGCCTAAGAAAATCACTACAAAAGGGAAAAAAGAGACAAGTCAAACAAAATGTTAACCACTATTTGCATTGTACACTGGGTTTGGGATAAATTTTTGTCAAGTGTTTGAGCGGAAATAAATCCATTTTATTTCTTGTGGAGATGTGCAGGTCCATAGACAGTTTGCTCTAATTGCGGTAAACATCTAAGTATATTTAAACTTCTTAAGACCTTAGATTTGAAAGTAAATGGTGTGCTTTTTAATTGCATTTCTCCTGTTGAGTGAAATTAGGAGGCAAAAGAGTGAAAAGATAAAATTAATTGTAATTTATAATGATTTTGCCTATATTTTGAGCATCAGCATATTGTTTAAACAAGCAGATTAAATGAATTTTGTACTGATTCTTATTATTTCTATTTTAACTTAATTAGCTGCAAGTCTCATATGTCACTTTTGCAATATTTGGTGGTAGAGTTTAGATTGAAAACAAAATAACAGCTCAATTCACAATTCAGGATTTTTTTTTACACAGAACCCTCCAAAATCAAACCCATGGATACCAAGCCAAATCTGACTCACAGTGACTCTCTGTAAGTTCCCAAGGCTGCATTTGAACCTTGGACCTTGAGGGTAGCAGGCCAACACCGCTTATCCAGGAACACTACCAGAGCTCTCTCATTGTACTCGTGGTAGTGTCCTGTATTTCAGATTTCATTGGATATATTGATGTATTTATTTACATATAATATATATAGATATAGATATATAATACAGTTACATATATGTAGCAGTCAAATCAACTGATTTGATGAGCCTAACTAAAATCTGACATTTTCAATCATCTCATATGCACGTGAAATTTGAAAAGTGAATAAGAAAAGCAAGGTTACATTTGAATTACGGTCAGACGAAGAAGGGTGAAGGGACCACGGGCTGTCAGAACTAGCGAGTCTGTCTTGGGCGAAGTGCAAGCAGAATAATTCTTAGAAGTGAAGACGGAGAAAGTTTTTCTCACATACTTTGCACAGACTGTGAGAAAAGACCACTCCTTAAAAAAGGAATCTTTCTTAGTAAAGTAAAAGTTCCGTGAGAAAAAGAGGCAGCCTTTCTATGAGCTCTATTGACACCGTGGAGGCAAACATGAAATTATCCATCACAGCCCTTGGGAGGCTGACACATGATCAGGTAGTGTTCTGTTCTGTTGGGCCTGGGGTAGCTTTGAATGTGAACCCCCTGGACGCCAGCACCTACCAATATCAAATAATATCCACACTTATATATGTATACACACACATATACGTGAGAGTGCTTCAAAAATTCAAGGAAAACATCCCACTGTTTTTTTTAACTGCTATCATTGTGAATTAGGTGAAGGTTTACAGATCAAAGCATAGTTTTCATCAGCAATTCATATTCCTTCTGATTCATCTTATCCATTGTATCATCTTCAATATACTCATTACTCACCCAACCCCCTCCTTCTTTCCTAAACCTTAGAATTTTGCCCTTGAGTAACCTTTGCCCTTTTGAGCTGATATTTAGTTATTCTAGCATGGAGGTGAGTTCATTTTCACACATAGGAGGGCACAGGCTGTAATCTGAGGGTCCCGCCAGTCTCTGGGTGACCTGGAAGGTTGGTCTCTTTCATGGTTTTGAGTTTTGATCCACATTTTTCTTCTACTCTATCTAGGACCTTTTCAATGTGATCCTTCTCAGAACAATTGATAGTGGTAGCCGGGCACTGTCTAGTGCTTCCACTCTCCCATGTCCTATTTGCTGGGGGAATACACATAAACCAGGGATTTAAATGTGGTAAACATAGAGAAAATAGCAGTTCAACATTATTGGAATCAGTATCAATTAAGGGATAGGTCAAGTTACTCTTTGTACAATGGTTGTGATTTTTCAAATTTCAGATGCAATAGAGAAGCCTAGCTCAACCACTTGCGATTGTGATGCCTTAGTCTAGTCTCTTCATTTGTACTTTGGGCTATGGACACTGTCCCTCCTTTGGTAATAAAAGGGATCAGTGGAAAAGAGAGATGGCCTCAGTTAGATGGGTTAAGATAATAGCTGCAGTGATATTTTCAAACCTACCAAAGATTGGGAAGATAGGGCAGGATCCATGTTTCTTAAAAAAAA
>NW_022103928.1:50058194-50064287 GCF_000313985.2 Echinops telfairi
AGGGAGGGAGGGGAAAAATGAGGACCTGATGCCAGGAGCTTAAGTGGAGAGCAAATGTTTTGAGAATGATGAGGGAAATGAATGTATAAATATGCTTTATACAATAGATGTATGTATGGACTGTGATAAGAGTCGTATGAGCCCCTAATAAAATGATTAAATAAATAAATAAAACAGAATCTGAAAGCTTTAAATCAAGTCATGAGCCCTACTGTAAATACTACCACAAAACACCTATGAAAACAGTACAGGATATTTCACGCTGCATTACTTTAGTTTGGAGATGTCTGAACTCTCTCGTGTTGTTTGTCATGGCACAGAGGGAAAGCACCCATTCAGTGGGATATCTTTCTAACAACTTTGGAGTGAAAACCCAACATAATTAGACACTTCAGGAGAGAAAGAATTATGGAAAGAGGGGACATCGCATCTACATTTGTGTTCTGTTTTATCTCCATTTACTGGCCCAACCTACCTGCCTGGTACTAATAGGCTTGTGTGATATTTAAAATCCTACCAATTTTCTTTACAGGAAGAAAAGAAAATAAGTCATTTGAAACTATGCCAGTATAAGGCAGATATTAGTTTTGACCAGAGTTTGATCTTCAAAAACTTAATAAGATAACTATCATACAAATATAATATGAATGCATCTTAAAATTTATTTCACTCATACATGAGAGAACCAATGGATGATAAAAGATTGTCCCAGAATTATGTGAGAAAGAAAATTGTCATAGACTCGTTTATTTATTTAATAAGCACGCTAGAGTGCACTCGAATGGGAATTCCAGAACACCTCACTATGCTGATGTGGCACCTGCATATGACGGGAAGGTAGTCATTGGAACACCAGGAGGAAATGCTGCATGGTTTCAAATCAGAAAAATGTGGGCCAGAGATGTATCTTCTCACCAGACTTACTCAATCTATATTTAGAGAAAAGAAGGTGAATTATTTGAAGACGAATGTGGCATCAAGACTGGAGGAAGGATTACTAACAACCGTGATACTCAGATGACGTAACCTTGCTTGCCGAAAGTGAGGAGGACTCGAAGCGCGTGCTGATAAAGGTCAGGGACTGCAGCACTCAGTGTGGATTACAACTCAATGTAAAGGACCCCAAATCCTCACGACCGGACCAGTAACTGGTAACATCGCAGCAAGTGGAGAAAGATTGAAGTTCTCAGGGCTCTCGTCTTGCTTTGGACCCCCAAGTATGGTTCATGGAAGCATAGATCAAGAGATCGAATCATTTGTTGATGAGGTCAATCGGCTGAACAAGAACCCTTTAAAGTGTTGAAAAGCAAGGTATTTTCATCGCTTCACAGGCATGTGAATGTTGGACACCAGATAAGGAAGACTGAAGGAGCAATGTGTTTGAATTATGGTGTTGGAGAAATCATTGAAAATACAGGGGGTGGGGTGGGGGGAAGAAAATACAGTGGATTGCCAAAAGGACAACAACAAAAATCCGTCTTGGAAAAACCAAGACCATGCCCTGGAGAAGGGCATCCTGCTTGCCAAGTTGGAAGGGCAGCGATAAAGAGGATGACTTTCAACGAGATAGATTGACGCAATAACAGCACCAGTGGGTTCAAACCTGAGAACAACTGTGAGACTGGCACGGGCCCAGGCAGTGTCCTGTTGTTCACAGGGTCGCTGAGTTCGAACCGAATCGATGGCATCTAAGAGCACCAGTTTATTTGCTCAGGCTCATTTCTATTGCTTCCAAATTTGAAATCCTAAAAATTGTAACCCCATAGCCTTTGTAAGATATTTTTGTGTTGAAAATTTCTTCAATTCCTCTAAAAGCTTGCTAATATTGCCAATGAAGACTTTTAGATGATATTGAAGACAAAAATGTAAATAGTTACCCCAGATATTTATTTTAAAGGGGGATGTTCAGAGACAGCATAAACATCCTTCTCAGGAAGCAATTACTAATAGTCGTGGGTTTTTTTCTCTTCTTCAATTTATTTAGTGCAGCTGTTGAAGATGTTAATATATGTCCCTGGAACATTCAAGAATAAATTAAATTAGACATGTTTAAATATGAAATAACCAGTACTATAGTACACTCAAATTTTCATCATTGATGCTACTTTTATTCAATGAATTTAATTTTTTTCTTGCCTCAGTTTGAATTATTTGTGAGCGTATTTTCTTTAGGTTTAGTTCACTGTGGGGAGTAGCTCCTACTCAGATACATACTTTCGCTGGGTAAGTAAGGTGACCAGACGTCCCGCTTTTGGCGGGACAGTCCCGATTTTGAACAATTTTTCCCGTGTCCCGCGGCGTTTTAAAAAAAGTCCAGATTTTTGGAAAGAATGCACAACAAGCTAGGGTATACGGTTTTCGGCTGCCATGTGGCTATTTCACCACGATATGAGTTTTATCAATGGTGTCCCGCTTTACCAATGTTAAAATCTGCTCACCTTAGAAGTGCAAACTGGCTTTCTTTCTATACTATACTTGCTGCAGGAAAAAAAAAATCCCTGTTTATCCTACTATAAGCTAGTAACGGTTCAATGGATATCAAAGGTTTCCAAGATAGTATGATTTTTAGGATTATGGTTTTAAGGTTTCACTTATTTTCTCCATAGATTTTCATTATGGAGATGGTAATGGGAATGACAGAATCCAAGAATTAAGAAAAAAAATCCATTAATACCCTGCTGATTACAGTGAAGGACTAAGAAGTCATTCAAAACTTGCCAAGTAGACGAAGAAGTTCACCTCAATTAAAATGACATTATAGACAAAAGCAAAGGTCATTTCTGCTAAGCACATCTGGGCTATTAATTCACACTAGGAAAATGTGGTTACCTAAGTAGGCAGTGCTCTGGGTCTGTAAGGTGCTCCAAAGCCGGTGAAGATGACAGGGGGCGAGGGGAACCGGAAAAAAAAGAGCAACCTAGCAATTTTCAGCTGAAAGCACAATTATCAGAAAACTGCCCCTCCTTTAACCCAATCACAGGTTAAACCAATTTGATTTATAACAAAGCGTGGGCCTTCTGCTTGTACTTGAGTTACAGCACATCATGGGGTAGGCCTCCGTACAATGGACCGCAGGGCAGGTGACATGAAACACAACAAAGCCTTCCCTCCAAGGGAAGGGAATTCTACACGTTCATGAAATTTCATCAGTGTATTTACATAGTGGTGGTAGCTGCAGGTCAGCAAGAAAACTGTAAGGAGACACGTTGAGCAAAATACTAAAGAAAAACCAAAGCCGTGAGGCTAGAACCCGTGCTATGAATTTCAGAATGCTTTGAGTAAGTGTGATTTGGGCTTAGTGTCTATGAACAATGATAGTCTTCCTTTCCTTTCCTATTTTAAATATCTGTACTAGGTGATTCCCGTAGGTCAAATAGGAAAACACCATAAGTTAACATTTTCTCATTTTTCTCTCAAAATTCTCAGAATGTGTCTTTTGAAAATATTTCATTATTTTGCTCCCATTCTTGAAAATGCAGTAGAGAGCACCCTATGTAAACACAATTTTGTGTCAAAGTATTCCATAGGTTTGCCTACTCCGAAACCTTTAAGAAGATGCTGCAAATAGAAATTCTTGGTGATATATGAGTTGAAAAATGTATTACTTTGTCTAAAAGGAATTGGGTTGAGCCTTTTGACGACCAATTTGAATTAGAAAGTAGAAGCATCTCCTCTGCATTGTCCACTATTCTGAGGTAAACAAGGTTGGCAACGTTCAATGTATAAGTTTAGTGGCATGCTTGCCCAAGTTAAAAACAAAATTGCCTCCTGTACATATGACACGTAATTCAGGGTTTAATTCAGGGTTATATTTTCAATCAGAGATAAGAATAAATTATTTTACATATTATTTATAACTTTTAGTAAATCCTTCCTAAATTGATCAGGGAGAACACAGAACACAGGAGAGGAGTTAACACCATGAAACAAACTTCATCTCAAACAGTTAATCATTTGTGAAATGGGGATTATAAGTCTTCTTTGTTTATCTCATGATGTTGTGGCAAGATCTATTCAAGATATTGTGCCTAAAATCATTTAAAAATCAAACCATGATACAAATAAAATTTTAAACTATAGAATAAAAGTTGAAGGCATCTAGATTGTTGAAGGCAAAATATTTTCCGTACAGATCTCTTTAATGACGCCTATATGTCTGTGTCATCTCGGAGTAGCTGGTTTCAAATTGCCTGTGGAAAAGAATGGTCTCCATTTGTCTTGCTGCTCTTCAATCCACTCACTTTCTGAAACTAGAATTCTCTGGTCAAATGGTTATTCTTAAAATATAAAAATGGCTAAGAGTTTCACTTGAACACATGTTTTTTGTATGAAAAGTGGAGTGAAACAGGACAATTGAATCACTGTGCACAATAAAAGCCTGGTCACCAGATTATGCAAGTAAATTAAAAGATCCCTTTTCTGGTTCAAGGAGCCCTGGTGGCCTGTTGGCTGTTAGCCACATGCTGATAGTTTGAAACTGTCAGCCAGTCCACTGGAGAAAGGTGAGGCTTTCTACTCCCCTAAAGAGTTACAGTCCTCTGCCACCAACCTAACCACTCTTGATATACACTGTTCAAAGGTAGATTTACAAATTCATGTCCACGTTCATGCTTTTCTAAATTATAGCACAAAGTATTTACAGATTGGTTAACTCTCTAGTACTACTTTTTATCGTACATTGTCACCTCAAGACATCTAAAGAGCTTAGATATAAATAATAAACTAAGATACTGTAAATAATAAACATTGTCCAGAAAAACATGTATTTTAGGGGGAAAAGTGCACCTATAGACTTATGGTTATAATCCAACACAATTTCCTCGATATGTAGATACTAGCCAATAACCTTTTCCTCCACCCTGGATCTTCTCCTTCCCCCACCAGCAATGACTAAATTCAGAATGATCAGCTCTATGAAGTGCATTAACAACGGGCTTCCCACTGAAGACAATCCTTCTAAGAGATTGTTTACTACTTCTTAAAAAAATAGTTACAGTCTTAGAAAGCCCATGGGGCAGTTATACCTGCCCTATAAATTTACCATATGTCAAAATTGACTCGATGGCAGTGCGTTTTGTTTTGTTTGTTAAAGTCCATATCCCATGTGTAATATCTCTCTTTGAAGCATAAAAGTAAAGAACTTATGTAATTCAGTCCTAGATTAGTGTTACATATGCATTTCAGAGCAATAGAAACAACCTGAGTTTAAGATGGGGAAATAGTTAATAAAATGCATGAGAATAATACTTGATTGGCACTTTTATGAAAGGCATATCATGCCTTTAATAATTGCCTTCATCTATTTAGATCTTTTATGTTATGAGTGAGGATAAACAAGATATTTTAGATAGTTTCCCCTAAATAAATATGTCTTAAAAGAAGTGCCGCTAGAATGCTCTTTAGTTGTGAAGATGGGGAAACTTCCTCTTATGAACTTTGGATGTGAAATCAAGAGAGATCAGTCTCTGGAAAAAGATACACTCTGTAAGGTAAAGGCCAGGAGAGAGAGAGAACCTTCAAAGAAATGGATTGATACAGTGGTGAGAACAATGGGTTCAAACATAACAATAGTTGTGGGGACGGCACTGAACGCGGCAGTGGGGGAGTCTGATGCGCGCAGAGGCTTTATGAGTTGGGAACAGTCTACTTGAAGGAGCCTCAGAACAGGAGCCATGGCTTATCCAAGTTCCTGTCATTGCATCCTGGTTACATATTTTCTTTTTTCCTCAACCTCTTTATAGGAAATGCTACATTTTGTTGTTGTTGGTCTTAATTGGCTGATTGTTTTAGCAAGGGGTGAGTCCTGCTCCAGCACTAATGGGTGACTTGTGGCCCGAGCCTTAAGGATTCCAACAGCCCATCATTAAGCCTCGTCTCTTTTACCAGTTTTCAGTCTGTTCCACTTGGAGACCTTGCTGTTGAAGATCACAGATTGCAACCTTTACTTTGAATTACCACTTCATGTAAAAAAATCCCAAACCCTCACAGATGGACCAGTCAGTAATATGTTGATATGCAGGAAAGGGATGGAAGTTGTCAAGGATTTTGCTTGCATATACAACCAAGGCTCATGGAGGTAGCAGTCAAGAGGTG
>NW_022103928.1:50066032-50101528 GCF_000313985.2 Echinops telfairi
GCAAGATATGACAAAATAATAATTTATAAATTATCAAGGGCTCACGAGGGAAGGGAGGAGCGGGGAGGAAGGGGAAAAGTGAGGACCTGATGCCGGGGGCTTAAGTGGAGAGGAAATGTTTTGAGAATGATGAGGGCAATGAATATATAAATGTACTTTACATAATTGATGTATGTATGGATTGTGATAAGAGTTGTATGAGCCCCTAATAAAATGATTAAAAATAATAATAATAATAATAAAAACATTGTGATATCTTCCATTTTGCCAGTTCAAATATTTTTCCCACATTGTTTTGGGATTATTTTCTTTCTTACTACTGAGTTTTACACAGACAAATATAGTCTTTATATATTCTGGATAAAACACCTTCATCAGAATATGTGTGTATGTAGATGTGTCTGTGTGTGTATAGGGGAAATGAGAACACTTCCATCAGAATTGTTTAGACCTAGATGAATGTTATATCAACAAATAATAGCTTTGTATATTTTTATTAATAAAGGTTAATATGATTTTATGGAAATACATTTTGATTTACCCATGTGCATGTGTGCACATATGTATATATATACACATATATATGAAATAGATATAGTTTATAAAATCGACAAATATAATTAGCAGGGTTTTAAAATTTTTCATAACGTCATCTTTCTAATAAAAGTTTTCAATTTGTTAATTTAAAAAAAACTTTTGTATTTTGTGTTCTGTCTAAAAATCTGTGTCTTATCCATCATCATTTGAGGCTTTCCTTTTACGTTTGGATCTCCTTGAGGTGGACTCTTCTGTTTTATAAGAAGTTACCATTTTTGACATGAGTATCTAAGTACTCACTGATGAAAATCTAGCATTTCTCATTGTCCACCTTGGCGTGGTTGTTGAAATCATGTGCACACAAACATTTCAAGAGAGTGATTCTGGGAATGTAAGCCAAAGAAAAGAGAAGTCTCACTTTTTTAGGATATAGAGAAAGAGATTTTGAAGTTTAGGAAAGCTAAGACACCTAGTATTTATGTAGTAAAAGACTAGAGAAGAAATAAGTAGAGTTAAAAAGCTCCAAGTACACTTATATAGTCCATCAGTAGGTCACTTGATATTAAATAATATTTGAGTAGGCTAGACTATAAGAATGATAAGAAAGCATGGCAGAGGAGGCTGAGGGAAGTGGGGAGCTCATGACAGTGCATACAAGAAAGAAGAGAATGTTCTAAATTTGAGGGTAGGGATGATTGCACATGCTCCTTGATGATTTAACTGTTGAATTGTGGGATATGTGGATTATGCTCGAATAAAACTGTTTGAAAAGAAAAAAATAAAACTAAAAAAATCTAAGGTGAATAATTCTCAGAGCTCAGAAACTTGAGAGATTTTCAAATTCTGTCCAGCTCAGTAGTGAAACTGATAATATCAGGCTGTTCAAGTCTTAGTAGCTAGATTACATTTACCCTAAAATGATGAGTCTACTCAAGGAGACTTGACAACAGCATCAGTAGGAGACTGTTCTTTGCCTGGCTAAACAAAGATTAATACGCAAGTCCCACAAGGACCAAGATGATCCAGTAGTGGACTGTGGAGAGCAAAGCCAATGCCAACTCCCTTCAAAGAAGAGAGATAAACCCACAGGTCCATACGACTTTTACAGTGCCTACTATTCAACCTAAGAGACAATAGATCAGAAATGATCGATATCATATATTTATTACCAAAAGATATTATAATTATCATATATGTTTAAGGATATGCATCACAATGTAATGATAAAAATGTAATATATAAAAAAGAAACAAAGATAACTTCTACCCAGGAAAAATTAAATATTTTAAAATTAAACTATTACTACCAGAAAAGATAGTGAGCAAGTTAAACCCTTCAGGAAAAATAACACTATAATTTCAGGCATAAAAGTATAAAACACAGATTGAAGCATAGAGAAAAGGAATTTTTTTTTTAAAGCAACTCAGTAACTGTGGGACAATATCTGATCCCTTGTCAGTTTAAACATGCGTAATTGGAGTTTCAGAAAGTGACTAAAGGTAGAATTGATTGGAAAATTTTGAAGATATGATACCTATTTTTCTTTTCCAATTTGATAAAAACTATAAAGACATAGACCTCAAGCACTCAAGAAACACCAAGCAACAAAACACAAGCCGTAAGATTCGTCCTAGTGGCAAGACTGCTGTCTTTGAATGTGTGCATGGATGGGGACTGTAGGTGGTAGTGCAATGAATTCTCCCACTTCTATTGTATGATCTAATAGGGCGTATGGTACTGAAGTTGTAAATGATAAAAGATGCAGTGTGGTACCTATCGCAAGCCTTGGTGAAATAATGATGCCACAGTCTCTTGAGATTCAGAAGGATGTTTGGAAAAGCATGCATTTAGAAGTACCACTGTAGGGTGGGCTCTTTTGGAATGAGCAAATATCAAACCAGATAGGCCCAAACATATCTACCCTAATGCAGAAATCGTACATATTTTATCAAGACTATAAGAAGATAGGAATAGATTGAGTTATTTGGGATCTTTATGTCACTGACCATATATGCCTCAGAAACCTTCCTCCAGCACAAATTTATGACTGTATATAAGTGTCTTAGACTTCCTAAAGGAAGAAGGAAATATATAATCTTGATTTAAGCATAGGGTTATATTATAGTCACATGCAAGGGTAACTCTGAAAGAAAATCTCAATCAGCAGAGATATAAGCAACACACCTGAATATCCAAATTATGGAAAAGGAGGCGTTCCCTGAGGTCAGAATATATAGAGAGACTTATTTGCAAAGGCCAATGGGCAGTCATCTAGTCACTGACTGTGGCAGAAATAGTTAGGGTAAAAATGTAATACCCTATCATGTGATCGCCCCTTTGACTCATTTTAATGTTGTTTTGTGGCTAATATTTTCTGCTTTCTCTTTGGGGTTTTGTGCAGTCATTTTTGCTGATTTCTTGTTTGTTTGCTTGCTTGCTTGCTTGGTTGATTTTGTATTATTGTGCTCTGTTTTGTATGATTTTCTGTATATGTAATCCAGAATAGGTAGATCTATAGCGATAGTAACTGGATAGGAACATGACAGGGTGCATGAGGGGAAATGGGGAGCTAACAACAGTGAGTATGTACAGAAAATGTTCTAAAATTGATTGTGATGATGATTACACATATCTTTTTAATATTATCTAATGATCAAATTGTATGCTATGTGAAGGACATGCCAACAAAACTATTAAAAATATACATCAGTAGGGCCATTCTCCTTCCAAAGGCTCTAGCCTAAACCCCTTCCTTGTCTCCTACAGCCTGATGGCTCTTGACAATCTTTGAAATGTCTTAGCTTGTATTCCGTGCTCTGTCTCTGTCTTTACATGGCGTTCCCACTGTATGTGTGTCGTCTGTTCTCTTTTCGTATAAGGATACTGTGACTGGAGTAGGGCCCATCCCAATCAAATATCTTCAACATATTTGAAATAATGGCATCTGTGAAAACTCAGTTTCCAAACTCAATCCCATGTTGCAATTCCCAACACACGTGAACCTGAGGGGCTACTGTTAGACCCGTGCATCTCCTTCAGCTGCTTTGCCTGTTTACTCTTGGACTTGAGAGGCAGCTCCTATTCGTCATTTATAATATTTTCAGGATAAATTGATCTCCTTGACTGATTTACCAAATTATCAGATTAAAATGCATTATCAGGGTGCTAATCAGAATACTTTTAATTAATACATAAATTTCATTCAGAAAATGTTTCAAAACTTATGAAATTGCTAATGATGGGGAATTGTTTCTGAATCAGAAAGTGTACTTGAACACTGGTGAGATGAATAATAGCTCTTATTATTATTTACTATCTTTCAAGCACAGCATTAAACATTTTACATAAATTTGACTATTTCCAAGTTAAACACCAAAAAATTACTGTGAAGAAAGCTATTTTCTTTAAATGGATAGGATCTCCAGTCACTCTATGATGTACACTTTTACACCTAGATGATTTTTAATGTGTCTCCTTTAAGTCTGAAGATTTCACTAAGTGTTCTACAAATTTATTGAATTTGACTAAATTATTTTTTAAAAGCCCTACTCTTAACAAGAATACACATAAGATAAATAATATCAAACTATAAGAATTTTAACAGTCATTCCTTCTATATTAAATTCCTAACCTTTAGAGAAAGGATTTAAAAACACTTCTTAAAAGAAATATTTTTACTTTAAGACCTAATTATTTACCAAAAGACACACTTCATTTTCTCTGTTTTTTTTTAATGACACTTCACCATTTTAAACTTACTTTTTGAAAAAGATCAAGTAATTGTGAGATGCAAGTAAAATTCTTTTAAAAGAACAAAGGAGAAAGAGTAGGGTTCAAGTCAGTGAAAAACTCTAATTCTCATTCTGTACCAATTTGTTCCTATGGATGTAATTATTTATATTAATAAAGAGACAACATTATAAAATCATTGTAAATTGGATAAAATGAACATTTGATTATGCCAATTAATATTACCCACATGCACATGTGTGTAATCACACGATATGTCTGTGAATATGTATGTGTATGCATTAGCATGTGGGATGCTCATCATCTCTTCTCTGCTATTTTAAGGCACATTTCAGAAAGACATGAAATAATTGTGAATGTAATGTAAATCATCCTAAGAATATCTCAATTGAAGTTGAATATGGAGAAATTAAGTTCTTATTGAATAAAAGTTCTGAATGCATTATTAGTAGAGTCCCTTATAAAAAGCAACTGTCGATTTTCTTTGACTGGACTCTCCTCAAGAGTCAGATTCATAATGTAAGCACGATTCAATTGACAGACTCAGTGTCAAATAAAAAGGGGTTTTGTGGTCTGTTCTATTTTTTATCAACCACAAACCACTCACACCTGCTAAAACAGAAGCTGAAGAGACAGGTGGAGGGGAGACAAAAACAACAAAAACCATCATCTAGCCGAGGAGTGGTTGTCAGGTGGCTAAATGGTTTACCATCCCACCCACACTCACACAGGTGTAATCCCTCGGGATTCAATGAACTGCCAAAGAGCCAGTGATGGCTTCCCCCTTTCATAGTCCTCAGAGCAAACAAAACCACAAAATATGCCTTTCTGTGGTGGTTTGAATGTGAAAAGGAACAGGGATTTGTAACCTTTAACAAAAGAGGAGGGAGGTAAGGTGAATCTAGTACTTTAATTAATTCCTGAGATTTACAAATTTTATCATGAAAGCGAGCAGAAGGGCAGAATCAATGTGTGTTTTGTGTTGCATTTGATAGAAGCAAAGAAAGAGCCAAGGCCAGCATAAGAAGATTTAACAACAACAATAAAAAATCTCAATGCTAAAGTGTTTATTTCATATTAGTACATTTGTATTTTTCAATAATAAGTCAGTACCTATTTTATTTGAGTAGGTATACATATATTTTGTAATCATTATTTGCATGATATATAATAAATTTAGATATAACAAATGGAACTAAAGAAAACCTAACTTTATTTAAATACTATCAATTATTTCTTACACTATGCACAATGAATTGAATTACTATTATAAATTAATGGCTGCTGTGAAAGAAAAATAGAATGTTCCACATACATGATATCTAGCATGCTTTCAGAAAGATTTCTATAGCACAAATCTTGAAGATTTATTTGATATATTTTTAGTTCTATAACTATTATGTGTCTTAGTTAATTAGAACTACTATAACAAATATGCCACAAGTGGGTGTCTTTAACAAAAAGAAATGTATTTCATCAATTTTTATGAGACAAGCAGTCAACTGTGTGGGCAGTGAAGGTATGAGTTCGGGCCACAAACGCCAAGATCAGTAGTTCGAAACCACCAGCTACTCTGCAGGGAAACACGGTTTTCTACTTGGTGAAACCTTATCATCTATCTCAGAGACTCAGCTCTACCCTGTCTCAAGGGCCGCTATGAGTCAGTCTTGATGGCAGTGGGGCTTTTTGGTGTTTGGTTTATCGTAGGTTTTAGAAGAAAGCTTATCTCTGTAGGCTGTGGGCAAAGGTCCCTTTTGGCCTTTCAGTTAATTTCCTGTTTCCATGGAGAGCTACTTTATCTGCCATCTCAGCCTCTGTTTTCACATTCTTTTTTATTCTCTCCATAGGAGTAAGTTTCATTTTCTCGTTTTATAGCTTAAAACAGATTGATGCAAGGCAGCCTATCCTAATGCTGTCTCATTACTATAACAAAGACAACAATGTAGGGACACAGGTTACCACTACAAGAATGGCATGTCCTTCAGCCCACCTGGAAGATACTCTTCCCAAAGAGTTAGACAGGGGAATTGGGAATGTATCCAACTCTCTCCCCTGGATCCATTTCCGGAGTGTCTGAGTATGTTAGTGTCACCATGTGGATGGCTTTAGTGGGTTTCAATAGCCTTCCTCCATTGCTGACCCAGTTCACTTCCAGTGTAAAAGGGAGTCCCCGCATGACACCCAGCACCCTCAGAGAAAACTCTCCTGGCCATTCTGCTACTCACTGGGAGAAGCAGTGCTGTTGATCCCAGTCTGTAAACCAGCAAATACAATAAAATAATGTCTCTAGGATAAAAAATAATATCAGGGTTTTTTTTCAATCTCCTAAGACCTATACTTAGGGAGTCTTTCTTCCCCTTGGGGTTGAGTAGACCAAAGAAACACGTGTTTTGATGGACAAAGGTCAAGCCATAGACTTAAGTATTTATTTTTTTTACTAGCAGTTAAAATACTACACATTTAGTGCTGCTAAGAGGAAGTTACAAGGTATTTTAAGAGTTCAATAATAGAAGGAAAAATCATCTCCCTGTTTTAAATCAGATTAAAAAATATTTTACAGGTCTAGAAATATGATTGAAAGGCTACAAAGAATAAGTACAGAATAGTCTAATTGGATGTATTAGAGCCAAAGAACAATTATATATTTGGAAGACTATAACAGCTGTGTGTGTGTGGCTACTATGTAAGGTTTACAGGGGAGACGGATAAAGAATTGGTGGAAATATCCATGAATATCAGTGAATTTGTACTTCAATTTCCGATGATAGATGATGGAAAATAAATGAACCACTTTTCCAAGAAAAGATGATACCTCCATTTATATTCCAGGTAAATGTCTCCAGATCCATCTGGCACAAGAAGGCAGAAAGACAAGTCGTGGTGATTCCAGTAGTGCAGACAAGACATGATGCGTGCCAGAGTCAGTAATGAATATACAAGTGACAGATCAGAAAGATCATTCAAGGCAGGGATAGCAGAATTTAATGACTGAGGGAGTGAGATGGATTCATTAGAAGAAAAAGTCAAGGAAACGTCTCCGTTCTTTTCGTGATTGGCTTGCTAGTGTCATTCTGATGAGATAGGCAATCCTTTTAAAAGAATAGGTTTAATAGCCAAAGATACAAAGCTTGATTGTGAATATATTAAATTTTAATATCCACGTAAGACCTGCACATGGAGGGAATAAATTGGCAACTAAAAATATATTTGGCATTTGCATAAGGAATCCATGGCAAAGATTTGTGAGTCACCGATAATAGGAAGCTCTTAGGAATGGGTAGATAAATGGTCAAGAAAGCACAGCAAAAACGTGCAAGTTTTAAGCAAATGCATATGCACAAGCTGACAAATATGACACAGCAAAAACTGTTTAGGAAGCATTTGGTTAAAGTCCTCACTTCTTGAGATCTTTACATGCACACCCACAGGCATAGGGTGCACAGCATTCGCTAAGCTTATTCTATAGAGAATCACATGTAAGAAAGGCAGCTCTGGAAGTTGCTCTTGAGTTGGGGAAGCACTTGTGTGGTAATTTGTAGATTAATTAAAGGAAGCAGTTTAAGGAATGCTTAGAGAACTACTGAGAGGCGGCAAATAAGCGGTGGGCAGGAAGGACACTAGGTGGACATCATAAACAGTGGACCCTCACACATCTCATTCCTGTAGCGCTTCAGTGATCTGTCTTATCAAGAACTCTCTGCTCAAGCTTACCCAAATCTCTTTTTGGCCAAAGCATAATATTTTTGCATGGATTGGTAGAGATTATGTTATAATAAAATATTAAATGACACGCTTCCTACTTAAAGGATTGCTATTTTCTAAGCAGGTCACTCCTGAGTGGAAAATGACTGCTTAGAAAACCAAGTCCAGCCAATATCCCCACAAGATGAAGAAACCGGAAACCAAACTCACCGCCATTAAGTCAAGGCTGACTTGCGCTGACCCTGCAGGAGAGGACAAAGCTGCGGCTAGGAGTTCCCAAACTGTAATTATTTATAGGAGTAGAAAGCCCTGTCTATCTCTTACAAAGCGGCTGGTGTGTTCAGACTGCCGACCTTCCTGTTAACAGCACAACACTTAACCACCATGCCGCCAGGGCTCCTGATAACGTGAAGAGCCATTTGTGACTTGGACCATTTTCTGCATCAGGTCATCAAGTCCCAGGGATCTCTGTGTGACGAGTCTCTATTGAAGGAAGGGTGGCCATGCATCAGAGAGATGTACTACAATTAGGAGGAACAAGCTCATTCAACACTGCCTCGGGAACTAATAAATAAGAATTTCAGGACAGAGAGGCCTGGCTTTATTTAGGGTGGCTGGCCTTGTAGAAGGCTCAAGGCCATTTTGTTACAAGCACCTGCTTCTGGGATATGCAAGAGCCCTAAAATTAAGGTATTTATCCAAAGTGAACTGGCTGCTCTAAGCTTGAGGTTAGAATCCTTCTTGATTCGTGCTGACTTCCTTAACAAGTATTGATGCTGGAGCAACATTAAAAGACTATGACTAAGGATCTTTTTTCTTTTTGAGCTAAGGGAGAGTCCTGATGCCAGAAGACTTACATAACACAGGATTTCCCCTACACCCATCAAAACCTGAGGTAGATTTAAACACATAACAGCAACAACAAAATCTTTCAGTGTTCATCAATGAGGGTCTTGACACAAGATCCTTATCAGAAGTGAGTCCAGCACCCTTCAAGGACTGTCAAAGACGATGACCTTGCACTCACGTAGTCTTACTAACCAATCCAGGTAATCCAGTATTGTATTTCGAAAGCCCCCACCTCAAGTCATTCAGCCTATTAATCTGACAGCTTTGAACCCTAGCATCATGAGCTTGTTCCTGGTTACTGACCTTTATAAGTCCCGAAGGAGTAGCCTCCTCTTTCATTCATTGGTCTTCACTGCATGTGAGCTACTGTCACCGCATTCAGATATGACTTGTGCTTTCAATGCAACATGTTGTTTCACATGCGCAGAGTTTTACTCTAGGAGAGACTGCTCATGCACAGCAGTAGGAGTAAAACTGTCATTTGATTGTGGAAGATCACATTGTCATTTACTTGATTGCGTATATTATGTGACGGGCACTATTCTATCATGACCACATATTCCTTCTCTTTTTAGTGCTCAAGCTTCAAAACAGTTTTAGTCGTTTCTCAATACAGCAATGTCTTGCCAAAAAAAGCGTACCCCTATCCACCAAGCCTGAAAGATTTTTTTCTGTTTCTCCTCTGCTCCTTTTCCGCAGTCTCTCGATAGCAATGCTGTCCACCACAATGGCAAACGTCTTTGCCTCGACAGGTGGCAGAACTCCTTGTTGTATTGCATTAAAGTCTTTGGTACCTTAAGTCTTTCTCTTTCTTTGTGTCCCACTAATAACTAACATTGTTCTTGGCACCTGGAGCCCTGGGGCATAGTGGTTACTCATTGGGTTGCTAACCCCAAGGTCAGTAGTTCGAAAGCACCAGCCTCTTCTTGGGAGAAGGATGAGGTTCCTTACTTTTCCTCAGAAACTCAGAGAGGCAGTTAGGTAGTTAGTTCTACCATGTCCCAGAGGTAGCTGTGAGTTGGCAACAGTTTGGTGGCAGTTAGCTAGGTTTGTGAGTACGTTAGAACACATAGTCACATAGATATATTTTTTGCTTCTTGCTTTCAAAAAAACTCACTTGCAGTGACCCTCCAATTTTTTTTCACGATATTTTGGAGCAAATATACCTAAATAGTCCATAAGATTCAACCTCAGATTTCCCCGAAGTAGAAATCCTTATTTTTGTCATTTATCACTTCAAAATAGGTTCTCATGTCTCCTTGTCCTTCTCACGTCCACGTCATACACCAAGATTATGTTCATTGGCTTGGTGAGATAACCATGATTCCTATGTCAACATAGTGAAATAAGGCAGGGGAAACATACATATACTACACTGCTGATTACTGTCCTTCTGTATATGAGCCAAGGTATGTCCTATTTCTCCAGAGAGAAGAAATTAATTTACCTAGAATTATATGAAACAGCCAGATGGAAATATAAAGAAAACTGTAACTAAATGTAAGCTCTCTATTTTACTAAGCTTACAAACCTATTGGTGTCTAATACAAGAGGATTAGTAGCTTTTCATTTTAAAATACTTGATAATGACACTATACTCCATCACTTGTGAGAGATACTAGGAGAAACAATCACAGTAATGACCAAATATTGTATTTCCTGAGCTCTGAACATGTAACCACTACTAAACTGAGCACTTTATATGAGCAATGCCAGTGGTCTTGCTTTTGATTTAATATATTGAAAGAAAGAAGAATCTCAAGGGAATGTTAGTGAGTCTTTCTACAATTACACGATTCCCCACATCAGGTGGGATCATTTATTTCCTTAGCTGCCATTGTGTCCGGCTCAACTCCTGGTGTGTATGCGACTCAATAAAACACTGCCGGCTCCTATCCCATCTGCAGGGTTGGCTGCCGATAGATCACTGTGGTCCAGAGTGTTTGGATGGCTGCTTTCTCAGAAACACCATCACCAGGTCTTTCTTCCCCATGCATCTCAGTGTGGTGCCTCTGCTAACTCTGTCAACGGCATCGTAGAAGGCAAGCGTCTGCTAACAATTAGAAGCTATGCAAAAGGTGTATGGACTGGGACTTGAATTGGGTCTCCTGCGTGTAATGTGACAATTCTATCACTTTCCCACTAATAGCCCCTCTATATAGCTAGAGCTGGGGCTTCAACTACTGGTTTGGGTAGATATTCCCTTACACGCATTGTGAGGCAAATACTGGTTCATAAAATTAACTCTTGATACCTCTTGTTGATCATTTCTGAGTTTTCTTACATGTTTAGATTCTCAGAAATTCTAACACCTGTATAGCCAGTTTCTAGCACTGTGGTTCTTTATCACAAACATTTTCAGTGCTTTCTATGTTTCTGATTATACCATGAATGATAAGTGACCTAATTGTCAAAGGCATCTTATAAATTTTCCTGTAGATAAGACCATTTTTATTACGGTGATAGTTCTTAGGCCTATTATGGTAAACACATAACACAGGCTTCTATTGATTGAGTGCAATTACTTGATCTGTGCCGCCTACTCATTCCATAAACCCTGAAGTCAGAGGGAGAAATGAGCAACCAACCCTTCCAGATGTATTCAGCAATACACTGTTGAAAAGTCATAGATTTGTCTGAATTACTGTCTCTGAAGGTCTTCTTAAAGTGACTGTATTCTAGAGCCACATTGTAAATATGATTCATATATGGATACATGCTAAATTCATTATATTTCTGTATCGTCAAAATGTTTTATGTCCAACTCTACATTATACTAAGAAAATGAGAACACCTATATTTTATTGAAGATATGCCACTAATGATTAACACAATTCAAATATCCCCCCACCGCCCAACAACATAACAGCTACTATACACATGGACTTTCTGGTTGAAACACAGAGGAATCAAATCAACTACCTCTGTGAAAAGAGATTCAATGTTATCAGTCAGAACAAGATCAGTGCTTGTCTACCGGGATTAAAAAGCTTATTTTCTTTGATATGATATAAAAGTTCAAGTTGAAGCTGAAGAAAGGCAAATGAAAGTATTGTAATAAGATGTGCAAAGACATGGAGTTAGAAAACAATCACCATATCTCAAACTGAAAAACATTGAAGAAAATATCCAGGTCCCAAGGTGCAATATTAGAAAATTCTCTCAGAAAAATATTGAGTGATGGAAGGAACATCAGAAGAAAATGGAAGGAAGTTCAACCCTCCAGCTTACACTGAGGGCACTGGAGAAACACACGATGTTTCCCCAAAATAGGTGCAGCACTGAAGATGCTTCTTTGTCGATGCCAACAACATAAGAAGACAGTTATTTGCCTATTGACTCAACAATGACCAACAGAATGTTCAAAATATTGAAAAGGACCATTAAAATCCCACTCAAGAAAATTTTTGCTGAAGATGACTCAAAAGCAGTTACAATACCTCATCCACAAAAAAACTGCCAGAAATTCAAGATGGATTCAGAAGAAGCCATTGATGGAGAGGTATGCTAATGTCTGATGGATCTTGGTGGAGAGTAGAGAATACAAGGTGCTTACCTGTATTTATTATGCAAAGACTTTGTGCTGATCATAATAAAGTATGGATGACTTTGTAAAAAAGAGGAATTCCAGAACATTGAACGCTGCGGAAGCTGTCCCTAGATCAGGAGGTCGCCCTTGGTACAGGCGGAGGGATGCTGCCTGGTTTGAAAGCAAGAAAGGTCTGCGTTAGGATTGTGTCCCTTCACCGTGCTTATTCAATCTGCATGCTGAGCAGAGACTCAGGAATGGACTATATGAAGAAGAATGTGGCATAAGGATTGGAGGAAGGCTTATTAACCTGTCCAGAGATGACCTATCTTGCTTGCTGAAGGCAAGGAACTCTTAAGGCATTTCGTGCAGCCTTCTGTATGAATTCCAACTCAATGTAAAGAAAAAATCCTCACAAATGGAGAAAAGATTGAACTTGTCAAGGATTTTCTTTTGCTTGGGTCTACACTCAACACTTCAAGAAGCAACAATCAAGAAATCCAATGATATATTGCATTGGGCAAATCTGTTGTGTGTTAACCATTTTAAGTGTTGAAGAGCTAGGTTGTCACTTTCAGAACCAAGGTATGCATGACCTTAAGCCAAGGTATTTTCAGTTGCCTTGTACCCATGTGAAAACGGGACCATGAATAAGGAAGACCAGAGGGTAACTGATGGATTTGAATGATTAGAAGGACTGTGGATTGCCAGCAGAATCCACGTAGTTGCCTCGGAGGAATACGGCCAGAATGCCCCTCTGCAGGGAAGAGGGCAAGTCTTTTTTCTCGTCTACCCTGGACATGAGATCAGAAGAGGTCAGTTCCTTGGAAAAGATATCTTGTTCAGCAACATAGAAGGTCAGTGAAAAAGAGAGAATCCCTCACCAAGGGGAATTGACACCATGGATGGAGCACGTGTGCTACACATAACAGCTGTGAGGACAGCGCAGGACAGGTGGCCGCACTTGTGTTTGATTCCTTAGGAGTCGGAACCAACCCCATGGCCCTCGCAGCCGTGTCTAGTCATTTGCCAGGAACTACAAAGAAGAGGAGCCTATCAAATATTTCACTGCGTCTGAAACAGCAACAAGGTCAAATGTCTTTGATGCTGATTTTTCATGAGGAGATCATTTCTAAGTGATTTTTTTTCCTTGCCTGTTTTTTACTTTGTTTTCATACTTTACTAAAATCTTATATAAGTAGAGGGTTTCGTTTGTGTTAGAAATAGCCAGTAAAATAAAAATATCTGAAAAAGGCATTGTCCTAGCGCAACTGAGTGAGTAGGTTAGGGTCTTTGTTAAATCTTATTATGCATCAGAAAACAAACAACAACAAAGTAAGCAGCAGAAATAACCACAAGTAATCTCACTCTCCTCCCATAAAGTTGAATAAAACAAAGAAACAAGCGAACAACAAAAAATCCCAAACTTGAAAACTTAAATTTCAATCCTGGGCTTACTTACTGAAATAATTTTTTTTGGTGGGGGTGGTGGTGGTGGTGGTGGTGGTAAATTTTTAATTTATGTGGGAATGCTTATAGGGAATATTAGTCTCAGAAAATTAAATTACAAATGTTATGAGAAAAGAAAAAGAAAGAATCAATTTATCAACTGTTGGAGTCACAGAAAGGAAGGGATTAGTTTTGTCATCTGTTTGCTTAGTGCTGCCTACATTTACAATACTTCTTTAAATGTTCTTAGTTATGGGGTTCATGTTTACAAAATGATTGACAACCTGTAATTTGCTCAGCAATTAAAAAAAAAATCAAAGACAGGCATGTCTGCGAAGATGTAAATGATTTTTTGAAAGTGTAATTTGTGGAGATAATAATTCTTTCTATGAAATTAGTGGGAGAGAAGCTCAAACCCCATCTGGGTGACTCATTCCTTTAATGGCTTCCTGCTTTACTGGACAACCCCTCTCTTCATTTGGCATTGGATTCAGGCTTACAATGAAGTGTCTATAAATTCCCGGGTCTGTGTTATGCTGGCACTTAGGTCAGCCTCCTTTAGGGAGGGGGATGAGGCAGGAAAGCACTTGCCCAAGGGTGGGGGAAATGTCTCTCACCTGCGCTGCTCAGGCATTAGGATTACAAAGTGTGGGCTCTTGACTAGGGGACCTGAAGGTGGCAGGCAGTGCAGGGCAAGGAAATCTGAAAGCCTTCTCCAGGTCTGTCCCAGCAGGTGTCACTCTAAGGCAGGCCTATGGGTCACTGTCACCCCTGTCACTGAGAGAGGGGGAAGGAGAGAGAAAGAGCCCAATGCTGAACTCAAAGACAAGATGAAGCTTTTGAGTGAATATTTTTCAACTAAGATTTTCCTTCACTCACTCACCCCTGGTTTACCAATAGCATATTGCTTTGGATGACAAGTCTGAACCTAATAGGTTGCTGTTTCCCTTCATATGTAAGGTGTAGGCTCATATTGATGTTTCCTATCCAAGCAAGCCCTGAAAATCCACTGAAACTGACATGAACTGCAGCTGATGGTCCCCAGAGAAAATTGGGAAATTTTTAAACGGAGTCCTTTCAAATATAGAACATGACACATGCTTAATTTTAAAATATTTGTTAAGTAAGCCTTATCAGGTGTCATCTTATCCATTCTGTGTCATAGTAGGACCACACGACTGAGTAGGACTACCCATAAGGTTTCAGAAACAAATCTATAGCGACCATTGCACTATGTCTGTTCATGCTCAGAGCTGCTGATGGATTCAAACTGATGGGTAGCAGTTGCTTGCTTAATCAGGGGACCAACAGGTGCCACTTATTAAATGTAGCAATGTCATTTATCAGGAGCTGCAAAAAAATATTTTAATTGGAAATCTTAAAGAATACTTTTGTGTATTTTTATTTTAATTTTTAGTAGGGAGGATTTTTAAGCAGTTTTATTGGCACATAATTTATACAGTTTGAAGGTTTAAATATACTAAAAAGAGTTGTGTTAGGGTCTTTATTAAATCTTATTATGCATCAGAAAACAAACAACAAAATAAGCAGCAGAAATAACCACAAGTAATCTCACTCTCCTCCCATAAAGTTCAATAAAACAAAGAAACAAGCGAACAACAAAAAATCCCAAACTTGGAAACTTAAATTTCAATCCTGGGCTTACTTACTGAACTAAGCAGTTTTATTGGCACATAATACCATACAGTTTAAAGGTTTAAATATACTAAAAAGAGTTGTGCAAGCATCAACACAATCCATTTTTAAGATATTTTTCATTCGTGTACTCATTAGTATTAGCACCATTACTGTTGTGCTCATTACCCACAAAGTTCCCTGTCACCACCCTAAGGCACTATGGATTGCCTGTCCTAGATTTCATGGAAAGATCATATAAAAAAGTCCCAACAATGACAAAAAAAATGAAACACACTAAAACCTCAATCCAAGAGAAAACAGAAGATAATATAAAGTAGAACACATTAAAAATGGGTGAAAAGGGACAACAAATGATAATATGTTAAATGTTAACCTATCTCTGTAGAGCACCTTCCAATGCACTCTAATTGAGAGCAGGATTATTACATCCTCAATCAACGGAAGCTCTGTGTGTATGGGGACTCTGAACATGGATTAGGGGCGCGCTCTCGCTCTCACTCTTGCTCTCTGCTGATCAGATCAGCGTGCAACTGCCTTAGCTAGTTCTCTGCTTCACCTCATGAGCTACACTAGCTGTGGGACACCCAACCCGTGCACCTTGTCGCTAGAGCTTGAGGTTCCTTCAAGACCTGCTTCACCACGCTGCTGGTGGATGCATCACTTGAGCTTGGGACTGTGGGATCCTGTTGTCTGGCTGACTGTTGGTGACCTATCCCACTGTTTGCTACATGTGGCCAGACTGCCTGCATTATTCTAGGGAAGACACAGCTGTCTGCTTCCTTGACCTTAGACCCAGCAGCTCTCGTGAGTTGAAGGACTCCAGTATATTAACTCTTCCGTGAAAGTGAGTTGAACTGAGCCCTCTGTACTGCTGTGTGGACTAATTAGCTGTTATATTCCTTCATGCTGTACATATATAGCTAGCTATCATCCATCTATCTTTCTATCTATCTATCTATCTATCTATCTATCTATCTATCATCTAACTAATCATAGGTGCCCTGGTTTTGTTTTCTAGAGAACCCTGCCTAACACAGTTGGTTTGGTTCTTCTGTGTAGGCTTAGTGGATGCCTCACTTTGATGGCTGCTTGCTTTAAGACAAGCCTAAGACCCCAAAGGAGTCCTAATGGTGTACTGGTTATACACTGGGCTCCTAAATGCAAGGTTAGCTGGTCAAAACCACCAGTTGTTCCCCACGAGATAGACGGGCTTTCTGCTCCTGTAAGAGTTACAGTATTGGAAACTCACAAGGGCAATTTTACCCTATCCTATGGGGTCACTACTGGCTCAGTGGCAGTGGGTTTGGTTTGGTTTTGGCTTTAAGAACTTAAGCACTATTATTTCTCACAGCTAGGTACCATTTAATTAAAGAACAATTAAACTTAGTTGCCATAGCCTACTAAACACATGCTCTTTGGAAACCTATGTGGGTATGCTTTCTCATTTATAAAATTGAGACAGCATCAGCATCTCCTTCCCAGAGATGTTGTGAGGATTTCATACATTATATAAAAAGAGTATCATTATCCAGATATGGAAGATGGATACTTAAGTCAACTGACTGAAAGAGATCTAGATTTGTGCCATTCCAAAAAAAAAAGATCCAACAGAATGTTCAAACTATATAATGACATTATTGCTATCACATGAAGTGAATTTTTTCTGAAGATCATCCAACAATGATTGCAGAGTTACATGGACAGGGAGTGGCTGGAGGTTCTGGTCAGATTCAGAAGAAGACCTGGAACAGGGATAACATAGCTGAAGTCACATGGATCTTTGTTCAAAGTAGAGACGACCAGAAAAAATGTTTACTTGTGTTTCTTTGCCAATATATACTAAGGTTTTTGACGCTGTGGATCTGGAACATAATAAACTATGGATAAGCTTGAGAAGAATGGGAATTCCAGTACACTTCATTGTACTTATGCCAGGCTTGTACATGGATCAAAAGACTACTGTGGAAACACAACAAGGAGATACTGTATGATTTAAATCAGGAAAGGTGTGAGTCAGGATTGTATCCTTTCACCATAATTATTCAATCTGTATGCTGCGGAAGTCATCAGAGAAGTTGGTTTATATGAAGAAGAATGTAGTGTCAGAATTGGAGGAAAGTTTAATAACATCCTTGGATGTGCAGATGACACAACCTTGCTTGCTGAAAGGAAGGAGGACTTGAAGCACATTTCTGACGAAGATCAAGGATTTCAGCCTTCAGTATGTATTAAGACTCAATATCAAAAAGACCCAAATCCTCACAACTGGACAATGGGTAAGTCATGTTAAATGGAGAAAAAGCGGAGTTGTCAAGTATTTTGTCTTGCTTGCATCCCCCTTGATGCTCAAGGAAACAGCAGTCAAGAGATGGAAAGAGGAGTTGCATTGGGTAAATCTGCTGCACAAGAGCTCTAGAGAGTCTTTAAAAGCAAGAATATTTCTTTGAGGATGAAGATGTGCTCAACTCAAGTCATCGTACTTTAGATTGCCTCATGTGCCTGTGGAATTTGGACATTGGATAAGGAAGATCAATGACGAATGGCTGCATTTGAATTATGGTGATGGAGAAAACTATTGAAAGTACCATGGTGTGGCAAAAGGACAAACCAATCTGTCTTGAAAGAAGTATGGCCAGTAAGCTTCTTAGCGGATGAATGGCAAGACTTTGTCTGACATACTTTGAACATATTCTCAGGAAAGACCAATCCCTGGAGAAGGACATCATGCTTGGTCAAGTGGAGGGGCAGAGTAAAAGAGGAAGGTTCTCAAGAAGATGGGTTGACAAATGGCTACAACCAGGGTATCAGAAATAGGAACAATTGTGAGGATGCTGCAGGACCAGGCAGTGTTTTGTTCTGTTGTCTTGTAGGGTCACTATGGGTCAGAACCAACTTGATGGACTTAACTACACCAACAGTGGGACCCAACCAACCAGTCAGCCACCTACCATCAAGTTAACCCAGATGCATGGCAATTCCATGTGTGTCAGAGTAGAACTGTGTTCTATGAGGGTTTCTTTAGAGGTAGATCAGGAGACTTTTCTTTTGAGTCAATTAAAGTTAGATCTGAATCACCAACTTTCAGAAATAGGTAGATATCATATATACACGAGTATACGCCGACCCAAATATCAGCCGAGGCATCTAATTTTACCACAAAACTGCCTAAAAAATGTGCTGAAAAGCTCAGCTTATACAGAAGTATATGTGGTAGATAGATTCATATTTTTACAATATCTGAAATGTAATATAAACGGGAATAAACAGTATGCTCATATTCCTCTTGTTCTGGGAGCATCCAGATGCTGCTCCTGAGAGTGAGTCGTTTATGATTTTTCACTTGGGTGATTGACTGCATTTCTCTAAATAATATACGGTAAAGTTGCCTCTCTTGATTTAGTGATGTATGTATTTACTTCTGGTTAAAACAGGCTATAGATCATTTCTCTGAAGCCACCATTCAAACCTTTCTTCTTTACTTCCTGTATTGATTAGCTTTTTTTAAAAAAATAAATAATACAAATTGAAATATGTATTTTGCATTTGGTACAGATTGGCTCCTTTCTGTTGCAGAGAATGTATGAGGGGTCTCCACTCCATTAAATTCTTATCCTCAGTTTCTGCTTCCTAACTTCAATCATTTATGCTTTTCCTCCAGATGACAATGTGTCTTAGGGTTTGTTAGCATTCACTAATGGCCCCGGTGGTGCTGTGGGTTAAGTATTTGACTGCTAACTGCAAGGTCAGTGACCCAAACCAACCTGCTGTTCTGTGGGGAAAGGGGGGGACTATCTTATCCTACAGTTCCTAATCTGATAGACAGATACAGCCATCGAGACATGGCAGTATGGGTAAAAACCAACCAACCAACCAGCCAAACAGTTAAATATATCAGTGACACAGAATAGATAACCTAGAAATGAGAGTCCATAAATCCAGTCACCTCATCTTTGACAAAAGACCAAAGGCACTGGAGAAAGGGAAGTCTTTCCACAAATGGTGCCGGAACAACCGGGCATACACATGAACTGGAATTAATTTAGAGGAAGAGGTTACATATTCCACAAAGACATCAAAATGAATCATAGACACAAATTTAAAACATAAAACTGTACAAGTTTTAGAATTAGCATAGGAGAAAATGTGGCTGACCATGGGTTTGCAAAGACTTTTTTGATAAAGCATCAAAAGCGTTATTATCCATAAAATTTAAAAAAATAAGTAGGCCAAGTCCGTATGTGAGGCTATGATTCCGACTGTTACAGCAGACCTTACACTTTCCTTTGTTCTCTGAGTCCCAATGAGCCAGCACGGAAGTAGGTTGGGAAGCACTAATGTAGGGATAGATTCCATGTGAAAGATGATGGTTGTTTCAAAGAGTCTTCCTGTACTCACGCCATAGAAATAATAATAGTGGTGCAGACCAGTCACTGAGTACTTACTGTGTCCCTGGCAGCAGCCATATAGATTTAAATATTGGCAATTCGCCTACAAAGTAGAAATTATTACCAGGTCTGGCTTGCATGTGAAGAAAATGAGCCAAGAGGATAAATATCAAGCTTAAGAACAGAACGTGGAAACAAACAGGGATTGTTTTGACTCCAGAGCCAATTTTCTTTACTATTATATGTACATTCCGGAATTGGGAGACAGCATCTCACAGCAGAACATGAGAATTTAGTTCTAAATTCTAATTCTAATCCAACCCATCTTCCTCCCACTTTAGGGATCGTTAAAAATAAATCATCAAACAGACCATCCCAAGTCCATGCCACTTAGCATTAAAGTGTCCCATTGGATCTTTAGTGTCACTTTTTCTGAAATAAGTCACTGGGCCTTTCTGCCAAGTCACCACCTGGTGGCTCAAACCACATACCTTTGGATAAGCAGTGGAAGCTTCACGATATGTGCCAGGCAGGGACTTCAAGACTATCAGGGATGTTGCTTTCCATTAAAAAAAAAAATCATGCCTGGCCTGTAACAATGCCTGACATCAATTCAGATCTATCAACTCACTGCCATCCAGGTGATAATCTTACCAACCTTATAAAATGGGGTAGAACTACACCTGTGGGTTTCCAGGACAGTGACTCTTTCCAAGAGAAGAAAGCCCCATTGTTCTCCCGCAGAGTGATAGAGGATGTTTAACCGTTGGCCTCCCAGCAGCCAAATATGTCATACCTACTCCACCTGGCTCCCATCAGCATGGAAGACAGTGAAACACGACTGCCAAGCCCTACAGGACACTTTAACATGTATCCTTAATTTTAAGTTGCAGTTTTTATTCCTTTCAAGATATATTTCTATTTTAACCAGACATTGCTTTTGGGTAAACTCGATTTGACCCTGAAGGCATGAACTCATGGCTGACAGATATTTTGTAAAAAGAGAGAAAATGATATTAGTTGGACTGCTGGCTCTAGAATTCTCTTTTACTGCCAGTCTAGACGTGATGATTGCACAGTGGTCCAAGTGCTCAGCCAGGAGCCCAAAGGTCGAAGGTGGGAATCTATCAGCAACTCCAAAGGGGAACGAGGTGGCAGTTGGCTTCCTTAAAATATTTAAGTTTTTGAAACCCAATGAGGCAGCTTTAATTTGTCATGTAGAGTTGGTAAGAGTGCTAATTAACCGGATGGTAATGCGTTGGTATGAGATGTGATTTTGAAACAGGCTTTGATGAGACAGCTTGGTTTCACAGCTGAGCTTCCCGGAGCTGGGTATAGACAGGTACACTGCAGAAAGAGTGAGAAAGTTCTCTAAATAATAGAAGGAGGATGGCTATGATGTGTGCACAGCATGCTGAATGTGGGCATGTAAAAGAAAAAGACAAGGAAAGGTCAAAGGAAAAGGGAAAGAAAATAGAGTGCTCATGGAAAGAAAATAGAGAGGAATTACACGTGATTCTTCTCCATTGACTCCCACATCATCGACTGGTTGTTTTTCTTTTCTTTTAATTGCAAGACCAGTGTTAAAACTGATTATTATAATATTGGTGAAAGATACTGAGTGTTGCAACTGGTAGGCTGTTTACAAATGAAATGGAAAGAAAAGGAGACAAGACAATCTCCTTCCAGAGCTCAGGATAGCAATTGTGGTGGGACTGGAGGCTAGAGGAGTCTATTTTAGATGATACATGTAATTGTTTCACTCTGTCAAATTAAGGGGCCTGGATTCCCCTGAAAATATGGAAAACTGGACACAACAGTATGTCTGGAAACTGATTATGGAAGAAGTTGTACAATTATGTTTGATCTGATTGAACTATGGAATGATATGATGTATGTATTAACTCCCAAGTTAGAGCAAAATAAAATAAAATAAAAGCATAGATCTAGGAATGAGTTCTGGGCTCACACTAAATCCTAGCTCCAACTTAAGAACATTTCATTTTGACATCATGGATCTGCTCAATACTCAGCTTCATGAAATGACCACTGAAGAGAAGGGTGTTACTGAGAAGTGTGGTCAAGAAAGCAGGTGATGCCTGACTCTCGATCTAAGTAGTGTCCCGGGTCTTAAAGGCTTGTATTCAAACAAACAGCCATCAAAGAGAGGAGCCAACTAAGTCCACCCAGAAAAAAGCATACCAGCTTATGTAATTCAAAAATGACAATTGCACAATTTGAATATGGTGAAGAGAGCAGCATCAGAGTTAAAATTATGAACACCCAATTTGGAAAATGTTATGGAAGACAGTGTGAGCCTAACACTCATCTGCAGAGTTGGTAGACCGAGCTACTGGAAGATCCTGTCTAGCCAAAGGCAACAGTCCTAAACAGCCTTACTGCCAGGCAGAGACCATTGTAATTCTGATTATGCTGGATCAAACTCCATTCCAGGCCAGTTGCCCCCCCCCCCTGTAGACATGACCCAAATTTGTACTGGGTACAAGAATCTCTTAGCTGTCCCCTTACAAAGTATTTCTCCCCTGACTTTTGGAACATTGATGGGATTCTTCTCCCTCTTTCACATAATTTGCATTTGCCTTTATACAAGTATGATGTTATTATCTCTACCACTTTAGTGCGACTTGTCTTGCCTTGTTTCCTGTTGGGTTTTCCAGCTTTGAAGCACAGGGGAATGGATGTATGATGATAATAACTGTTACAATGTGTTGTAGGGAGTCCAGAGGTGTGGGATGGGTGATGGGGAGGGAAGGTGACATCGGGAGTGAACAGTGAGAGTGGGGGAGGGAGCACTAGAACTGAGTGACTGCACAGCTCAGTTTGGTGGAGAGGTGGGGGTCTCTCCATGGTGTAGGGATGGGGGTCTCACAGATGGGTGTGGTAGTGATTGTAAAACTCCCCTTGATGTGATTGAACTATTGAACTGTTCAGTTGTCTGATGTGTGAATTGTGTACCAATAAAACTGTTGAGAAAAGAAGAAAAAAAAATTTTTAAACACTCTCCAGAACAACAGAACCAACAGAAGAGAGTGAGGGGAGGGGAAAGGAGGAATGGAGGGAGACAGGGAAGGAGGAAAGGACTACGAGGAAGAGGGAGAGTAGGGAGCTTGATGTGAAGGAACTGGCTCGGCTCATACTACTTTTGCAGCAGTAATATGTTGCAACAAATCCCAAATCCATAGACCAGGTGCAGGCTGAAACTCAGATAATCTGGAGTCTGAGAAACAAAAGCCAGGCAAGCTTGGAACTCCAGCAAAATGCGTGTATTACTGCCTGAGGCAGAACTCTGCTTTGTGAATTCTCTGATTGGATGGGGATGAACTACTTACAGAGGGGATTTCACTTCACTTGAAGGCCGGTTGATTTCATTAATCATATTTCCTAAACTAGTGTGTGGACAAACAACTTGGGACCATTGTATAGCCAAACTAACATTGAAAATGAACCCTGGCAAATAACAATATCACAGTCACTAGGCTGTAAGTTTACTGTCCAAAAACTGTCCCTAGACCTCCTTCAGTACTCTCCAAGGGTAATGGCAAATATCTAACCCATGTAAAAATCTCCAAGAACAACACATACATAAGACTGATGGTATAAACAAATAAATAAATAAACCAAAAAAAATCCAATCTAATAAAAATTAACTATGATATAGTTACTTCTTATTGTGTATAGCAATAGTTTCACTCTCAGTATTATATAGAATTCCAGTGTATGGATGGATATATTCCAACATTCTATTGTTGGTGAACCTCAAATAGTTTCAGTTTAGGAGTAGTGTAGCATCATTAATATAAGAATGTAGACATTCTTATACACGTTATTTTGAAAATATGTGGACATATTTATATGTTTCTTTATGCCTGTATTTGCCAAAGTCCAGTTGGTTCATAGAATATTATATATGATGTATTTACTTTCAGTAAATAATGTCAAAGAGTTTTCATAGTCATTATATTATTTAACCAACACTTGCTGGACAGTTTGTCGCATGGTAGCTTGGGTGTTGCACTGTGGTTTGAAGCAATGTAACCTTTATTTTAAACAGCAGCAGAGACACTCATGGTGAGCAGATTTCAGCAGAGCTCCCGACTATGAAGAAGGAGTCTGTCTATTAGCTTATAAATGGCAGGATAACGTTGTCTGTCATATGTGAGCCCCTCAGCTCTGTGGCACTCAAAATAGGACCGAAGAAGAGCCACCTTTTCAAAGTAGAATGGAGCATAATGGCTCAAATGAGTAAAGGTTTGGGGACCTTCATTTGCTGATGGGACTTGACTCAAAATGAGAAGAAGCAACTGCGAACATCTAGCAATAATTGGGACATAGAATATGGAAATATGAATTTAGGACAACTGGTAGTCATCAAAAGTGAAGTAGAAAATATAATGATCAATATCGTAGGCATTAGTAAGCTAAAATGTACTGGTCTTACGCCAACTTCTTCATTCTAAAGTTAATGGAACATTCAATGAAGCTGTTTCGATAACTATAGGTGATTGAATTCTGAGAGCTGAAAAGAAAGGAAAAGACAGCAGTTGGGAAACGTCGTTTTGGTGACAGAAATGAAGCAGGGGAGAGCATGATAGAATTCTCTCCAAGTCCAAGAGCTTCTTCATAGCAAACATTTCTTCAGCAACACAAATGGTGACTTGATACATGGAGCTTCCTGAACCAAATGCTCAGGAAACAGACTATCTCTGTGGGAAGCAGTGATGGAGAAGCTCACTATCAGCAGCCAAAATGAAGCCAGAGGCCAATTGTGGAGCAAACCATTCATGTATAATGGCTGTTCATATCTAACAAATTGTTAGCTGCGCAAGTTTAGGTTGAAGTTGAAGAAAATTAAAACAAGAACCAGAGCATGACCTTGAGTATGGTTTCTGGATTCTGAATCCACCTGGATTCTGAGAACATCTGAAGAATACATTTGGCACATTGAACACTAGGGACCAAGCCTCACAGCTGTGGGACAACATCAAAAACATTACACAGGAAGAGAGTATACGGACAGTCATTACAAAGACAGGGAGGAAAGAGAGGATCAATATGGATCTCAGAAGAGACTCTGAAACTTGCTCTTGAACTTAGAGTAGCTATAGCAAACAGAAGAGACAATGAAATAAAAGAACTGAACAAAATATCCTTAAGAGCTTTCGTGAATTCGCATATTATACAAGTCTATAGTTAAGTCGCCTTTAAAAAAGAATTGTATTCATGTCATCACAATCAGTTCTAGTGCTCCCACCCCGCTCCTGCATCCATTATTTGCTGCCCAGTTCCCCTCAACCTTCCTACCACCCATCCCTGATAAATCGTTACATCAGTTGTTTCTATGCATCCATTCTTTTAGGGAAACCTAAAAGAAACAATAAAAACAAAACAGAAAGAAATAATTATAATTATACTTTTGTTTCAGTGAATGACCAAATGATTAAAATCCAAACAAGAGACTTGCTACAATCAGAAAATAAGTCTGCCCTTTGTACTCCCTCAGGATTTCCCTGCTCTGCTATCTCAGTTGTTCTGCCACAAACCTTTAGTGCTTTGCCTAGGTGTCTTGGGGTCAGACCGAGTCAATCCCGCCACTGAGTCTCTAGTGTTGTCCCCTATAGGGCCATGGGTCAGTGAGGGATGTCATATCTCATAGTGGGATCAGCCATATGGTCTACTCTGGGCATTGGCTGTTAGGAGCAGGGATATCATCTTCCAGGCCTGGTGGGCCAGGATGTGCTCCACTCTCTCTTCCTCCCCATTCATTTGCTCTTGTGTGCTTTGATCAGACATGCCTCTCTCCCCTAGCTGCAGTTTCAGTGCTGTCCTGTAAAGTAAATTCTTCTGTGGGGAGGTGCAAGGAGGAAGTCTTTTAAAGAAGGGATTGACACAGTGTCTTTAACAATGGGCTCAACTATAACAAAAAGTGTGAGGTTCATGCAAGGCCAGATAACGATTCAATCTGTTATGCACAGGGAGGTTTTGAGTGCAGACATGGCTGCACAAAATAACAAAATATTAATTAACGTTTCTTTCCGTTATATAGGAGAATTCTAGTTGTTCTGTGTCTTAATTGGCATTTGATAGAGTTTACTTTTTAATTTTTATCCATTATAGTGAAAATGAGTGGTATCAGGCTTTGACTTAATGTGTTATGTCCCTAGAGAGTAATAAACTTGGACATTTTTCATATTTTTATTAGACATGTAAGTCATAATTTATTAAGTGCCTCTTCAGTCATTTGCCTAATCAGGTTGCTTTGTATTATCCTTTTAATATATAAATTACTCACACAGCTACTGCGTCCATTTCAGTTCATATAGGCATGAGATAGTGTTGCTGAGGCTGTAACTCTTTCCAGGGGCAGGCAGCCTCATCTTTGAACTTTGGAGCAGCTGTTGGTTTGGACCACTGACTTTGACTGAATTAATATGTAGGCGTTCTTTATTCTGAATATGAATTTTTATTCCGGGGTTGACATGGTGGTCTGTCTTTTTACTGATAAAATTGAATCTTTTGGTAGACGGAAATTCTGAATTTCAACATTAAAAACAAAAATCTCAGTGCCATCGAGGCAATTTTGACTCAGTGATCCCACTGGATCTCTAAGTCTGTAAATATTTATGGGAGCAGAAATATTCATCTTTCCCCTCTGCAGCAGCTGTTGGCTTCAAACTACTGACCTTATGGAGAATGGATCATCACATATTTCACTATGCTACCAGGACTCAATATAGTTTGATACACCTTGTTATCCCCCTTTGTGGTTAGCACCCTCATGTTCTGATAAAGAATTCATTTCCTATTCTAAAACTATAAGTCAATATTCTTAGATATATTCTTTTTATGTCTTCATTGTTCTGTATTTCACACTGAAGTCAGAAAAACATTCCATAATAATTGTGTTGGGGATGGGTTGTATAGTCTCTCAGCATTATGTTTTATTTGTTCTTCGCACTATCCAGGTAGCCCCCACTCATGGAGCACTAGAGAGTGTCAGAATGTATGTCATGCAGATCTTATAAAGGACCTAGCTGAGCCAAGGCTGGTTGTAATTGAACCTCCTCTTTCAAGCCTGTCATTTAATTTTTAAGCATCAAGAAACTGTGAGAAACTATTCTGCATCTCTGACATATTTTTGTTTGTTTCCTTTAAACTCTTGCACAATAAACACCAACCAAACCAGCTGTTGTCTAGTAGAGTCTGACTCATGGTGGCCCAATGTGTGTTAGAGTAGACTGTGCCCTGGAGGGTTTCCAGTGGCCAATTAATCAGAAATGGATCACCACTTGTCTTCTGGAGGCACTTTTGGGTGGACTCTCACCTCCATCGTGCAATGAGCAACTGATTCTCTTGACGGTTATCAAGACCTAGGAAATCTCTTGTGCCAGAAATCAAAACCAACTGCTATCAAGTTGATTCTGATGCATGGTAATGATAATACAGGACCGAATAGGACTACCTGTAAGGATATCTGAGCCACTACGTTTTTATAGTTGTAAAGAGCTTCATTTTTCTCCGACAGAGCAGCTGCTGGGTTTGAACTGCCGACTCTGTGTGTATCTCAGTGCTTATCCAATCATGTGAAGAAGACACTTATCTAATAATGTAAAGCCAATGCTTATCCAATCATGTAAGGGAAAATCCATTCTGCCTTCAGTTTTGACACTTGTCATTGTATCACTGCCAAACAATATCAGTGTATTGGATTCTCTTTCCATCTTCTGAAGGCTAATTGCAGATGCTCAACTTTCCACTACCTAAAAGTGGAATATGCTCCCAAGAAAAAGCAATTTCAGATGATATTGTGTTTCCAGTTCTTTCCAATTTGGCCAGTTCCTGTCTGCTATGGCCTCACCTCTAACTGATGGTGATTTGGGCTAAGTTCGTTATCCCCAAATTGATCATTTCATACTGAAGTAAATGGTGCGGGGGGTGGGGGAACGGTAGAGGAGGTGAGAGGGCTCTGCTGGGTAATCAACCACACCTTGCCAACACGGAGTTTCAAGTGATATGACCGCACTCACAATCACCGCTTTGCTAATTCCTTAGCAAGCCTCCCAATGGTAACCCAGAGAAAAGGGACGGCTGACACTTCCTTCGGAGCGGTTTTCCATCATCGGGAATTTAGTTCATTCCTCTATGTTTGTTGATTCTGAATTTCTCTAACGTATGACTTCTGACTTCCTTCGTAATGTGTGGGCTCAGACCTAGGCTCACCCATTCCATGCTCCCCTGGGTTGCCTAATTTTCCTCAAATAGATGGGTAGTTATTGTTGTACTTTTGTTTACGTGAATGACCAAATGATTAAAATCCAAACAAGAGCCTTGCTACAATCAGAAATTAATCTCTCGGCCACTTCCTAGCACATGCGGGGAATCTCAGAGTTCAGTGCACTCGCGTTCTGAATTTGTGTTTGTCTTGCCATGTTTTTGTACTCTGAATATACTTTAAGTCTCACAGCACATTTTGATTATTGTTGCACACTCCGTGTTTATTTAGTTTGGGCCAGATATTTATGAATCCGGGGGTTCCTTACTCGGTGTTAAATGTTCTTTTTATTTCCCTCTGATTATTTTTCTTTCTCTCCAGGAACCTTTCCATTGTTATTTTCTGTGACACCGTCAGTGAAGCTTCTCTCAGTTAAGTTTCTTCCTGCTCACTCTGCTTGGGTGTATACACATTTTTGAATTTCTAGCTTGAGAACCATCTCAAGTTTTGCAAATACTTCGACCATTTTCTCCTCAAAAAGAGCTTCTGAAGAATATTCTCTCTCTTTTCTTGGTCGCTGCTTTTCTCTCTCCTTTCTATAGTGCTGCAATGACAACTATTGAGCCATCTCTTGTCTGTGTATGTGTGCATGTGAGAGTGTAGTTTTGAAGTTTTCTAGTCTACAAAGACTTACATTTTCTATTGGCCTATGTCGCAGACTATTAGATTTCTCTTACACTTCTTTTTTAATCCCACATTTTTAATAACTCATGCATTACATTTCTATTATTAAATATATATCTTTGGTACTGCAATTCCGCTGGATAATTTTTAAAGATTACAGATACCTGGTATGCTTGTACCTGCATCATGTGTTTTGTCAGGAGTCCAGGGGGTGCTGTGAGTTAAATAGTAGGCTGTTAATTGCAAGCTTGGAGTTTCAGGCCCACAGCCACTCAGAGAGAGAAAGATTCTCATAAAGATTTCGTTTCAGAACCCCAAAGACCACCAATTCTACTGTCTAATAAGCTCACCAACAGGTGACACTGGGTTTCTTATATATTTTACGGAATATATTTATTGGTTGTTTAACATCTGTAGCTAGTAATTTCAACATTTACTGAATATCAACTCAATCGGAGATTGAAAAATCTCCAAGTTTTTGTTGTGTAGAGAGCCTTCTACAATTCTTTGATTCTTGCCTAAAACAAGAAATTGGCCAAAGTCATATGATAGTCTTGACTACCTCCGTAGCTTTCTGAAACCTTTAATAGATTTCAGTGTAAGAAAAAAGATATTGCTAACCAGGTTTCTTGGATGGGTTTAGCCCAAACAAAACATGTTTTAAAATATTTCTGTGATCAGTGGATAGAAGGTCTGCAAGTAAAAAAAAAAAAAAGCAGGAAATTAACACAATTTGTTTTAGTTTCATTAGAGTGCTTTCAAACAAAAGCCCAATGAAAACAGTGGCTTCAGGGGGCTCTCCTGGACAGTGGTCAGCTCAGAAGTTTCTGGTTCATCTTTATAGATTTTCTTGAAGGACACAGGAAAATTAGAGGAGCGTATTATGACAAAGTTTGCCAAAACTTGAAATGCACATTGATGAGAAAATATAGGAAACGTGCAGTTATGTTTGCTTTGCTGTTTCATAAACCCAGTGAACCTACTCATTCTTTAAGTGCAGTGAGGGCTTTGCTCATAATTTTCTTGGGAAACCTTACCCTATCCACCCTGAACCCTAATCTTGCCAGTTCAGATTTCATTTTCCTTTCAAAGCTCAAAGAACACTGAAAAAAAACATGATGTAAGTTTCTCAAGAGTGTCAAACATGCAATTTTGACATGGTGGAAGAACAAAAAAAGCAGAATTCTTGGCATAAAACTTAGAGATGTGGAAACACTGCTTTCAGAATTGTATAGACTTAGATGGAGGATATTGAGAAACAATTGCTGTATATTGATATAATATGATATAAATAATATAGTATATTATGATATAGCATGAATAATATAATACACACAGACAGACACACATGTACACACACAGAGAAAGAGACAAAGACAGAGAGGTTTGCACTGGATTGCTAACCTAAAGCTTGGAGTTTCCAGTTCACCTACTGGTGCCAAGGAAGAAAGGCCTGGCAGTCTGCTTCAATCATACCCCCAAACCCCTAACCAAACTCATTGCCATCAAGACCATGTGGACTCCTAGTGACCCTATAGGGCATGGTAGGATGGTGACTTGTTAAGGGGGTAGAAAACACCAGCTTTCTCCCTTAGACATCCAAGTAAACTAGGAAACAAGTCTCCTATGTTACAAACAGTATCTCTCTCTGGTTTGGGCTTCATGGTGATGTGCCCTTCAAAGAAGTGGGGAAATGCCCCTTCACCTTTCACTTTTTGGAAGAATTTATAATTGAATCTTTTAAGTTGCCTATTAAGATCTTTTCTTTCTTCTTAAGCCAATTTAGGTACTTTTTGTGTTTCCAGGAATTTGTCCATTTCATTGAGATTATCTAATTTACTATCAGGTGATTGTCCACGATACTCTCTTCCTTTTGATGTTTGTAGTGTTGATTATAAATGGCTCACTTTCATTTCTGATTCCAGAAAGTCCCCAGTTATCTCTGCTTCCTTGTCAGTCTTGTTCAAAGTTTTTATTTGAACTGTTTCTATTGTTTTTATTGAACTGTTAAGGTAAACAATCCCCCGATTGTTTGATTGTGGTTGATTTTCTCTGTCATTTTCCTATTTCATGTTGCATTTATTTATATCCAGGTGTGCTGTCATTAATTTTCTTCCTTCTGGTACCTCTGTACTTAGTTTGCTTTCTCTAATGTCTCAAGGCATGAAGTTTTGCTCTGGATTTGAAATCTTTATTTTTCAAAACCATTTTTATTGGGACTTAATGCAGAAATCCCATCGTTCCATAGTTCAATTGCATCAGTCAGTATTGTACAATCGCTAGCACAATCAGTCTTAAGACACCCTTTGCCTTCTTGAATGCCATGACATCAGTTCCCTTTGGCTTTGTTGCCCACTGAGCGTTTCCTTCAGAGCACTGCCTTCAGTGCAGCTCAGCCATTGTGGAACATCATAATTCCATTTTCAATTGATCCTAAGAATTGTCTGATTTCCCTCTTGAATTCTTTCTTGACCCATTGTTGTTTAATAGCATGTTACATGATAACATAGTAACTTAAGAGTATTTAATTTCTGAATATTTGTATATTCTCTAGTTTTCTATTTGCTACTAATCTCAGGGCCATTCCATTGTAGTTGGAACTTTGAATAATTTTCATTTTGAAAGACTTATTGGAATCTAGCACACAGTATATTTTGGAGAATAACCCATGTGCCCTGGAGAAGAATGTGTATTATTTGGGTATTGGGTCCAACGCTCTCTATATGTCTGTTAGATTTAGTTAGCACTGATTCAGAGCAAAGAGGCGTTCAGTCCTTCAGACAACTTCAGACAGAGAGGAACAGATGTACTTCACCACCTGCCAGAAAGATCTGCCTTGCTCACACCAGAGCCAGAGATCATGGTCTCCTCCACCACAGACTCTTCCACAGACCCTGCCAAACCCTAAGGGGAAGGGGGAGAGACAGTAAGAGAAAAGAAAATTTCCTACCAGTTAAAAGTGAATTCTTAATTTTTTGTTTTAGTGCACCATTAAGTGTTGCAACCCTTTACTTTTTGTCCTGAGTACTCACTTGAGAGTTTATAGAAGTCTAGTTGCTTTCCTATGAGGAAAGTCCGAGTGGACACTGTTTATCTCCATGAAGGTCAGGGAAGGTTGGGAGAGTGGTTTTCTGGGTTATCTATCATATTATTTTTAGGACTGAAATATCACTTTGCCTGACTCTGAGCTAACTAGACATATATATAACATTGCACCACAGTCATGTGTATACAACTGCCTTTCACTACCTCTCTCTTACTGGGAATCTCCTGAAGGATAGACATGTTTCAGAGGGTAAATATGGACTCCTGTAGACTCCAGCATACAGTACTGATGTGACCAGCCATGTCATTTGTAGAGGTCAATACATAAAAGAAATGCGTGGCCCCTTCATTCTGAAAGTATTAAGGGTTGAAGACAACAGGAACCAATTAAGCCAAGAGCCAGGCTTACCTAAGAGGGAAGTTCTGTACTTCTGTACAGGTTGCAAACCCAGGAGAGCAGCCTGATCGGTGGACTCAGGAAGCACTTTAGAGAAGCAGACTAGATCAGCTTCAACATTTGTTCCTTTTGCTCATTTGAATTGTAATTTGTTGGAATGTTTCAGGATACATTCTGTATTTCCAGAGGTATAATAACTTATTTCCTTCTCTTTTATACCTCAGTAACTCTCGCCATTTAACATTTTGCAGGCAAGAAGCTGTTGACAAAAATTAACAAGGACACGTTTTCAATATTAATTTATTCTGAATAATTTATATCTGAAAAAGTGGGGACTTCCCTCTTTAACTGTTGACAGGGGGCAGGGATGATTAAAATTATATTACCTGAACGAATAGGCAAAACAATGTTCAAAATATTTTTATGTGCAGCTGTAAGATTACACATACATGTGGGAACATCAGGAATATCTGTGTCTCATCAAATGTTTGCCTGTCTCTCTGAGGACATCCTTAGTAATTTCTCTAATCTATGGTTACTTTCGTCCATAGTCTGCACACTGCTAATGTCAGCATTCTGCCTACAGACACCTAAGGGTTTTAACAACTTTGACAGAGATTTTCACTGCGCAAGCACTAAATTGTACTAATCTGTGAAATAATAAAATGTGCTAAATGGCGCACAGCATGATGTATTTGCATAATTCTTTGAAATGCCTCCAGTCTCTTAAAAGTATTAATGGAAAAGTTCTCATATTTGTTCATTAGGGATTTTCTCTTTATATGTGTGAACTATGGGCTGTAACTTTGCTGTGTGGTCTTTCACAACACATTTGCAGGACATACATGGCATTGAAGAAAACTTTATCATAATACAAATCATAAACTTCTAGAACTAAGAGTGGTTAGAAAGGTTCAAAGATTATATGAATTGAACACCACAGGCACATCATTCCTAAGTGTTTGACAATGAAATCCACATCAGTGAGACTTTGCCATTTTGATCCATAAAAGGGTAGTGTGTTTGCTTAGTAATATAATTTTAAAAAAATTATGCTTAACTAATATAATGCCTCTCATTAAAAAAAACCTTACAGTCATGGGTTCTGGGACAATAGTTTCCTATGGAGTCTGGGATAAGGGCTGTTTCTTATAAGTGTTATTAATTGTCAAGAGAGAAGAGAGAATTATGATAGGTTCAACTTCTCTTCCAAGATAATTTTTGATCCCAGAAGAAAATGTTACATCATCTCACTTTTCCACGAATGTATCCAATTGCTCACAATCCAATTATTTTAGCATATGAAATCTAATACGTTTGTAGAAAGATAATGCCTGTTATGCACTAGCACTTAGTTGATTAAAGATCAGGAGTTTCATAATGTAATTTACTATTTGAAAATGTCTTTGGAGGAAAGCTGCTGTTGACTGGAACGGAACAGCTTCTGGTCCTGCGCCCTCCGCACAATCGTCCTTGTGGTTGAGCCCCTGGTTTGAGCCGCCGTTTCAATCTATCTTGTCAAGGGCCCTCTTGTTCTCATTCCCTCTACTCTACCAAGCATGATGCCTTCTCCAGGAACGGGTCTCTGCTAACAAGTGCAGAGTACTTTGGGCAACATATTCTTTCCCTGCATCACAATTCAGGTGTCTGGCATTTTCCTGGTTTTTCCTATTCACTCTGCATGTGTCCCAGGCCATTGAAAATGCCCTGGATTAGCTGCTCCTTAGTCCTCCAAGTCACAGCCTTACTTTCAACACTTTTTTTTTAAATCCTGTGATAATCTTTATTTATTTTTTTCCAATCATTTTATTAGGGGCTCATACAACTCATATCACAATCCCTACATACATCATTTGTGTAAAGCACATTTGTACATTCATTGCCCTCATCATTCTCAAAACATTTCCTCTCCACTTAAGCCCCTGGCATCAGCTCCTCATTTTTTCCCCTGCCTCCCCGCTCCCAACTCCCTCATGAGCCTTTGATAATTTATAAATTATTATTTTGTTATATCTTGCCCTGTCCGATATCTCCCTTCACCCACGTTTCTGTTGTCTGTCCCCCAGTTCCTTGTAATCGGTTCCCTCTTTCCAACCCACCCTCCGTCTATGCTACCAGTATTGCCACTCACCCCACTGGTCCTGTAGGGCTCATGTTCCCTGGATTCCCTGTCTGGTAAGGCATGATCAAGGGTAATGTAACAAAGAGGAATTGCTGAAACCCTGGTGGGGACTGGACATTTCCCCGGAGGAAAGTCAAGGGAAATAGAGAAAAGAGCTAGGAGGCAAAGGGCATTTATAGAGGTCTAGATAAAGACTTTTCAACACTTTAAAGAGGTCTTGTACAACAGATTTACCCAATGCAATACATCATGGGATCTCTTGACAACTGCTTGCAGGAGCATTGGTTGTGGATGCAAGCAGAACAAACCGACAGAGGAGTGGTGGAGGTGGAAGGGAGTGCAGAGGTACTGAGTGTTTTCAGTGATGCATGCACACATGAGAGTAAGTGAAAAAACATTGCTGCCGGGGATCCAGCTCCTACATGCAGGGTTTTTTTTTTGTCCGCACAAGAAATGCTTTAGTAGTGCTGTTGGGTAAGAGTTGGATAATAACCAAATGTAAGCCTGGGAGTTCAAACCCGCCAGCCTCCGCGACAGAGGAAAATTAGGCTATTGACTGCTGTAAAGATTACAAAGTCCTTGAAAGACTTTGGGAGCAGTGGTGGTATTCAGCCTGTGAGCACACGTTGAACAGACCTGATCCTGATACGTATTTTGTTTTGTTTCTGCAAAATGGTTGTTAAAAATGGCACTTATAATAAGGGTTCTATCTAAGGTGAGTGGCTGCCCATCAGCCCAATATGGAAATCACCAATTCACATTTCTTACTCTTCTTTAATGTGTATTCTATGCAGTGTATTCTAATTCTATTCTGTTCTAATATTCGAAACATCCATAGTAAGGTTCACTTCAACCGTAAAACAAACAAACAAAAACCTTCACTGACATCTAGTCAGTGCTGACTCATGGTGACCTCCTATGGTTTTTGAGGCTGTAACGATTTAAGGGAGTAGAAAGCCCTGTGTTTCTCCCATGGAGCTGCTGGTGGTTTCAAACTGCTGACCATGCAGATTGCAGCCCAACACTAACCACTACACCACCAGGGCTCCTTTTTTATTTTATTTTTTTAACTTTTGTGTATTAGTCTGGGTACTTTGGAGAAACAAATCCACAGCAACTCATGTATAAGAGAGAGTTTTATGTAAAGAAAATGTGCAT
>NW_022103928.1:50103372-50104986 GCF_000313985.2 Echinops telfairi
CCCCCCAGCATCACAATGTGCATGCTCTTCTCCCATAGGGCTGTCCTATGAAAATTTCCCTGGGGAACCTCGCCTGACACACACCTTCCCCTGTGCTGATCTTCACCCTTCAGACTTCCTTATGTTCCAAAAACTCAAAGAATATTGAAAGGGAATCTGAGCTCAGTCCCCTGAGGATGCCAAAGTTGCTATTTTGACATGTGAAACAGAAAAATGCAGCATTCTTCAGGCAACAGTTAGATGGAAACAGCTCCTTCAGAGGAGGGTAGACCGAGACAGAGGATGTGTTGAGAGAAAATAGCTTCATTTAAAAAATATTTTAACAAAGATATCTATGCTTACCCACAGATTTCATAGAATCAATCAAATTAGAAGTCATTTCTACCTTTTGGAAAATGACTGTCATCGTAGAAATTATTTTCATATTTGCTAGTATTTTATCTCATGAAATATATCAAAACTATTAGCAGTTTCATAAATAAGCACTATTTCCTTAGAGACCCTCTTTTCGTATGGATATTCTCTGTGCATTGCTTGTTGACTTAGTAGAAATCACATGACTGAAATATCATTCAGTATTTTAAATGTTAAGCAAAAGGAAATGGTAAGCCAAGTTGAGCTACAGACAGGAAACAAGCACTACACAAACCTACTGCTACGGAGTCAATTCTGTCCCCTGGTGACCCTGTATAGGATTTCTGAGGCAGTGAATATTTGTGGGAGCAGACGATCTTATTTTTCTCCCATAGAGCAGTTGGTGGTTTTCAACCACTGATCTTAGAGTTAGTCCAACACATGCCTGACAGTTCCACCAGCGCTCTTTGAGCTGTACACAAATCATAGAACACCATCCAATCAAACTCCAGATCGAGGTATATTTATTAGTTTATAGAATGCTGTTTTCAAAAGGTTTAAAGCTCAGGTTGCTAATGATGTTTTTTTTGGGTTTTCTCTTTTAGGTTTTTTTGTGGGGTTTTTTTGCTTTTCATCTTAATTAAAGGAATTTTATGGTTTCTACTTTCTGATACAGAAACTGACTAGAAGAAATCCATATTTTTATTCAGTCCAGAGAAAGATGACTCAGTAGAATGCACAAATTATCCATACACAAAAAATCATTTATATCACATGTAAGTAGAAATGTTTGAAGATCCTCCACCAACAGTTGCACCAGTATCTCGACAGGGAATTGCCAGGCCTTCAAGGCAGATTCAGAAGCGGATGTTAACAGGGGTGTTATTGCTGATGTCAGATGGTTCCTGGCTGAAAGCAGAGAATACCAGAAATATTTTTACTTGGGTTTGATTGACTATTCCAAGGCATTTGATAGCCTTGAGAAGCATGGGAATTCCAGAACACTTTATTGTACTACTGGGAACCTGTATATGTATCAAGATGTGAATGTGTTGCAGAACAAGGGAATATTATGTGATTTAAAATCAGAAAAGGTGTGCATCGGGGTTGTATCCTCTCCTCGATATAAGAGCAGTGGAGAAAAACTTGCTTTGTTTTTTGCCGGCTGGACACTGCATCTAGATCGTTCACCTTAGTTTCTTTTAATTTGAGCTAATGGCTTGCTGTATTGACTACTGATCCTTGGGTGATCAGAGGTCT
>NW_022103928.1:50105720-50109163 GCF_000313985.2 Echinops telfairi
AAATAATAAAAGTAGTAAATCACAAAGATATTTGAATACCTACTCATTCATAGCCTAAACTACTACTACCATATATTTGAAATTTGTTTCATTATTCCCAGAGTTTTTATTTGTTTCCACCTATATGTTGCTATGGTCTTAATAATCTCATTGAGTAAATTAAAAATAAAATAAATATCCTGTTATAAAATCAAAAATTGGGAAAATTAATTTTTGGGGGGGTGGGCAAAAGTCCTGGTGGATCTTTCAAAGCTCTTTACATTCAACCTCAGGTTATAATGCGGTATTTCTAGTTTAGTATTGAACCTAAATTCTGGAAAACTAACAATATTTAACCTCCATACCTTCATTGTAACTTTCGCTTTATGCAACCCATAGTCATTCTTAAATGATGTACTTTACATTACACATTTTCTTGTAATTATGTTTACCTGACCTATTTACAGGATTAAACATTATATAATTTTTATTTCATTGTGCTTATTAAATATAGCTAGAGATTTTTTTCTCCTAGAAGATGTAGTTGGGACTGTGTTTTAATATATTTGAATAACTTGTTATCTTTGATCCTCTCTCTACGTGTTTATTATGTGTCATGCACAGGGCTAGTTAACACAGAATCTATTTCTACCTAATTATTAGGCATTTCAGCCATCATCGAGCCCTTTGATTAGTACAGGGGCTTGAAACTATCGTAGGCTCTTCAGCCATTATCGTTCCTTTCCTGGTTTCCATGCATTGTGTGTGTGTGTTTTGAAAAAATATTTTATTGAGTTTTTGGTGAAAGTTTGCACAGCAAGGCAGGCCATTTTGGGTGGAAATGTATGCACAAATGATTCACAGAGACTGTTATTGTTGTAGGTACCATCGAGTCAGTTCTGATCCATAGGGACACAATGTACAAGAGAAGCTATCCTGTCGAGATCCGTGTCATCCTCACAACCTTGGCTGTTTGCATCCATGTTGCAGCCCCTGTGTCAATCCATCTCATCCAGGGTCTTTCTCTTTTTGTATTGACTCACTGCTTTGCCAAGCATGAGGTCCTTATCCAGGGACTGCTGCCTCCCCATATCATGCCCAAAACACTTGAGATGAAGTCTTGACATATTTGCTTCTAAGAACCATTCTGACTGGACTTCCCCAAGATTGATTTGGCAATAAGGGTGCTTTCAATATTCTTTTACCAACATCAAGCATTTCAGATCCTCTAAATCAAAAACTTGACAAACACTCGGACCGGTGGGGAAGTCCACAACGAGGTTTGTCATGAATCAACATTTCAACTCTTTTGAAACAAGAAAACCATTTGCACATTTGAGTTTTTCCCATAGCACCGTCCTTGTAAGCTGTGTTCACCATCACAACAGTTTCTGTAGCATTTTCCCCAGGCAGAAACAACATTTCATAGCTGCACGCTGTTCTCTTAAATCAGCCATCACAAAATACAAGGTTTAAGCAAAACTGCTTTTCCAAAAAAATTCACTGTGACTAGAGAAAACCTGCCCAAGTGACACCACTGGGTGCACTGACTCAGAGCGAGTTGCTCTACGCTCACCTAGAGGGAAAAATATGTACTAGGAAACCTCTGCCCACTGGAGCTTTTTTCCGCTTTTTTAGAGGCAGGCAGAACCCCTCACATTCGTCTTTTTTGAAAACCATTATTTTGCAAATCTACTTCCTGGAAGAGTGTTTTAAAATACCCTTTAAAAGGTAGTGAACGCAGTAGAAGTATAATTTTATTAAATTTGAAATAATGTTAGTCTTGCATGTTTTTTATCATTTTACTGGGGGCTTGTACAACTCTTATCACAATACATAAATAAGTTCATCCATTGGGTCAAGCACATTTTTACATTTGTTGCCATCATCATTCTCAAAACATTTTCTTTCTACTTGAGCCCTTGGTATCAGCTCCTCATTTTTACCCCTCCATCCCCGTTCCCCTCTCCCCCATGAACCCTTGATAATTTATAAATTATTACTATTTAGTGATATCTTACACCATCCGACATCTCACTTCACCCACTTCTGTCTGTCCCCCAGGGAGGAGGGTATATGTAGATCCTTGTAATCTGTTCCCCCTTTCTCCCTCACCTTCCCTCCACCCTCCTGGTATAACCACTCTCACCACTGGTCCTGAGGGGTTCATCTGTCCTGAATTCCCTGTGTTTCCAGTTCCTATCTGTACCAGTGTACATCCTCCGGTCCAGCGGGATTTATAAGGTAGAATTGGGATCATGATAGTGGGAGGGAGGAAGCATTCAAGAACTAGAGGAAAATTGTATGTTTCATCATTGATATACTGCACCCTGAGTGGCTCGTCTCCTCCCCACAGCCCTTCTGCAAGGGGATGTCCAATTGCCCACAGATGGGACCCCACTCCACACTCCCCCTCATTCACAATGCTATGATTTTTTTGGTCTTTGATGCCTGATACCTGATTCCTTCGATACCTTGTGATCTCACAAGCTGGTTTGCTTCTTCCATGTGGGCTTTGTTGTTTGTCAGTTAGATGGCCACTTGTTTATCTTCAAGCCTCTAGGACCCCAGACGCTATATCTTTTGATAGCTGGACACCATCAGCTTTCTTCACCACACTTGCCTATGCACCCTCTTTATCTTCAGCAATTGTGTCTGGACAGGCTGGTGTCCTTCTTCCATGTGGGTTTTGTTGTTTCTCAGCTGGATGGTTGCCTGTTTCTCTTCAGGCTTTTAAGACCCCAGATGCTATATCTTTTCATAGCCGGGCACCATCAGCTTTCTTCACTGCATTTGCTTGTGCACTCATTGTCTTCAGCAATTGTGCCAGGAAGAGGAGCTTCTCAGACTACCCAATTGTTACAACAAAGTGTTCTTGTGTTGAAGAGTACTTGAGTAGGGGCCCACTGTCCATCTGTTTCCTTAATACTAAACCTACAAATATATGTACATAGATCTATTTTATTTTCATAAATGCCTCTTGATCCATGTACAGATTCCACATGAGCAAAGTTACATGATCTGAAAATCCCATTCTTAGCAACACCACTCATAGTTTGTTCTGACCCACACAGTTGAATGCGTATGAATAATCCATGAAAGACAAAAATATCTTTCTGATATTCTCAGTGTTGAGCCAAGATCCATCTGAGTTCAACAATAATATTCCTCTTGCCACATCCTCTTCTGAATCAGGCCTGAAGTTTTGGCAGCCTTCAGTCCAGGTATTTCTGTAAATATTTTTTTACTATCCTCAGCAAAACTTTACTTCCTTGTGATATTAATGATACTGTTCAATACTTTTGTACATTGTGTTGGGTCACCTTTCTTTGGAATGTTCACAGATATGGAACTTTTTCAAATGGGTTGGCCATGTTGCTCTCTTCCAGATTTATTGTTAGAGAAGAGTGAGTACTTTAACTGTTTCAACAAATTTGCAGAAACATTGCAATGGGTAATTTATT
>NW_022103928.1:50110165-50121937 GCF_000313985.2 Echinops telfairi
TTCATCTTCGTACTCTGTTCTTGAGAATCTCTAAAGAAACCTGTTCACCTTGGATAATTCGGCTGGAATGAGAAATACGTGTGAAATAGCTTCCAGCATCGCAGCAACAGATAAGTTAGCACAGTACAGCAAAGTCATGGGCACGTGGTGAAACTAGAACATACGCAAAAAGAAAAGAAGGAAGGAAGGGTGGAAGGAAAAAAAGGAAGGAAGCAAGGAAGAGAGAAGACAAGAGAAAGATGGTACAAACAAACAGATGATCGATCATAAATGTAGTTCGTCTAACTTTATTTCTGATGAATTTGGGAAAGTATCTCTTGGCCATCCCACAGCTCAGCTGGTCTTCTATCGTTTGTGTCCAATAAGTAAAATCTGCTACTGAGATATTCTCAAAATTCAGGTCAGATATACTCAAGCTCTTATTTTGGTTCTTGCGGACTTTAATTTTTTTACATATACTTCTAGGTATTAAAATATGAATCCAAAGAATGGATTAAAAATTAAAAAATAAGAAAACACTGGCCTGAATTTAATTCTGAAAGGAGAGCTAAGCGTATAGCAATAGAAATGCAATTTTCTTAACTGACGAATTTCAGAGGTAAGTGTCATTGAAAGCTATAAGTAAGTAAAACAATTGGCTTTGACATTGTAATTCTTAACCAAAATAAAACTCTAAAGAGAGTGGAAAGTATTACATTGGTCTTTTGAACAAAAACTGTAAGCATTTTTGTATTATACCCAATTAATTCATAAAGAAACAAAAAAGGTGACATTAAAAAAATAGTATATGCAGAAATAATGCCTTCTGAATACCAAAATCCTGATAAACCTCTGAAGGCTCATAACATATACTACACAGTTCGACCTATAAAGTATTTCTCATAATAATTTATTTTTATCTATATTGCCATTCATTTGCCTTAATTTTAAATGTTAGCTAAAGTCTATTTTTGCTTTAAAGTACACATTTAAAATATAATTCCATAAGAAACGCCAATTCTCATTCTCATGTTTTTCTTAGCATGCAAATATCCCAACCTCATAATTCTTTGCCAGAATTTGGCTTCGAAATGTATTTAAAAAGCAAATAAAGAACATGAACTTGTTCAAACTCTCAGAATGTTTGAGCCTGCAACTCCCGGAAAGCCTTTATCTAAAACCAATGAACTTTTCAGGGCTGTTGAGAAATGACCAGAGGGGCCAATTAGCTGTTGCACAATTGGAATCTTCCTGATGCTTTGTCAATAATTTATAAAATGGAGAGGGCAGAAGGGTCACTATCACTGAGGGGAAGTTAACATTGAAATGATTCTCTTACATACTGTGCTCTAGAAAGCAGGAGGACACTTTATTTTTTTCAGGGAAAATCCATTTTGATGTAAAACACATAATAAATTATAATTTATTTAAAGCTAACTACTGTGCAATACTCATACTTTTTGCATAACATCTTTCTTTACCTGCCTTAGATTTCAAATCCCTGGCAGATAATGCAAATATATTGCATTTATTTACTTTATTTTTATTCCATTGCTGCTTCTATACATGCTTGGAATCCTACTAATCCCCATTGCTTCCTTTTCTACAAGAGAAGCGTAATCAATTCTCCTGTTTGCATTCCCTCGCACACTAATACAAAGAAACTCAGTAGACTAAAAGACTTCCCATTTTCCCTGGGGCACCCAGTTTTCAGTTATATATTAATCACTAAAATGAATTTTCATCCTTCCTGGTTCCTTTATTTTAGCATATCTTGAAATCTAGATTTCCGTCATCAAAAGTACATCTTTAAATCCTATTTTCAAACTTTATGATATATCAGAGGATCTACACGAAGCCCTCCTTATTCAGCAAGTTTATATAATGCCAACCCAACCAAACAAGCCCATTGCTATTGATTAAGTTCTAACCCTACACAGGGCTCCTGAGACAGTAAGTCGTTATGGGGTCAGACTGCCTCATTTTCTCCCACAGAGCCATTGGTGGATTTCAACCACTAACCTGTGGTTAAGCTGTTCAACATATAAGTTACTGAGCTGCCAGGGCGCCTATAAATTTTAATTATGAATTTTAAAATAACTATATTAAAGAATGTAAGTTGAAAGTAAAGGCTTGATAACAAAGTACATGAACTTTGTGAAGGTTTTGAATTTAGAACCTGTTTTATAGGGTGCCTGAGAAGTCTTGAGTTAACTAAAGGTAGACCATTATGGAAATAGAGATGAGAATAAAAACAGGGATAAGATTTAAAAATTATTTAAGCCAAACCAATTACTACATTTACTTAAACTTGGTCCAAAATGGTTTACAACAGAAAGTCATGAGATGATAAAATCAAGTTATATTGATAAACTTTAGTGATTGGAATACAAATTTGGAAACAACCAGTCAGAAACAGTACTTGAAAAATATAGTGGTGGTAATTGAAACTAAGTTGGAGGTTTCATGAAAAAAATTTACTGGGCCAACCGCTTCCTCAATACAGATATCTTTTTTTTTTTGACCAACATAAATGGTGATTATACATATATACTTCCCCAGATGGAATCCAGGAATCAGAGATACAGCTGTGGGAAGGGATGATGAGGACGCTCATGATCCTCAGTCAAAATAAGGCACTAGGACCAATAGAACAACGAGCAGTTGTTCACATATAAGTTCAGTTTCAAGTTGAATAAAATAAAAACGAGCCAAAGTACAACCTTGAGCATAGCCCACTTGAATTCTGAGAATATCTCAAGAATAGATTTTCCCCATTGTGCATGAATGACAGAAAACGTGTTGAATGAAGAAAGCAAAAGCCATCTAAAAGACTAAAAGGGAAGACAAGAAGCTAGAGATCATGTGATAACATTTTGTAAACCCACCAACTTTGTTCAACAACACAAAGGGTGACTACACCCGTGGCCTTCTCCAGATGGAACACACAGAAATCTAATTGACTATGTCTTTGGGAAGACACCAAGGAAAAGCTCAATATCAGCAGCTAAAACCCGAGCAGGGGCCAACTGAAGAACAGACCATCAATTACTCGTATGCAACTTCAGCCTAAAGCTGAAGAAAATTAAAACAAATCCACAGGAGCCAAAATATGGCCGTGAGTCTATTCCACCTGCATTTCAAGAACATCTCCAGAACAGATTTGCTGCATTGCACTAATAACAGAAGACCTGATCAACTGTGGAAGAACGGCAATCTTTCTGAAGAAATCAAAATGGTGATTAGAAAGACAGGAAAGAAATAAAAGAGCAAAGCATATGTGAGAAGAGGTTCTGAAATTCGCTATTAATCATAGAGTAGTTAAAGCAAAAGGAAGAAACGCTGAAGTCAAGGAGCAGAAGAGAAAATTTCAAAGTGGAGCTCAAAAAGATTTTGTCAAATATTATAATGAAATGTGCAAAAAACTAGAATTAGAAAATCAAAAGAGAAGAACATGCTCAACATGCAGGGTCGGGGGGCGGGGGGGCGGTGGTACCTAAAAAATGTCAGAATCTTTTTTCAAAGTTGTGTATTTAATTTTTTTTAACAAAACAACCCTATCACTATCAAAGTACTATCCGTTTCATTTAATACATTGGTCAAATCTGTGGTTCCATTCTTGGAAACATGTTTCAAACTCATGTTTGGATGGCTGACAGCACCTCCCTCATTTTTTTCCTTCACCTCTTCGATGTCCTCAAATCGCTATCATCTCGACTTCATTCTCTGAAACAAAAAGAAGTTGCACAGAGCAAGCACAGATGAGTAAGGTGTTGGGGCAAGAAACGCATACTGTTTTTTTGCTAAAAAATGGGCACACTAAAGTGGCTGGTGAGCAGGTGCATTGTTGTGGTGGCAAAACCAGACCCCCATCTGCCACAAATCCGGTCTTTTGTGTTGCACACTGTTACTTAAGCTTTTCAGAACCTCTAAATACAAAGCTTGATGAACAATATGACCTGGTAGAATGAACTCCCAGTGCACGAGCCAACATTTTTGTTGGTTCAGGGAAGTTGACAGACGTCCAGAATGAGGTTTGTCATCAATCGACATTTCACCTTTTTTGAAATGAGAAAACTACTCACACGCTTGAATTTTTCCCCATAGCGCTGTCCTTGTAAACTGTGTTCAACGTCTGACGTGTGTGTGGCATTTTTCGCAAGCAGGAAACAAAACTTCACAGCTGCACTCTGTTCTCTTAAATTGGCCATCACAAAAATAAAAATTCCAGCAAAACTGCTTTTACAAAAAAAAAATTGACTGTGACCAGAGAAAACCTTCCCAGGAGACACCACTGAGTGCACTACCTCAGAGCCAGTGGTTTTGTGCTCACCTAGTGGGGAACACGCATCCTAAGAAATCACCTAGGAGAGCTTTTTCGTTTTTTGTTTGGGGGGGTACCCCTCATACTTGTAACTGAAAGAATTCAAGAAAAAATTCAAGCCATAAATTACAATTTTGAAGGATTCTATAGGCAAAAATAGTGAATGATACAGGAATCGTCAGAGAAGATGGAGAGAATCCACAGTAGCCAACAGTTCACTACTTCAGGAGGTAGCATATGAACAGCAATCAGTAGCCCTAAATGAAGAAGTTCAAACTGCACTGAATGCATGCATCAAATATAAGACTCCAGGAATTGACAGACTACCCACTGACATTTTTCAGAAAGCATACAAAGCTCTGAAACTACTCACGCACCTATGCCAGGTAATTTGGAGGAGAGTTACCTGGCCAACTGATGGAAGAGACCATCTTTGGGCCCATTCCAAAGAAAGGTGGCCCAACAGAATGTGCAAACTATAGAATGATATCATTGATATCACACACAAGTAAAACTTTATTTAAGATCATTTAACAATGGTTGCAGCAGCATTGCCAGGGAACTGCCAAAAGTTCAGGCTGGATTCAGAAGAGGACATGGAAGAAGGGATGGCATTACTGATGTCAGATGGGTTCATCTCTGTCAGACCACCAGAAAGATATTGACTTGTGTTTCATTGACTGTGCAAATGTATTCAACTGTGTGGACTATAATAAACTTTGGATAGCCTGCAGAAGAATGGGGACTCGGGAACACTTCACTGTACTCGTTCAGAACTTGTACATGGCTCACACGGCAGTTATGAGAATAGAACAAGGAAGTGCAACACGGTTTAAAATCAAGAAAGGTGGGCTCCAGGGTTGTTTCCTTTCACCATACTTGTTCAATTTACATGCAGAGGAAATCTACAGGGAAAATTGGTTGTATGAAGAGGAGTGTGGCATAAGGCTTAGGGAAATGCTTACTAACCATCTGAGATATGCAGAGGACAAAACCTCACTTACTGAAAGTGAGGAGGACTTGAAGCACTTGATCCAAATCCTTGCAGGTACAAGGAGTACAGCCTTCAGTACGTATTATAACTCAACATTAAGGAAAACCAAAATCCTCACAACTGGACCAATAGGTAACAGCATGATAAATGGAGCAAAGCTTAAAGTTGTCAAGGATTTTATCTTCCTTGAATCCGCAAGCAATAATTCTGGAAGCAGTGGTCAAGAGCTCAGAAGACGTGTTGCTTTAGTTAAATCTGCTGCACAAGACCTATCTAGAATATTGAAGAGCAAGGATGTTACTCTGAGGACTAAGGTGTGCCTGCCTCATCCCATAGAATGTTTTATTGTATCCTATGCATGTGAAAGTTGGGCACTGAATAAAGAAGACGGTAGAAGAATAGATGTACCTGAAATGTGGACCAGGAGAAGAATGCTGAAAGCACCATGGACCGCTAAAACGATACACTGATCTGTGTTGGAAGAAGTAAGGCCAGAGTGCTCCTTAGAGGCCAGCATGACCAGACTTTGGACATATTTTCAGGAGAGACCAGTCCCTGGAGAAGGACATCACACTTGGTAATATGGAGGGGCTGTTAAAAAGAGGAAGACTCTCGACGAGATGGATTGACACAGAGTCTGCGTTAATGGCTCAGGCATAAGAACAATGTTTTCATTCTGTAGAGTGTAGGGTTGCTGTGGGTGAGACCTGACCCCAAGACACCTAACAAGAACAACAAAAGACAACAACCCCTTTGATGGGATGATGCCACTGAGCATCTCAACCCAGCGGCTTTATTCCCATAAAATCCCCTTTGATGTTAAGCTAAAATAAAAGACACTTACTCTAGAAAACACTCTGTGGATTGTGGACCGTGGTCTTTTTTCCCTGTCTCTGGCAAACCTGGATGAAGGTTGATAATTTTCTGGATTATTTTTAAACAGCTTTTTCAGTGATTTCTGCTTTAAATTTCATTTATTCTATTAGTTTTTTTTTATTTACTTGGCATTCTCTATTTTCAAACTGTAATCTCATTTTATTTGCTTTAGATTGTCTTTTCATATCTACATTTATTATTTTAATATTTCCTCTATGCGCTGCTGATAGTACATCCCATCAATTTTGAAAGTTTGTATGTTAATTTTTACTTAGTTAAAATTATTTTATTTTATTTAAGGCTACTTCATTGCTCCATGTACTATTTAGAAAGGTGTCCATCTCCAGGTATCTGAGGGTTTTTTTCATTTATCTTTCTATAACTGCTTTCTAGTTTAGTTTCATTGTGAATTGAGAATGAACTTTGAGTTCTCGTTTTTTCCATTGTTAACAGTATGTTTTATGATACAGAATGTTATGAAATATCTTGTTGACTGTTCCACCAGAGACTGAGAATATGTTAGAGTTTTCCCTTGGTTTCCATGGATTGATTTCAGGACTTCCTGCAGATACAAAATCTAAGGATGCTCATGATTCTTATATAAAATCCCATAATGTTTGCATCAAACCTATTCACATCTTCCCATGTACTTTAAAGTACCTGAATATCACTTAGAATACGAATATGGTAGTGTAGTGGTTTGTTAGTCTAGCGAATCCAACCCAGGGAGACTCTTATGTGTATAAAAAATAGTTTTATATAAAGCGTAACTGTACAGTAAGAAAACATCCCAGCCAAATCCAGATCAAGTCCAAAAGTCCGATATTAGCCTGTATGTGCGATACCAATCTATAAAGTCTTGTTCAGACTCATGAAATCACATGCAATGAATGCAGGAAGACGAAAGACCAGTGGGTGGGAAATCTTGTAGATCCCGTGGCTTTGTAAGCACCTCAGCGCTGGCAGGGGTCTCCACAGGGCTCCTGCAGCTCAGGGCACTAGCATAGTTACATGTATCTTATCAGTATGTGTCCTGCCTATAAATGAGTTCTTCAAGCGGTGACCTGATGGACGAGCTAAACTCCACCTCTTCACTCATAAGTCTCAGATTGACAGTACCTGCTCTTCACTCATAAGTCTCAGATTATGTAACCACCACAAGTGCTTATGCATTGGGCTGGGACCTGCATGGTGGGCACTTGGAAACCACCAGCAGCTCAGAGGGAGAAACACTGGGCTTTTTACTCCCCAAATAGTTACACTCTTAGAAACCCATAGGGGGCGCTATGAGTCAGCATTCACTCAACAGAAGTGAGTTTTTGAGAAAAGCGATGCTATGTGAATAGTACATTAACTTGATGTTCTCCCTGGAGGGAATCCTTAGACCACTGAATTGCTTTTCAGGAGTTTGGGTTTCATTTCCCAAATATTTTGGATTAAGGATTAATTGTATTTGTGAATTTGGAATCCATGTATATGGAGGGCTAACTATATTCTATTGATTGATGGGGTATTTTATCCATGCCGATTAGATAACATTACTCACAATGCTGCTCAGATCTGCTATATATTTATTGAGTTAATTGACCAACTGCTTTAATTGATCAATGACTTATTGCATTGTGTTGAATTCTGCAATTATTGGAATTTTAGTGGAATGTTTCTGTGTCTCCTTTCAATTTATTTCAATTCCTCATTTAAAAATGTCTCCAAGAAATGTCTAATAAAGAATTTTCTTCTCTTATATACTAAAAATTGTTACATGTATTGAAAATTAAAATATTTATTTAGATGAAATCTACAGTGCTAGCTAATAGGACACTGAATTCCTATAAGTTACATGAAAATATATAAAACTATGATGATTAGAAGTTTTAATTTTCCAAGTTCATGTCCTACCAAAAGGGTTTTTTAGCTTTTTATCTTTTTAGAATTGGTGTTGGCATTGGAGAAAGAAACATCAAAACCTGGGTTATCATGTTTTCATACTATATCACTAGCAATTGAGATATTGGAAGAGAATGACAAGCCAGGTCAGACACAGAGCAAGTTGACTTCGTTCTTGGTATCATGGTTGTGATAATATTTGGATGCTCTTCATACTGAAGGAGCTATCTAAAAATGATTTCTTTCTATTTAGCCACTCTCCAACTCTTTCTACAACACAGTCATCCCTCACTCACTGCCATCCACTGAATGCTTACTCATAGGGGCCCCTGTGGTTTCCAAGTATGTAACTGTTTTCTCCCAAGAAGCTGCTGGTCGTTTTAAACTACCATCAATGTGGATCGCAGCCCGCGCATAACCACTACTCCACCAGGGCCCCAAAGTCTTCCATATTCCTAACCACATCCCTTTTTGGTATACGCGTATACAACAGGGTTAAGGCTTGAGATAGTAGTTGAAAAGGTGAATTTTATGAAAACGTCCTGTTCACAGTGATTTCTTTTCTCTGTGGCATGTATGGCACCCTTTGCAAAATGCCAGTGTTTGCTTTAAGACCAAGGATCACACACCCTGAGAAGAGAAGATGATAAAGAGAATGTGTCTTGGGTTTCAAATCCGGTAGTGGAACTCGCACAAGCAAGTGAACCGTCACAACCTCACTGGGAAAGTCAGACGCTACATAGGTGATACAGCCGTCACATTCCTCTTGCTGAAAATATTTCTAAAAATACGTTTTGCAATATCCTCAAGAGAATATTATACTGACACACTTTTCTTCATTAAGGAATTATTTATTTTTAAAACTGTCAAACCAACATTTTAAGTAACATGAATATTTTATGAGTAAGCATTTCCAAATTATAATTATGTAAAAATGATATGACTTATAAAATCATAGTAAACATCATTATAACTATGTTTTGATCAAGGTGGACCATTGAATTAAGTCAATAGTATCAGAAAATGTATATACATAAAGGGCATGAAGCTTTTTTAAGCAGCTTCTTCATTTAGAAATTATTTTTCAATAGAAAAATCAGTCACCCATGTGGTATTTTTGAGGGGCCTATGGATCATGAATAGAATGAAAACATAAAATACTATTTTACATGAGAAATTAAATTTGAAAAGTGGACGCCAATTTTAAAAAGTTTGAATTCTTAGCACTTTCATTTAATCTGAGTATAAGACTGAAAAGTATTATCTTAGGAGTTTCAAAACATCTCCTGACTGAAATGTAAAGGCTAAAGTTACTATTGACTGGTCTATTGCCAGCAAAATTATGTTGCAGACCCTCTTATCAATAAGGCATGGTCTCTGGGGCGTTTTTCCAATATCTGTAATGGATGTCTTTTGACACCTTGAAACTCCTTATCCTGTCCCTCTATAATCTATAGTACATATTTTCAAGACAACTGCACAGAGATCGTAGTACTTCATATAGTACAATAATGCTGGAATTATGCTGAGCAAATTGAACTAATAGTAGCATGTACCAATTTACTGCAACATTTCTCTAAACGTATCTCCTATGACTATTTGAGAATAAAGTCCACTACTTTTCCACGATATCACGTGGAGGAGCTCCTGCTATTGGTTTACTAATTTGCAGTCAAAGAGGAAGACTAATGATGAGGTTCCTTTAAATGCTATAAACCATGAGTTCATGTAAAAGCATGTAGTCATGAATTTTCCTACCATTTTCTTTAATAAAAGAATAAAGTAAATTTCTTTTGAAACATAAAATGAAAATAAAACACTTTGAGAGTAGTCATCTTTATACTTAGAAATGTAGAAAGGGAAAAAATCGAATCAATTTGCATTGCCTCGACGAGCAGGGTGATTAAAAACATCTTAGCTACTATGCTCTGCCTCTCCTGTATCATTGGGATTCTGCCCCCCCATACCCAATTTATCATCTGAATAATCTTCCGTCGAGTTTTAGTCTGAAGTATTTGAGTTTTCATCTAAAATTTGGAGTTTAATGTAAAATGCCATTTTCTTTTATTTAAAGATTTTTAAATCCTATGGCGGTACAACACTTCACTCTCTCTCTCAAAAGGAATCTTGGTGACCGCTGTCCTGTGAAATGGCAATTGTGCAGCTGGGATCGGCTCCTTCAGGGGGAGAAAAGCCTATGTCAAGTTGCCTGAACTGTAGATCCTTCAGGCTAAATGCATCTTTCACTTGGCACTGGTGAGGACTAGAATAAATCAGAGATAAGTGGGTTAAAATGTCAGTACCCACAGGGACTTAGAAAAACCTGCTACTTTTCGACAGTGCAGTAAAATATTCACAATGGTACCCCCCAGATCTTTATGTACTAATGAGGGAAAGAAAATGATATCTTCCTAAACACTGGAAGACATCATATTGCCAGAAGACTAGAACTATTGTCATAAGAGATTAAACTGGGTGATGTGAATGATCTCACTAAAAGGTTTTAAGTCTCTGTTTATTTATAGAAATAATCCTTCCCCTCTACCATTTCATCAATCATTGTATTCTAAAATATCAACTATTTGGGTGGCAACTTAAATTACTACCGCTTTTCAAAATAGCCTGCTCTTTTAAATCACTAAAAGGTGACTTGGTGAATTTCCATAGAAAATCATTTTCTAAGATTTGTTAAGTCAACCTGTTAAAACTGGGAGACTTGCTAAATCCAGTAAGATAGCCTATGGCTAAGCACCCTTGCTGGGCCATTGATCACCAGTGACAGCAAATGGGGACCTAACAGTAACAGAATGTAAACTTCCAAAACTCATTGATCGCATTCCAGGTTTAGGGCTAGCCTGTATGCTCCCTCTCTATATAAACTGTTTGACTTAGATGATGAATGATAGTAATGTTAACACAACATCATTGCTCGGATCGACCTACTGTTAAACGCAGATGGATTCAAGTTATTTTAGGCCAGGCTTTCTTGAAAGCTCGGTGGAAATGCCTTGATACGCTAGACAAGAAAACTTGCTAGAATTGCTGTGCTTTTTTTTTTTAGGAATGTTTATGTTTGTTTAACAAATGCAATCTATTCCTCTGAGTCACTGAGAACAAAGAAAGTATGTAGCTTCCCATTTTAATTATCTTTTTCAGTTACCAAAATTGAGCTCCTAACTGCTATAGCTTCCTTTACTGCTAGATATCGCAGTCTAATTCACTAAACAAAAAATGAAAAATGATGCTAGCTACTATTCATGCAAAAGGTCTTAAGAAGATTACTTTAGTGTTTATTTTCTTTCTTTTTTCCTTCTTTACTTCCTTCTTTTCTTTCTTGTTTTTGATATTGCACTAACATCTTTAATAGGTGGAGTCTTCCAAAATAAAAATCCATGTTTTTTGTGCATATTATTATCTCTGCAGGTCTATCTAGATAAGATAGGCTGGATGAACAGTCTGGAGGAGAAAACAACAGGACTGATGTTTGCGGGGGAGCATGAGAGAGAGGGATGTGGGGGAAAGGAGGTGCTATTGACCAACCCAGGGACAAGGGAGCAACAAGTGATCCAAAATCAGTGGCAAGGAGGACGTATGAGGCCTGGTAGGGATTAACCAAGGCAATGTAACAGAGAGAAATTACTGAAACCCAAATGAAGGCTGAGCATGATAGTGGGACAAGAGGAAAGTAAAAAGAAATAGAGGAAAGAACTAG
>NW_022103928.1:50122735-50277514 GCF_000313985.2 Echinops telfairi
TAACCTCCTCCCTGGGGAATGGACAACAGAAAAGTGGGTGAAGGGAGATATCAAACAGTATAAGATATGACAAAATAATAATAATTTATAAATTGGGTGGGGAGCGGGGAGGGAAGGGGGAAAATGAGCTGATGCCAGGGACTCAAGTAGAAAGCAGATGTTTTAAGACTGATGATGGCAACAAATGTACAAATGTGTTTGACATACAATGGCTATATGTATGGATTGTGATAAGAGTTGTATGAGCCCCCAATAAAATGATTAAAAAAAGAATATATTTTATTACATGATAACCGTATTTAATTTATTCATTTTAAATCATTCAATAGTCTAAGTATATGCTTATGTATTCTATTATATGATACCTTACAGAAAGATAGTAAAACAAGATTTTTAATATACAAAAAGATGAGAAACAATCACATACATTCATAAAATTATGGCTACCATTTATTTAACTATTGGGAACAATTTATAAAGCTTTTTTAGCTCATGTTTTAGTATAGATGACATCCGTAAGTTTGGGTGTGCAAAGGCTCTTTATTTCCTTATAAATGAGTTTGAGATTCAAAGAGATGGAAACATACTAAAAGGCAAATGTCGATTTAAACAGAACCCATAGCAATAGCAGCAAAGGCTATAAGATGTTGCACCAGATGCTAGAGGATAACAGATATTATGATTCGAGTGAAGTGGCATTAATGGGGAGCGGGGGAAAGAATGTAAGTTGTCTTCCAAAAGTTGGATATATGTGAGTAGAGAAAGAAGAGAGAACTGAGTGTGATTGAACTCGGAACCATATTGGGAGTCTGAGACTACAGTAGTTGAGAAATAACAGAACACAATCCTTAAAAGTCCTGGGTATTCTTTTAATTCTGCTTGGTCCTATTTTGGGTGCTTAATTTCCATCCTCCGATTAGTAAGTATTTTAGTTATGATGCAAGCTAACTTTCTAAAGCCTTAATTCTCTAAATAAATGGAAGCAGTGGGTCAATCAAGATTTTCCTAAGACTATTGTATATGTGTTATGAAATTCCAGAGAACAGGAGCTTCCAGAATATGGCAGAACCAGCTGCCAGACTCATTTATGGAAGTAATAGCACAAGGTGGTCATTGTCGCAAATTCCAACTCTCTCTATTCTGTTTCTGTAGATATTATTCCTTATTTTAAATCCGGTTAGGATGACCAAGTATGTGCCTCAAAATTTAATATGGACAAAATTAATTCTTGGTTCATCCCCCAAATTTTAATCCTCAACTCAATGTGTATTATCTCGAGAACGAACAATTATCCTCAACCAGTTTTTAGTCCAAAAACCATGAAGTCATTTTTTTATTATTTTGCCTATGCCTCCCTTTCTTTCTCTGTACCTTCCACCCCCAAACCATCAATGTCATTGAAGTCATTATTCTAGAATAACATGGAAGTCATTTTTGTCTATTCTTTCTATTATATCCATATTCTTTAACGTTTCCTTCAAAATATACATTTAAATATTACCAATTAGCTCTAATTGTTCCAATAATATCCATCTTCCAATCATTATTTATCCCTTGAATTATTGAAATTGCTTGCCCACATATCTCCCTTCTTATCCCTTTAACACACTACCTTTGCTTTGGGCAGGAGCACAGAGGAATTCTTTAAATTGGAATCAATATGTCACTCCTCTGCTCACAATATGGAACCCTGGGGGCATAGTGGCTGTGCGCTGAGATCTTAAGCACAAAGTGAGCAAATCAAATTCAACAGGATCTCTGCAAGAGAAAGATGAAGCTGTCTGTTTGGTTGTTCCCAATCTTCCAATGCCCTTCTATTGTCACTGAAATAAATACTAAAGACATTTCAATACTTTTATATTCCTTTCACCTTTCATTCTTGCCCAGGCTGTCTGGCCTCCTGCTCTTTCAAGAACACTAGACCTGCCCCCTCCTCTGGCCCTTTGCATACACTCTTCCCTGAGCTAAGAATATGCTTCCCACAATTATCTTCATGGCCTTAGCATGATTCCATTAAATTTCTGTTTAAATGTTACCAATAACATCTTTCCTGATTATGCTGTATGTCCCGACTGATCATCTCAACAGGAGAATGGCAGTGAAGGCTGTATATGGATGGAATATAGCATGGAAGCGTGTAAATGGATGCCTGGTGGAGGGCATACACCCAAACCAAACACACTGCCTTGGTGTCAGTACTGACTCATAGCAACCCACAAGACAGGGTATAACTGCGCTTCTCTCTCCCTCAGAACAGCGGCTGATCTCATGATGAGCCACTATGTCACCAGCATTCCTGGTGGAAGGGATGCACATCACTGAAATGCAACTCTTGCCAAGCACTGTGCTCTAGCCTCAGGGTAAGAGAGCTCTGAGGAAGAACACCTTTTAAAAAATATTTTGCCCAAATTGGCATTATTTTATTTTAACATTGAAGCTTAGACTTATTATTAGTAGCCATAAATGTGAGATGTTTATCTCTAGCTATCTCCCTGCCTATATAAACACACACACACACACACACACACACACACATGAACAAAAAAATCCATTGCCACCAAGTCAATTCTGATTCATAGTGACCTTATACATGGTTTCTAAGACTATACAGGTTTATGGGGAAAAGAAGCTTCATCTTTCTCTCGTGGAGCAGCTGGTGAATTTGAACTGCTGGCCTAGCAATTAGTAGCCCACTGCTTTCCTGATATTACCAATCTGATATATTAATATATATACATCACAAACATGTGTCATTGTGTATATTTTAACTTACAGTGAATCCATGTATTACAGAGTCAATCTGGGCCCAATATGGTTTTCATGACTGAAATATTTAAATAAACAAATTGTTAGTTCTTTCTTCCACTGTGCCACTAGTTAGACCAATTCCTTGGTTAATAGTTCAACCTGAATCTGCAGACAGTCTTGAGAAAAATTTGATGAATTGAACATTAAAGATTAAAGACCAAGTGAATTACATGATAGCATAAGAAGCTCATACCTGGAAAATGTGGAGGTTGTTAGAAAAGCAAGACCAAAAGCAAAGGCCAAATGGATGTAAAGGACTAAGAGAAAGTTTCTCCGAAAGCGAAAGCAATGAAAAGCAAGAAGGAAGTCCAGAGCTGGCCTGAAAATGCAAAGGGCAGCTGAAGAAGACAGAGAAACATAATGAAATGTGCAAAACCCTGACACTGGACAGCCAAGAGGGACAAACATGCTCAGAATGCCACAAGGTGAAAAACAATGAAGATACGACTTAAGTCTTGAGTTGAAACCTTGAAGGATCCCAGCGGCAAAAGAATGAATTATGCCCAAAGCATTCAGAGAAGATGGAAGGAATGCACAAGTCGTCGTACCCACAAGAATTGGCCAGTAGTCCAGCCTTCACGAGACTGCATATGATAAAAAAGCAATGGCATAAAGGGAGGTCTGTCTGCATGGAGGGTGAAAATAAAGCTAAAGGGATTGGTGGAATGCCCAGGCTAATCATTTGAAGAACTGGCACAGCACTGGAAATACTCACAATTTATGCCACAACATTTGGTAGACATCTACCTGGCCAACCAACGGTCAGATCCATTGCCCATTCCTGAGAAAGGTGACCAATGTGAAACTTGTGAAACAACATCACTATCAAAATCATAGTCAACTAAAATGTTGCAAAACGTAATTCAAAATCCAATGTAGCAGTACCTCTGACAAAGAGCTGACAGATATCACAGCTGTCATCAGAAGACCTAGAATGAGTGATATCATTGCTGATGTTGATGGATTTTGTTTGGACACAGACTATCAGAAAAATAAGGTGTTAAGTTTGGTTCTCCAGAGAAGTCAAACCAGCGACACTTGTATGTGTTATATATAGAAAGAGATTCATATCAAGAAATGCTTTACATGGTTGTAGAGATAGCTAAGTCCAGTCTGTTTCAAGTCAAGCTTCTCCCGACTCATGACAACTGACAATAGGAAACAGGGTGATGAAGCAGAGACAATGGAGAGCACAGGCTGGTGGTTACAGAGGCAATATGAATCCTAAATCAGCACAATGAATCCACCACTGGTATTCCAGTCATGGCTCCTGGGATCAGCAGACTTCACAACAGGAGATAGAGGAACAAGATGCAAGATTCAGTCCAGCAGAAGGGGACGGGCCAAAGAAATTCAGCTCTGCTTGGTCTCTCTCTCTCTTTCACAAAAGGCCACACCCAAGCAGGTTTCATCAGACTGTGACTCAATTAATAAGATAGACTCCACCCCTACCCCTACCCAGGAAGGTCTCATTGACATAATCCCTAATCATCCCAAGTATTTGTGTTTTGTTGACTATGCAAAAATGTTATGGGGTGAATCATAACAAATGATGGATACAATAAATGGTTGCACTTAATTGTGCTCCTGCAGAACTGGTTGATACTGTTTTCATTAGGTGCCATATGGTCAGTTCGAACCCATAGCAACCGTAGGCACAAGAGAAACACTGCCCGGGCCTGTGCCATCCTCACCATTGCTCTAATATTTGAACCCATAAATGCAGTCAGCATGTCAGCCCATCTTCATGAGGACCATCCTCTATCTCTACTGGTCTACTTTACCGCAACCGCACAGCAGGTCCTTCTCCAGGGACTGGTCTCTCCTGACAACATGTCCCATGGAGGTAAGACCAAATCTCGCCATCCTTGCCTCTAAACAGCCTTATGGCTGGACGTCTTCCACAACGGCTATTTGTTGACCTTTTAGGCAGTCTCTGGTAATTTCAATATTCTTCGTCAGCACCACAATTCAAATGCATTGAATGAATAGTCTTCTGTTTTCATTATTGTCCAACTTTCACATGCAGATGAAGCAATTGAAATATACCATGGCATGCGTCAAGCACACCTTAGTCCTCAAAGTAACATTCTTGCTTTTCAATACTATAAATATCTCCTGTCCAGCAGATTTACCTAATACAACTCTTCTTTTGATCTCTTAACTGCTGCTTTCAAGAGCACTGCTTGTGGAGCTAAGCAAGACAAAATCCTTCATAACTTCCATCTTTCACCATGTATCATTATGTAACTTATTGATCCAATTGTGAGGATTTTGGTCTTCTTTACATTGAGTTGTAAGCCATACTGAAGGCTACAATCTTTAATGTTCATCAGCTTCAATTCCCTCTCACTTTCAGCAAGCACGCTTGCGTCTTCTGCATATCTCAGTTGTTAATAAGGCTGCCTCCAAGCCTGATACCACATTCTTCTCCATGTAATCCAGATCTTCTGATTTATTTGCTAAGCATACAGACCGAATAGGTTTGATGATGAAAGAAGACAACCTTGACACACACCTTTCCTGATTTTAAACCATGCAGTGTACCCTTATAAAACCATGTACAAGTTCCACGGGTTCTCAGTGAAGTGTTCCGGAATTCCTATTAAAGTTATCCATCGTTCCTCATGAGACACACACTTAAACACAAGTAAACATCTTTCTGGAATTCTCTTCTTTCGGTCAAGGTCCATGTGACATCAGGAAGGATAACCCTCGCTCCATGTCCTTTTCTGAGTCTGGCCTGAACCTCTGGCAGCTTCCTGTCAATGAACTGTTGTTGGATGAGCTTCAGAAAATTTTTACTTGCATTTGATATCTATAATGTTTTTTCTATAACTTGAGTACTCTCAGGTCACCTCTCTTTTGAATGTGTACAAATATGGATCTCTTCCAGTGGCCAAGTCACTGTCTTCCAAATTTCCTGGCATAAATGAGTGAGTGCTTCCAATGCTTCATTAGTTTGAAACATTGAAATGTTGAAACATTTCCCTTGATATTTCATCAATTCCTATACACTGACCAAAAAACAGTTGTTTGAACTGAACAAAAAGATTCTGCATCGTTTAAAATCAGGAAAAGTGTGGTATTAGTGTTGCATTCATTTGCCATAGTTTTCCATTTGTATGGTGACTAGGAGCCCAAGTAACATAGTGCTTATGCATTGGCCTGCTCATTGCAAGGTCAGCAGTTTGAAATCACCTGGCCCTCTCTAAGAGAAAGATAGATGGGGCTTTCTACTCCTATAAACTCACAGAGGCAGTTCTACCTTGTCCTGTAGGGTCACTGTAAGTCAGCATCAACCCAATGACAGTGAGAAGCTTTTTTGATGAACAAATAATCTAAGAAGCTGAATTATAGAAAGAAGAACGTGACATTGGAGGAAAGCTTATTAGCAGTGTTTAGTGTGCGGATGATACACCCTTACTTCCTACAATCCTGGCAGCCTTGAGGTACTTCTGATGAAGATCAAAGAACACAGTCTTCAGCATGGATCAAAGAAGACAAAAGTCCTCACAACTGGACCAATCAACATCTTCATTATTATAGAAGGTGTGAACATTTTCATAGAGAAATTATTAACCTTGCCATACATTTAATTTTTTTTTATCCACAAAGCTAAAGCAGTACTCAAGAAATCAAAGGACCTATTGTACTGGGCTAATCTGCTGCATAAGATCTCTTCAAAGTGTTAAAGAGCAAAGGTGTCACTTTAAGAGCTAAAATGTACATGATCCAAGTCATGACATTTTCAATCACCTGATGTGATTGAGTGAATAAGGAAGACCAGAGAACTGTTGCATTTGAATGATGGTGTTGAAGAAGAAACTCAAAAGCCCTATGGACTGCCAGAAGAATAAGCAGTTCCATGTTGGAGGAACTACACCCAGAACGTGGCTTAGAAGGGAAGATGGAGAGACTATCTCATGCCATTTGGATATATTAGCAGAAGGGATGAGTTCCACGTGAACCGGACATCATCCTGGGTAAGATAGAACATCAGAGAAGGAGAGGAAGACCCTCATGAAAAGCATAGACACAGTGGCTTCAACAACGGGCTCTCATATAACAATCTGAGGCTGGTGCAACACCAGAAGAATTTTGTTCTGTTGTACAAAGGATCCTTATGAGTCAGAAATCACTCAGCATCTAAGAAAACCACTACAGCATTAGTGTGTAGCAACATACTTTAATGTTCTTTCTGTGTGTGCATATAAGACATAGGTATAGATGTGTATTTATTTATGTGTATATATGTGTACATACATTTAATAGGTGTATGTATATGATTGCATATCAACGATTACATATTTAATCCTTTGCCACTCTTCCCTCCACCAGAAGGTAAGGTGAAGAAGGGATACTGCAGACGCTCTTGTTCTGTTCTGAGTCATTCAGGTCCTGGCACACTGCCTCATATGCTGAGCAAAAATGTAAACATATCTGTTGAACAAGTTAATGCACAAATCAATAAATGGATTACTTTGCTTATGAGTTGAGAATAGTGCTATACATGCACTAGACAACTTAAATTTTACCTCAGTACAAGATCGATCTAATATTGTGACGATCCCTGAAGAAAAAATGTGTGCATAAGCAAATGTGATGAAAAAAGCTGCTGGTGCCTGGCAATTAAAAGATATAGTACCTGGGGTCTTAGAGACTTGAAGTTAAACAAGCGGCTAGCTATCAGGGAAACAACAAGTCCACATGGAAGAACATATTATCTGTGTGATCATGAGGGAACAGGGAACAGAAGTTCAAAAGCAAGTGATCAAATTGATGTGAAGGAATGGGGACAAAGTGGAGACCCAAAACTCACCTGGTAGTAATTGAACATTCCCTCACAGAAGGGTCACGTGGAAGGGAATATATATCCAGGATGCCGTAGCACACTGATGAAACACATAAATATCCTCTGGTTCTTTACTATTTCCTCCCCCTACTATTATGGCCTTAGTTTTGCCTCACTAATCTTACTAGACTTGCATATGTACCCTTGTACAATCAAGATCTTCCCATGCCCCAAATCCAAGATAGATAACCCCCTCAGAAACAATAATGGGAGTAAGGATTCCCTGAGGGCACAGATGAGGGGGACGAAGGGGGAACTTACAGCAATGATGAATATATAACCCCACTCAAGGGGAATGAACAAAAGAACTGTAGGTGAATGGATACATTGGGTGGTGTAAAATATGGCAATAATAATAATAATAATAGTATGTTAAGGGTCCATTGGGGTGGCAGGGTGGAGGTGGGATAAAAGGCAGCTGATATCAAAGAATTCAAGAAAAAAGAAAGTGTATAGAAAATGATGATGACAGCAATTGTACAATTATGCTTGATCTAATGAAACTATGGATTGTAATAATATCTGTAAGCGCTCCTAATAAAGTGTTTTGTTTTAAAAAATAAAATGTTTTTTAAAAAGAAAAGATTGTTAAAATAAGAAAAAATGTTAAATGTACTAGCCAAAGAAATTTTAATTTTATTTAAGATATCTAGAAGCTTCTGTAGATTTTAATGAATAATAAAGGAAATTAAGAAGCAATGAAGATATAGGAATATACCAAAGACAGCTATGTTTTAGTTGTTTATCAAATATGGATTTAAAAGAGACACTAAAAGGTGAAAACTTGAACATGTTCATTCAGGCCAATTGCTTTCAGAAAAAGTTCACAACAAAGCAAATTATAAAAAAGGTTGACTTGACATAAAAGGTTCTTAATATGAAAATCCTGGGATTGCTCTTTTTTCGTAAGGGAAGTGCTAATGCAGAAACTTCCATCTGTGTCTCAAATTAATACCTTTATGATCTCCAAGGAGCAAATGGCTAATTAGTTTTCCTTAGAATCTGGTAGAATTTTGCATCATGTAATCAACTTAAATAGTTCTGTTATAGACAGCTAAATGAAAATTCACAGAGTTAAAAAAGAAGAAGAAAATCCACTGTCATGCATTTAATTCCGACTCATAGGGACCCTGGATAGGCTTCCAGGGCTGTAAATATTTAATGGGACAGGCAGTCTCATCTTTCTCTTTACCAGCAATTGATGGGCTTGAACCCTTGACCTTCCAGTTACCCGCACAATGTCTAGCCCAGAGTGCCAGCACAGCTCATCCAAAGAGTTCAAGTTGCTGTATTTATACAAGAAGTAGAGTTAAACTTGAACTGGAACTTATAGCTCATGACTGGGTTTGTTGCTTTAGAACACAGTGCTGTATTTAGCCTTTGACGTGAAAAATGCTACTTGTCGTCTTTATAAAATACCCAACAAGTGCTCTTGAAGTTCAACCACGCACTTCATCTGGTCACTATCTCTTTTGTCATTTGGGTGGTGTGGTAGTTACATAATCTGGTGTCAATTTGGGATTTAGAGGATTAAGAGTGAAGGGGTGGAGTCTAGTCAATTGTTTCATAGCCAATCCTCTGTGTGGCCCTGGCCTTCTCCTGAGAATTCTGGGAAATCCTGTTTTTCCTCTTTGAAGGTGGGAGAGACGCTCTCACTCTGCTCACTCTTTGAGAGATGCTCTCCTGACAAGACACATGACACTATGCTGATAGAACCTGGGCCCTGGGAACTGGAGAAGCCATGTGGAGACCCCTACTAGCGCTGAGATGCTAGTAGGGTCCAGACTTTCCACCCACTGGCCCATGATCGTCCTGCACTCAGTATCATTGTATGTGTTTGTGAGACTGAAGAGGACTTTAAATATTGGTATTGGATATATGGGCTAATATCGGATTTATGGACTTAAACTGGACTGAGCTGGGATGTTTTCTCCATATTCAACTGCTCTGGTATTTAAAACTATTTTTATACACATATGAGCGTCTATGAATTTGTTTCTCTAGTCCACCCTAACACAGGTGGGAAATAAATATAATTTCCATCGATGAAAACCCATTTCCATAACCATTCTCATCTTTCCCGCTGTTGACCATCCCGATGCCACTGGTCATGGCAATCCCAACGAATGCTGAGTATAGCCTAAGATGATTTGTTTCTTGTCTTTTTAAAGTTCAACACCTTTTACTTTTGTTTTACTTTCATGCAGCATAGTAAAACCTGTACCTGGATGAGCCCAGGTGCTTAGAATTAGTGACAAGGTCAATGGTGTTTGTTCAAGTATGAGTATATTCTCTCTGGGCTTTTGCAAGAGCTATCTACCTCTCACTCACCTACGCTGTGCGTCCTGTCCACACACACATACCCCACTCAGCACTCGGCAGCTCTTGGGGAACAGGAAGGTCAGATGAACCCTCTTTAGGCTTTCTCATCAGAAGGGCATGCTTGGCCGCTGCCTAGGTCTTCCTAATCTGGTTTTAATTCCTCAGAAACCACATATTGGCCCACTCTGAATGGGCTGCACCATTTCACCGGAAGCAATGTCTTTGTGAACTGTAATTAAAAAGCTCTATATACCACACATGCAATGACGTGCTCTTCTTACTAGTTCTAAAATGGTGCCTAGGCTGAGGCAGCCCCTAAATTAGTTGCATGTGTGAATCCTGCTGCACCATTGCCTGCAACTGCTGAGGAGAGCAAAGTTTATCATTCTATTAACCCCACAATTAACCCTCATTATATGAACTGCTCAGTACAGGTGCACCCATAGAACTGATTCCATTTACTAAGGGTCATTCTCATTACAGGCCCTTCTCTCAGCAGATGCTCAGACTGCTGAAGAGGGTGTGTCGACCACATATGCTTTTGATTTAGAGGAAGGGTTTTTGCCTAATTCAGTCGTGCAGTGTCTTTACCAGAAGCAGAGAAACACACATCTTGCCTCGGATTCACTCTCTGCAATGCTTGCTGGGGTGAGTAAGTCCTGACCCTTATGCCCGCAGCCACTTAACCACCACACTTCTGTCAGGCCCCCATCCCACCCCAACTAAGACCTCAGCAGCAGGGATGGCAGATGTGCCCAGTGATTTAGGTCAGCATTATCACTGGTTTTATATTGAACTTTTGCCTGCTTTGCCAAATACCTTCAAGTAAACACTATCATCATTCTGTTATATTGACCCTCCAATTGTCAATCTGGGTCCGGGGATGAGGAATATTTTCCTTGCATAAGATCTTTCTTAGGATTATACTTAGTGGTAGGATTGGCATTGCATATAATGGTTCATCCCAGGGATCTCTTATTGCATTTGATTGGCTGTTTTGTTATTTTGGGGGAGAAACAGACATGTGTTGATATGACCCAGTCTGTATTATTAGAACGCACCGTCTCTAAATTTTATTACCAAATGTCTACAGAAAAATAGGTGTGTCCCACTTTTTGGTGTTTAAAGTCTCCTGTGTTGGGTTTTGTTTTGTTTGTTTGTTTATAGAGACAGCATTTTCCCCTCAGCCCAGCTCTGGATCTGCCTCTCTGGCATGTGGAGGGTGAGGCACATTCCTAGCAGAACCACATCCACACCCATCACCCCAAATGGCCAAGTGAGGCTGACAGGGTGTGACTTTGGATCTTTGACTTGCTGAGAAATAGGCCCAGTGAACCTGAGAGCAGCCATTTCCCAGTCAGAGGGACCAGCCGTGGTGGCCAGTGAGTCAGGCTTGGGTTTTCCAATATTCCTTTCTCTTCTCCTACTTTCACTGGAGTGGATTCACGAGTCGGTGCAAAGAGTTCCTGCCTTATTTATCCTGCATCTGCTGCCCGCAGGCAATGAAAAACAGCAGTTTTCACATGGGTGGCTTGGACTCAGCGGAGTTCAATTTCAATGATTACTACAGTGTGGTGATGTGAGCAACAGGATAAAGTTGACTTGCCCCACGTCATTGCCAATGAACAGGGCTCTGTCATAAATTGCCGGTTCTATATGTGCAGTGGGGATTTAATGAAAAGCATACTGGATTGAGAGCCAGGAAATCTGGCTCTGCTACTCATGAGGTTATGGCTTGGAGCAAGGAACTTAACTCTTCTGGGCCTCAGTTTTCCCATCAGTCAAATCAGAGAGCTAGATTGGATTCATACGTCTACATAAATAACTCTTGCTACATCTATTGCTATCTATCTATCTGTTGCCATCAAATGGATTGATTCACTAAAAACTCATGTGTGTCAATGTCGAACCGTCCTCCTTAGGTTTTTTTGAGGGCTATAATCTTATGAGAGTGATGGCAAGGAATTTTCCCCAAGGTGTTGTTGGGTAGATTTAAATCACCAATATTTTAATTAGCAGCCAAATTCAAACTGTTTATAGCACTTAGGATATACCCAGGTATTGTCAAGTCTATAACACAAATCACATTATGTACCATAATATAATGGTGGACAAAGCAGTCATAGACTGTTCCTATAAGGTTTAAAGTCAAACAGACGAGAAAAGGCATGTGTGGTTATGAGTGACTCCACAAGTGTTTCCTTTTGGTTGTTTTGAGAAAGGAGTAAGTGGGGGCCCTTTGTAAAGGGTTAATTCTTCATCAGAAATCTGAAGCAGACAGACGTTGGTCAAAGGAAGAGGTGGGCAAGGTGAGTAGGGTTGATTTGTAGGATCGATTGCATTGGAGGCAATAATATTAGCTTGTATGTGGAACCCAAATAGACTGTGTGTTCAAGAAGAATGGGAGCAAAGGGAGCCTGGTAAAAAGGGACTGGTTAGGTGATGGGGATGACTCAGATACACAGACAGAATTGTAAGGATAATGGAGTGCAAAGAAAGATTGTGCAGCTTCATTCACGTGTTCTTATCCTTCCCTTCATGGAAAGTGAGAGGAGCAATTTGGATGACCCTATTGTAAGAAAAACAATTAGGTTAATTGGTGGAAAGAAACTTAGATAGTATAAACATTTACCAGAGGGAGCGATGATTGCTTGTGGAGAGAAAAACAAACCAGAGAGAAGCCATCTGAACTGTAAAATGCCTTGAATTATTTCTACAACCAAAGTGAAGGAAGATGGTGAAATGAAAGAGCTATGACTTAATTATCTAAATACCACTTGCAATTATATCATTATTGATAACAATAATAAACAAAAACAGAACAGAGGCATATGAAATGAATAGTAATTCTTAACCAATATCCATAAAGCATGACTTTCAACTCCCTCAACTTCCCCTAAAAAGTGAAACCAATCAATTGCCACTAAGTTACTGTGACACATGGTGACTCCAGGTGTGTTGCAAAAGAACTGTCCTTTCTAGAGGGTTCACTTGCTGGTGGCTTGGAAGAAGATGGACAGGTGGTTGTTGTTTTCTCCCGACACCTTTGTGTGGTCTTGGATCATCACACTTACAGCTAGTAGACAAGCACATTAGCCCTTGCATGAGTCAGGCAGTTTGCACTCCAATACATCCTAGGAAAATACCCAAATGATTGTTTAAATATCCCTACTGTGATGTGCACCATCGCCTAGAGCTCTGTAGTATGCATTCCCGGTCAGAGGACCTGGGGGGAGACCTGAGCTGCTGCCTTTCTTGCGAGCTCCCGGGGACACTCATGCTCTTGCACTGCCACAGACCACAGTCTGCGTGTTGGGGTGAGAGGGAAGGAGAAGAGGAATTTAGAAGATGAGCAAAGTGGCAGTTAGAGGAGATCAAGCCAGAGGTGGTGGTAGCTTTGACTACGATAATAACAGCGAATAGGAGGGAAAAAACAGATGGGACAAAACCCAGGAGGGTAATTTAGAAGGAATGGTGACAGACAGGTCAACAGAGAGCAGCAAAATAAACGCTTCACCTCATTTATACACAGCCTGTGTATAAACTGAGCAAGGCAGTCTGCATGGTGACGGCATGGGTAAGATTACATGAACACCGCGATCTCTGTTGCTATAGACACGAGAATGTCATACAACTATGGAAAGACTATGGTGCAGTGGGTAAGAGCAGCAGGAGTTGGAGGGTTAACCAATCTGAGTTTTCACCCTATCCCTGACTATTCAGGAACCAACCCGCTCTAAGTCTCACTTTTCTCATTCTAATCATTTCAAAATATAAAAGCTACAGTTAGGTTCATGGTGAAATAAAACTGTGAGCATCTCGGAGAATACTTAAAAAAACATATCAAGTGGACTCTAATACACGTTGGCCTCATGTGTGCCAGACTCGAACTAAGTTCTGTATGGTTTTCAAAAGTAGATCATCAGACAGTTTTTTTTTGTTTTGTTTTTTTGGCATAGCTCTGGGTGGGCTGGAACTTCCAACCTTTCACCTAGCAGCTGAATATGTGAATCATTTCCACCAAACATCTGCTGTTATTCATCAGTACGCCAATGGTTTACATGGTTTTGGTTGTCAGCTGCCATGAAGTCAGTCCTAGACGGGTTCCCATGTCTCTGGATGGGCTCCAACTGCCAACCCTTCAGCTAGAAATCGAACACTTCACCTTTGACTCCATGCAGGGACTCCCCTCTTTCTCCTGGAAATCCACAATTAATCTCTCTGGTAAACACCATTGAGTTTCCCACACTATCAAGGTTCAGCTTTTAAGAAGTCTTTAATACATGGTTCAAAAATGGGAATATTAAATTATCATTTATTAAAAGAGCCAGTAAGGAGCCCCTGACCCTGTTCCTTTAGGACGCACATGATGGTCAGTTGCCCGATTCAGCTTTATAGGGGATGAAGACGTAGTAACTGTCAAATCAGCTACAATAGAAGAACCCTACAATAAAGCCCGCTGCCTCTGAGTGGAGCGCAGCTCACCCTCGCCCTGTCGCATGAAGCAGGCCTGCTCCTCGGGTTGTAAAGCTTTGCAGGAGCAAACATCTCCAACTGTCCCTCTCCAAACAGTTATGGATGTGAGCCACCAACTTTATATGATGCAGCCCAGCACTTAATATGACACAAGAGCTCCTTATGTAGACATATATATGCACACATTGCGTATAGATACATACATGCACACACGTGTGTAGTAAAACTCCCCAGACCTCTTTAACGTGTTGAAAAGCAAAGAAGTTCCGTGGAGGAACAACGGATGCCTGACCACGCCCCTGGTATTTTCAATGGCCTCACTTGCATATCGCATATTCAATAAGGGAGCTAGAAGAAATTTTGATGCATTCTAACTATGGTGTTGACAAAGAGGATTAAAAGCATGAACTGACAAAAGAACAAACACATCTGTCTTGGAAGAAGTACAGTCAGAATGCTCCTTAGAGGCAGGGATGGTGAGACTTAGCTTTAATGACTTTGGACATATTATCAAGAGAGACCAGTCCCTAAAGGACAGCATGCTTGATAAAGTAGGCGGGTGGGGAAAAAGAGGAAGGCTCTCAACGAGATGGATTGATCCTGTGGCTGCAGCCATGTGCTGAAATATAAGAACACTTGTGAGCTTGGCACAGGACCGGGCAGTATTTGGTTCTTTTGTAAGTAGAGTCGCTATGATTTGGAGCCTAACCTATAATTTGATGGCACCTAACAACAACAACTATATATTCACAATTTGATCATATATGTATGTGTATGTATATACTCATGATTTGATGGTGTGTGTGTGTGTGTATGGTCAAATTCTGAATGTCTAGGATCTCTGGTGGTATGGTACAAGATCAGCTATTGGAAACTATCAGTCTCTCTGCTGAAGAAAGATTTGGTTTTTTGCTCCTGTAAAGGTTTACAGCCCCAGAAATCCACATGAGCAATTCTACTCTATCCTCTAGAGTAGCTGAGAGTTGTAATTGACTCAAAGGCAGTGAGTGAGTGAGTGAGTGAGTGAGTGAGTGAGTGAGTGAGTGAGTGAGTGAGTGAATAGGTAAAATAGGTCACAGTTGTAAAAGCAGGCAAGTCAAAAAACGAGCAGGTTCTATGTCTATGGGTGAGATGTTAGGGTGGAGGCTACACCAGATTCTCATTGCTGAGGGGACTGATGAACCAAAGATTGGCAGGAGCACAGTAGGGTTGTGGATGCAGGGGCAAATGAATCCCAAGTTTAGCAGGTCACATATCTGCCAGGCCACTGATGTCTCCCCCGAGCACCAGGTAATAAGGCAAATCATTGGCTCATGTTCAATGAACTAGAACTCCGTGAACCAAGGGCAGAATTCAGACTCAGCAAAAAGTAAGCAAGTTTTCCCACAGCAACTACTTATTGGAAGCATACTACAGCCCCAATAAAATTTCTTTAAATTGATCACATTGGGACTGCGATTGCATCCCACCTTAATCATCATACAGTCTGCTCTTGGCAGATTCCATTGTGATACCGAGTACCAAACCAGTGACAATTTGGCTCAGTCAAGCTGACACAAAACATAAATGTAACAATATCCCTAAATGGTGAATTTTAATGAACCTTATTATTTCATAGACTCTAAAGTAGGAGTTTCTGTTAGTCTAATATCTGAATAAACATCTCATCTAGCAGCTTGTACGCGTGTGTCTCAGCAGGCCACATCAAAGTCAATTTTGCTAAATAGAGCTTTCATGCCAAGGGAGGTTATACATGGTATTTCTGGTAATGTACTTTGGTATTTTCTTATTATAGAAGATCAAAATTATATTCACCTACATTTAAGATCAAAATAATTACACATTCAGAAGTGATCTGTGGTTTCTATAATTTCCTGATTGCAAACAACCTCTGAGGGGAGCAGGTACACTAAGTGTGATGCTCAAATTAGACTAATTAAACTAGTAAATGCAATAGATAACAAGGAAGTAAGGTGGAATGTTTTCTAGCAGGTCATTAGATTTTTGTCCACTAAGACCTTGTTTATTTATCTATCGCAATGATCAGAGGCTAGTACCCAATAAACAGGATAGGGATAGGCCTATTTTGCTTATTTACTAATCTGTAGAGAATAATATCACAGGTGCATCACCTCATATGGAGTGTAAAACACATGAAACAGTCATTACTATCAAGTTCTTCCAAATAAGCCAGTGATTTTCTTGCTTACTGGATACTCTGTCTCTGTGGGTCATTGTACATTTGTAAAGGGGTTTGGATTGTGTAGGAAGATGCTTTGGGTCCAGGAGAGAGAGAGAGATGGCAGCTATACTTAAGGGTTGAATTTCTGATATGATGTAGAAAAAAAAAAGAGTAATTGATTACTACTGATTAGTAAATAAGCACGTGTGTCTGTTCTTACCTTTCTTATTCTTTAACCCAACACTGGCAATAGAAGGTGTTTGAATTGCTTTATGATGCTAGATAGCAGCCTTACTGGTTCTATGGTTTCAGTGTTGGGCTGATACCTACAAAGTATGTGGTGGCTCAACCTCACCAGCTGCTCTGCATTAGAAAGATGAAATTAAATGTTCCAGTAAACATTGACAGTCTTGAAAACTAAACAAGGGTCACTCTGAGTCAGTACCACCATGTGTCTGTCAATTTGTCATATTTTGATGGCTTGTATGTTGCTATGATGTTAGAAATTATGTCGCTGATAGTTCAGATACCAGTGGGGTCACCTAAAGTGAACACGTTTCAGCAGAGCTTCCAGGCTCATGTCAGACACGGAAGAAGGAAGAGGTTGTCCACTTCTGAGGAATTAGCCACTGTAAGTCTTAGGGATTGCATGAAAACATTATCAGATGCGGGGAAACCTCTTAAATAGAAGCCAAGCATCATCGGAGTTAGTGCTAGAAAATGAGCCCCTCAGAGAACCCCAGATGTTTACTTGTGTTTCAGTGACTATGAAGAGGCTGTGTGAATGGGGACACAGTAGGGATAGCCTTAAGAAGAGTGGAATTCCCAAACAATTCATTGTGCTATTGGGGAACCTGTGCGTGGGTCAAGAGGTGATTGGACAAAAAGAACAAGGAAATACTTCCTGGTTGTGATTCAAGAAAGGTGTGGGTCAGGGTTGTATCCTCTCACCATACGTGTTCAGTTTGTTTGCTGAGCAAATAATCAGAGAAGCTAGATTATATGAAAATGCAGCGTCCAGATTGGAGGAAGGCTTATTAAAAACCTGCCATAAGCAGATGACACACTTTGCTTGCTAAAACTGAGGATGATTTGAAGACCAAGGATGGCAGTTTTCTGTGTGACTCACAACTCAATGTAAAAAGAATCCTTGCAACTAGACTCAAGAAAACATCATGATAAATGGAGAAAAGATGGATGTTTTCATATTGCTTGGATCCACAATCCATGCCTATGGGAACAGCAGTCAGTAGAAAACACAATGCATTACATTAGGTAAATCTGCTGCACAACACCACTGTTGAAGAATGAGAATGTGTCTTTGAGGACTCAGGTACGCCTGATCCAAGTCATGGTATTTTCAGTCACCTCATATGGTGTGAAAGTTGGACACTGAATAAGAAGGATCAAAGAAGAATTGATGTATTTGGATCATGGGGTTGGCCAACAAGCTCATCGTGGGTTTCCAAAAGAAGAAACAGAGCTATCTTGAAAGTAGTGTGGCCAGATGGTTCACTAGACACAAGGATGGCAAGAATTTTCCTACATACTTGGGACACGATGTCAGGAGAGACCAGTCCCTGGAAAAGGACATCATGCTTGGTAAAGGAGAGGAACAGCTAAAGAAGAAAGCCCTCCATGGATGGATTTATACAATAACTGCAACAATGGTCACCAACAGAAGAATAATTGTGAATATGATGCAGGACAAGGCGGCTTTCCATTCTGTTGTACATCGGGTCACTGTGAGTCAGAACCAACCCGATGGTAACCTACCAACGTGAATGGGAAGTGGATTAGTGTTAGTTGACATTGAGTCAACTCCACTTATGGACAACTGAACAAAGTATTTCCTGGACCTGTGCCATCTTCAAAGCCACTGTACATTCTGAGTGACCCTCCATTCTGAAAGGTGCATCTTCGAGCACCATATTAAGCATACTCAATTTTGATCCATAAGTTTTCCACTTGCTAAATTTTGGAAGGAGCTCTCCCAAGTCTTTTTCCCTAGTCCAGAAACTCTTTGGAAATCTACACGCCATGGATGTTCCTGTTTTATTTGCAATTCTGGATGCATAACTTCCAGCATCCTAGCTACCAGAAAATCATGATCACAATCTAACAGACAGTGGTGAGCGTATTTCTGTGATAAAAGTTAATACTTGAGAGAACGTTGTTATACAAAATAGCCTTTCACTGATGAGATTGTTTCCTGTGGGGTCATTTAAAGTTGGCTCAATGGAATGGTCAATCATGCCCACGAAGCTAGAGACTCACGGTTACTGACTGAAACATTTACTGATTAATTGGCTTTTGTGCTATTTAATTTTACCATCAAATCACAATCTGACAAGTAATTTTGGGCTGAGGCATGATTGATAACCCTGAAGCCAGCACTACAAATCTGCTGGTGAGCTAATTGAGTACAAACAATTCCTATGCCTTCTAGAGTGTTCCCAACCCAGGAAGGTTTTTATATTTTTAGAGTATTTATTTAACCAAAGGAAACACATGGAGAAATGAGAGGAAGCGGTCATGGATTTGTGTTTTTGCTAACATTTCTCACAAAATGTTTTGGATCACATAGTTTATAAAAAAATAATTTTTAAAATCGTGTAGGGAATTCCAGGGAAATACAGCAGGAAAGTAGCTAGAACCCACCCTATATTCTTATTTGTAAGAATAAGATTCAGTAAAATTAACTTCTTGTGACCTACTTCCAGAAAGGATCCTACTTGAATGCTACTATTCTGTGGCCTCAAAGAGAAGACAAATTGGAACTATGTTTCATCCTGTGTAGCTTCTCAAGACAGCTGTTTATCATAGACAATCATTTTAACAAAGACTACAGTTCACTGAGTTTTAAAGGCCTTGGGTTTCATGAGAGTAATCAATTATATAAGACTAGAAATTCATTGCATAAGGGATTCCATTATAGAAGCCAGAATGTGGTAGAATTTTTTTTTTCTTTTAGGGTGGAAAAAAGTTTTTTAGAGTTTCTCCTCTCATTCTAAACTCCTCAGAATCCCCATCTCTGCCTGTTCCCCACCTACCCACCCTTGGAGAGTTTCCAAGGTACAGTCAGAGAGTCAGGCTCTGCTGGGAACTGGTTGGACTAGGAAACTTCCTCAAGCTTAAGGAGGAGTGCTAACTTTCCCTGCAAGAGAACATTGTCACTCAGTGTCCAAAACATCACATTTGAAAAACATGAAAAGCACATTATCGAAAGAGCATAAAAGCACCTTCAGTGTGTGGCACTGGGGTGGCTTGTGTGCTGCTATGATGCTGACAGCTATGGTACCCTTATTTCAAATACCTCCAGCTGATTGGTTTTAACAGAGCTTCAGATTTACATAGAAAGGTCCGGAGATGTGGTAGTTAGGTTTTATGTCAATGTGAACCTTGATGAACTTCCAGAATCAACTTGATGGCAGTAAATTTAGTTTGAGTTTTGTACCTGGAAGAAAGTACAGGGGTGGAGTCTAACCTATCAATCAGGTCGCTGCCTGGTGCCGCCTTGTGGGTGTGGCCTTTTTATAAAAGAGACACTGGGAATCCCTCTCCCTCTCCCTCTCTGCCTTCACCTTCCTCTTTGCTTGGATTTCATATCTGCTTCCAGGGGTAGCTCCATGTGGGTCACCAACCCTGGGAGCTGTCAGCAACCTGCCACGCTGCCACTGACCTTGTGTCCACATAACTGCATCCACCAACTCCATCTGCTAGAATCTCACCCATGACTTGAGTAGGAATGGGCTTGGCTGCCTTCTTGATATCGAATTACTTCTTGATGTAAAGAGTTTCCTTAAATATATATGCGTATCACTGGTTTTGTTTCTCTCTGTCACCCAGCCAAACACAATCTATGTCAGCAACTTAGTCAAGGAAAACCTTGTCAATCGCGAGAGAACATTGTCTCAATCCCTTGCTCTTTATGAATTACTAGAGAAAGTCTTCATTAATGGTGAAGTAGAGGGACAAGGAGGCCCTTGTTAATTGGTTTGCCATGAGAGCAGCATGAATTAATCATAACTTGCTAGGTATTATGAAGACAACATAGTACAGAGTAATGTTTCACTTTGTCCATAAGGCTTTGATGAGTTGGAGCTAACATGACAGGGACTAAAAACAAAAGTTTATTGAATTTATAATAATTTAGAAAAATTGAAATACGAGAGTGAGAAGAGTTGTCCTAAGGTGTGTACCTTCTAAGAAACAGACCGACTTGCACGTTTTATGTCAATGGCTTTTCTAAGCCTCCATAGGAAAGTGGCAAAAGACAGAATTGGGCTAGGGCAAAAAGACTAGAACAGTCACTGGGAAATCTGATCAATGATTTTTTTTTTTGCCACTAACCCAAATAATTTTTATCCTAAAAATCACTACCCTTGACTTTCCTTCTTCATCAACCATGCATAGGTTAAAAAAAAGCAAAACTTACTGTATCAAGTCCCTTCTGACTTACTTAATATGTGCTGGATGCATTTTCTTAATCCTAAACTGTGTATCATAATAATTATGGGACAAATATGACACATGGGTTAGGACTAAGAAAATGCATCTAGCACTTAATTACATGTCAAGTTTTTATATCTAGATCATAAGATTTAAATCTATATGTTAGAAAGAGGCTCAAGACGCATCTCCAACTGAAATGCTGTGGTAAAGACACTTACTATTACAGGTCAAAACATCATTGATTCTCACTTGCCGTCATGATAAATACCGAAGATATGCATCAAAACAAAATGTGGTGAAAAAAATCAGATGTCTATCAGACACAATTGTGTCTGAGGTCTTAAAGTCCTGTCTTAAAATAAGAAGTCATTTGAGTGAGGTGTCAACTAAGTCCACATGGAAGAAACATAGATACCAGTGTTTGGCATCCATGACACAGCAGCTATCTTATAAATATATTCTCTTTTTAAAACATTTTAGACTTTTTATTACAAACTTACTACTCTAAGGACAGACATCTCCCAGCAGGCCAATTTCAAAAGTTTCTTTCTTTTTTTAAAATCCTTTTATTAGGGGCTCATACAATTCATCATAATGCATATATACATCAATTGTGTCAAGCACATTTGTATATTCATTGCCCTCATCATTCTCAAAACATTTGTTCTCCACTTAAGCCCCTGGCATCAGGTCCTCATTTTTTCCCCTTCTTCCCCGCACCCCCTCCCTCACTTGCCCTTGATAATTTATAAATTATTATTTTGTCATGTCTTGCCCTGTCCAACGCCTCGCTTCACCCACTTTTCTCTTGTCCATCCCCCAGGGAGGAGGTCACATATAGATCCTTGTAATCAGTTCCCTCTTTCCAACCCACTCTCCCTCCACACTCCCTGTCTCGCCACTCACACCACTGGTCCCAAAGGGATCATCCGCCCTGGATTCCCTGTGTTCCCAGCTCTTATCTGTACCAGTGTACATCCTCTGGTCCAGCCAGACTTGCAAGGTAGAATTCGGATCATGATAGTGGTAGTGGTGGTGGTGGTGGGGAGGCGGAGGAAGCATTTAGGAACTAGAGGAAAGTTGTATTTTTCACCGTTGCTACATCACACCCTGACTGGCTCATCTCCCTGAGACCCCTCTGCAAGGGGATCTCCAGAGGCCTACAAATGGGCTTTGGGTCTGCACTCTGCACTCCCCCCATCATTCACTATGGTAAGATTTTTTGTTCTCCTGATCCCTTTGACACCTTGTGATCACACAGGCTGGTGTGCTTCTTCCATGTGAGCTTTGTTGCTTCTGAGCTACATGGCCGCTTGTTTACCTTCAAGCCTTTAAGACCACAGATGCTATACCTTTTGATAGCCAGGCACCATCACCTTTCTTCACCACATTTGCTTATTCACCCGCTTTTTCTTTAGCAGTTGTGTCAGCAAGGTGAGCATCATAGAATGCCAATTTAATAGAAGAAAGTGTTCTTGCATTGAGGGAGTACTTGAGTGGAGGCTCAATGTCCTTCTGCTACCATAATACTAAACCTATAAATATTGGCTCATAGATCTATTTCCCCATCCTCATATATAAATATATTTGCATATGTACATGTCTTTATCTAGACCTCTATAAATGCCCTTTGCCTCCCAGCTCTTTCCTCTATTTCCCTTGACTTTCCTCCTGTCCCACTATCATGCTCAGCCCCCACCAGGGTTTCAGCAATTCCTCTTTGTTACATTACCCTTGATCATGCCCTACCGGGCCTCCCCCACCCACCTGACCACCAATTTGGATCGTGTCGTCAGCCATTCTTTGATCACAGAGGTAGGTGTCCTCATACTTTGGACTAGAATGGATGTATACCTGTGAAAGCTAGACTGCTAGTACCAATATTTTGTTTACATGCCCTTGTATACCAGAATGACTCAATCATGTCCACCAGCAGCAGCAATGTATACACAGCACACACATCTATACAAACATGTTTAGTCTCATAAAGTATAATAATTACTTTTAAACAAATCTGGTTCCTGCTGTTTCTTTATTTCAATCTCTCTTGCATAATAATCTTCATATATTACTTTTCAATACTTAAGAATTAGAGTATGCCTCTGGCACTCTAAAATTATTCCTATGCATGTCTGTAGAGAAATAATTAATAATGCTTTTTCACCATTCCAGAAACTGTGTTGATCACACCAGAGGGACTTATGACACCAGGGGCATTGGGTTGGTGACTTTAATTCCAAGGAAAGCTATTGCACGCCCCCCTCACTGCAGGACAGTTCAAGAAACCCAGTGTTCCTGCAGGTCCTCATCCCTTGAGGGGCTCAGCCCATCCCCACAAAGCCACCCTTCTATTAATTGTGCCATCTGTTAAGGGAAAGTAAACAAAACAAAATTATCACTAAAAATCTAGGGATGCATTTTTTCCATTTCTTAACCAACTCCATCTGCTTTTGTTTGATGGCTTGAAAAACTACCTTAGTATTTTCTTTCCATCCTTTCTTTGAGTGTGCAGCCATCGACCACATTCTTCCCATTCTAAGCCTTGACCTGTACACATGGGAAGTGCGAAATTCTAACTAATCAACACAATCGTGGGTGGCTAATTATTAAATTTAATCATGTGTATATGTTTTTGAAAGTCTCCTTTTCGTGTGAAATGTGTTATCTCCTAACAGGAAATCGTGATGGCAATAAAGAGTGGACACATAATTAAAAGGTATATGTATTTCAGACAAATCTTTGGTTTGAACTTAATCTTTAAAGAAAATATCCCTGGCCAGCCTAGTGCTGATTTTATCTGGTGTTGCTTGATGTATGTGGAGACTTTTAAAAAAAGCTTTGTCTTTATAAACAAAGAAAAAGAAAGAAATTCTAAGAATCATAACAATCAAAGAGGGAAAAGAACCAATGATTCATTTTTCATTATTTTCTAACAGAGATTTTAACTTTATTCGAAATTGCCGTGCTTTATGGGAACCTGCATTTAGTACTAACATGTATATGTTTAAGATACAATCCAGTATTAGAAATATTTGTTTCCACCCCAATACCGGCTGTCTCTGCAATGGTCGCTGGATGTGTTTCCCATTTCCTGTAAATTAATTGAAAAAAACAAAATTATGCTCAACATTTCTCCTTTTCCACAATTTATAGTAAAATTATAAGAAAACATATTTATTGTTTTCATGAAAGCCAATGAAAGCGGCATTATTTATGATTGATAATGATAATATAATTTCTAATGATATCCTAAATAAAGAATATTTATAATTGTATACTGCATAAACACTATTTATAATAGCAAGAATGTATAATGATACTATGTTTTTAAGTCAGTAATATTATCATTACTAATTATGAATTCAACCAAGCTAAATTTTCACTTTTCTCTATAAGGATTTAGAAATTATCAAAGAGTATTTTATTCCTAAACAATCTTATTTAAAATAATGAAAATAAACCCATTCATTAATTTATCATCTCTTAATTGAATATCTTTTCTAGTATTTACTCAGAGACGATACAGAGCAGTAAGGCACACACCTGTCTTAGGCTCTTCGGAGTGGGTTGAACTACCAACTAATGGCCCATTGCTGAGTCATTTCTACCACCCATGGGCTCCTATGTTTAAATGGAAGGGGAAACAAATCTTTCAAACTCACTGCCTTTGAATTGATTGTAAATCATTGCTACTCTATAGGAAGGGGTAGAACAGCCACTGTGAGTTTCCCAGGGAGTAGAAATTCTCACTTCTTCCAAGGGGAGGCTGGTGGTTTCGAACTGCCGACTTGGAGCTTAGTAGCACAACACCTAACCCATTCACACCTCAGGGCCCCGTGTTTCATTACATACTTAAGAGAACTACATATAAGTCCCATAATTATTGACTCCCAGCCAAGAAATCACTTAAAGAAGAAACTGAGGTTCATCCCCATATTTTTTTCTGTCACTCTTCCAACCCAACTAAATAATCATGAAGTCCATTTCATGGTACCTGGCAGACAGTTCTCATAATGTGCTCTCCTTGCTGCCAGGCTTTTCAATAACAGTATCATCCAACTCCCAGGCGGTCTATGTCGAGTGACCATTCAAATGTATAGCCCTGTTTAAGAAGAGTCACCAACACCGCTTAGTCGGTTTGCTGTACTGGGGTTGTCTGTGGATTTTAGTGGAGTGGGAAGTGATGCAGGTCACCAGCATGTCAAGTCTCAGTCAGGAACAATGGTAAGCAGGTTTCACAGACATTAGAGACTAGAGACATCTACTGATCTATTTCTGAAAATTAAGCTGTGACAGTCCTATGGATTATTTACCAATGATCTTGAAGACCCCGGACCAGGCCATATTTTATCCCAGTATGGGAGGAGCTGCCATGAGTTGGAGGTGACTCAGTGGAAGCAAAATTGGTGACCTTTTGTTAATATCTGAATGTTTATCTATGTGCCACCAGAACGTCTTGTCTTTTCATAAAACCATAAGCAAACTCACTGCCATCAGTCCAGTCTGACACACAGTGAACCTCTGGGCAGACTAGATCTGCTGCAGGGGATTTTAAGTCTCACTCTGTACAGACGGCCAAAAGAGGAAAGCTGTCTTGGCAGATGTACAACCATAATGCTCCTTCAAGGCAAAGATGGTGAGACTTCAGCACGTTTACTTTGGACATCTTGTCAGGAGACACCAGTCCCTGGAGAAAGACATCATGCGTGGTTGAGCGGAGGGGCAGTGACAAAGAGGAAGGTTCTTGACAAGGCAGATTGGACAATGGGCTCCAATGTAGGATGGCACCTGATAGCAACACAATTATCACACAAAGAATCATCTCCAAGTTTTTCTCACCTTTCTTTTGAACATTTCAAGATGGAGCATGAGGACCAGAATGCAGTGTTTGGGTAAATGCAGCTCCTTTCAACATACTTTTAAACCCATGTGTATGTATGATGATTTCAACATAAAGACTGGGTATTCCTTGAGAGTCAGAAGTGATTTTTCTTTTTATCAGTTTCAATGAATTCTACTTTGCCAAATTTTCCTGGTTTTGAAAGTTGTATTGTTTTCTGAATATTTCAAGCAACTAGACATAGGGCCCCAAAAAACTAATTATTATTATTATTTTTTAATTCTGCGGCCTACTGGTGGAAGTTTAGAGTGTGCCAAATGGGAGGTAACAACCAAGAGCAAGGGAAGATGGAGGGGGAGGTTACAATGAGTCAAGTTTTCCAAGAAACTTCATGAAGGAAGCAGGATTTGAGAGATGGAGTCTTTTCCAGGCTCCCGTGAATGGAGGAAAACAGAATGTTTAGAAGTAAATGTTCTCTCCCGAGACAACAAATAGATAAAACTTGCTTAAACAAACGTGTAAACATCAGAAGTCCTTGAGGCCCTGAAATGTTTTATGTAACCTGAGAATTAAAAGCAAACAAACAACAAGAAAAACCTCTCTATCACAAAGCTATGGAGATATAATATACATTAAAGAAGACTATACTTTGAGTTCCTGGGGGAAAGGTGCTTTGTAAACATCCAAGATTAAATTTCATTTGTATGTTTATATGTACCATTCAATCAATACCTTTCCCCTTTAAGTAATAGCTATTTATTTCTTTTTTGCAGGTTGAGGGTTTTGTTTGGTTTTTTTATCACTCACCTGGTATGCAGCTTAGGATTTCATTGTTCTCAAAATGTCCACAAATATCCTGTTAATATGTGTTCCATTATTTCAAAAAGTATTAGTGTCTGATTTGTAAAATAGCAATTTGCAAGTTCACTGCTTACTCCTATTTTAAAGCTCAATACAACACTTTATTGTTTTTCTAACTTCTTTGCCTCTACTAGATCAATTTGTGTTTCAAAATAGTGGTAGGTGGCAAATCTGGTTTTTTGCTTTGTATTCACTCAGGTTGTTAACATTTTAAATCCTCCTTGTTATCAACAAATCCTTTTGAGTTGTTGAGTTCCTTTCATTTTTACCTTTAAATAATCTTTATACTTGATTTCATGGTATTATACTTGACTTGGAAACAGTCAGTTTTGATCACTGCGTTGTCCTCAAAATTTACTATCCACATTTACATAAACATTTTTAGTTTAATTATATTTCCTTTTCCATTTTCTGAAGGTATATATGAATAGGCATACTGCTGGACAAGCTAAATTTTTACCTACATAAGGGGAGGTCTATAAACTGTTGCTGAAAATATTGCATTATTTTAAATGTTCATATTGCCATGAAAATTTTGATGCAAATTCTATATAAGTTTTATATAAGTCTATAGATACAAAAACAGTAGATTCTTCCTAATCTCCATGAATACAAGGAGCCTTGGGGTGCTGTGGGCTTGCCACTGGGTTTCTGGCCACAGGAGAGTGGTTTGAACTCACAAGCCACAGCAGGGGAGTAAGATGAGGTGGTTTGTTCCTATAAAGATTTACAGCCTCTGAAACCCTGTATAGAGTCTGTGAGTAAGAAATTAGTGATGGCAGGGTCTGTTTGTTTGTTTGTTTTTAACCGACAAATACATGGGGCACAGCTGGCACAGTTACGCATCGAGCTATTAAGAGCAAAATCAGTGGGTCAAATCCCACGGATGCTCCAGGGAGCAAGATGCTTCCAAAAGCGTTAGTCTTAGAAAGTGTCTGGGCAGTTCCAGCACTGGTATAGGATCAGTATCAATCAGAATTGAGTCCATGACTAAGTTTTTGATACAGGTAAGTATAATTTGAATTAGAGGACTACTAATTAAATGCAACCTGTCTTGATAGAAAACCCAGGTCCTACATCACTAATAAGTCTATCTCCCCCTTGCTCTTTTCCTTTGTCTTTTCTCTGTGGTGGTATCGATTCACCATACTAGAAAATTACTGAAACGCCCCATGAAGAACTCAACAACCATAACTCTGTTGAGGTTAAAAAAAAAAAAAAAGGAAGGTGTTGGGGTTACTCTACAACATCAAAATTCTAGAAAAATAAATATTTTAAAAGAACAGAAAATCCATTTCATAAGTGACTGTGGTATAGTTACTTTCTTGTCAATACATGATCCTTATTTAAACCACAGAGCTGGTGGTTTCCAGACTCGCAGTGAATCAGTGAAGGAGAATGAACCTATTCTGAGAAATGAGGCTAGGAGTTCGGACTGTCTTAGAGCAGCCTAAGCCCCAAGAAGGAGGAAACTCCTGTTAACTCAAATGTAGGACTAGATGAATCTGACACCAGTACAAATCCATCCACGACCCTGAGGAACGACATCTGGACAATGTCTCAATCGCTATCTTCCAGCCATCACCGGAGAGATGTCATCACATGCTTTGTCTACTCTGAGCAATGGGCAGATGTGAAAAGATCAAGTCAGGATTTTCATGAAAGAAAAGCATTATGATATAGATTCTTGCAATCACTGTCATTATTAATATTCCACCAACAGTGATTATCCATACGTATCCTTAAAAGGCAAATGCAGGCTGGGAGGTAGAATGAGGACTGGGCCATGGAGAGTACCAATTGCTGTAGGGACAGTTGGGAAAGTTACTGTATTCCCATAATTCCAAGCATTGTTTTATAGAATAAAAATTGTTGGAAAAAAAAAACTATAAAGGTTTCCATTTGGAAAGCCGTTCCTGATTAACTTTTTCTGATACTATTTAAATGGAGAATCTATATATGATTCACTGTAGGGGATGACAAAAAAATCAAAATCACTGAGTTTGAACATACTAACATCCTGGCAGGCGGATTTCTATAGGAAAGCCCATTTAACTTACAGATCTATAGAAATGTGACTTTCTTAAAATATATTGTCCTTCATCACAAACAAGAACAACAAAAAATCAAAGCCCTTGCCATGGAACCGTTTGTCTCCTAGTGACTCCACGTGTGTCAGAGTAGCACTGTGTTCCGTGGACTCCCAGTGGCGGATCTTTCAGAAGCAGATTGCCAGGCCTTTCTTCTGAGGTACTTGAGTGTGCCCTCAGATCACCAAGATTTGATTTAGCAATTGAGTGGTTAGCCAACAAGTTCTTTCCTATACACACCCCCCAAAACCCACTGCATGGATTCCATTATGACTCAGACAGGGTTACTGAAGCTGTACATCTCTCTGAGAGCAGGTGCCTTTCCTCCAGCAGAGCAAGTGGTGGGTTTGACCTACTGGAGGTCAGCGAGGCTGCCGCCTGAAATATGTCAAAAGTCATAAACAGGCTGTAATCGGTAATTATGAAAAAATATAAAAGATCAAATTGTGGCAGCTCATCTTGTTATTCATTTTGCTGTCACCTAACTTTTTGTCTTTTTAACTTTGTATTTTGTTTAACTGACTATACCTTATGGCGCTCTAGCAGCATAGGGGCTGGCCACTAACCTCAAGGTCAGCATTCGAACCCAGCAGCAGCTCTGGAAGAAAGAGGAGACTTCCTGCTTGGGTAAAGATTTAAAACCTCAGAATCCCAAAGGGGCAATTCTATTCTGCCCTGTAGGGTTTCTGTGAGTCCGAATTGTTTCAATGATTGTAAATAAGTTGAGAATATATTTTAAAGGGTAAAATGTGGTATTAGTGTTCAGAGAAATGAGTGTTCTTTGTGGTAAAGCTTGAATCTCTTGTTCTATGTTTATTAATTTGATTTTGTTGCATGGGTTACAGGAAAAAGCACTGATAAATTCAAATTTTAAAAAATCAATGCTGACAAACTGATGGGTGAGAGGTGGTGTCAATGCTAGATTATGTATGAATTTGGAAACCAGGAAAGGATAAAAAGTTGCCAGGTTGTTGATTTCTAATTCACTGATTCTGACTGCTCACATTCATAGGCTGCTTCATCATAAAACGGATGTATGTAAGAACAGTGTTACCGCACTGATTTATTTATAAGAGAATTATTGCAGACATGCTCATCGTTCACACCATGTATTTGACCCATGTTCAGCAGTGTCACTGTTGTATGTGTATGTGTGCATGTATGTGTGCAGCCATATGTTTTAAGTCCAGCAGTAAATATTGACTTGGTTCGAAAATAGAGGGAGGTAGAGACCACCTTGTAAAATCACGCAGTGTCGTTTCTCTTCCGGCCCTCTGTCCATCGTGGTGAGGAAGGAGGGTGAGAAGAAAGAAAGGGCGTGGGCTTCGTGCTGCCAAAGAGGTGACAAATGACTGATCAAATACGGACAAATCTCCAAAGCTTATGACAATTTCTCTCCTGCGTGCTGGATACTGATTGCTTAGTAACAAATTCAAAGCACTTAGTGTGTGTATTTTGAATTATCCTCCGGTAATAAGTAAAAAGTTAACTGAAACTTTTATTTTAAAAACCTATTTGCCAAAAGTAACATGCATTAAGGGAAATAACAAGTCTAGGAATATTGTGCCTCTACCCTTCTCACTCTGAAAGTCTCCTTCTAAAATAACAGATTGCCTTCTCTGGATATTTGCCGAGTTTTCAATTCTGTCCTACATAAAGATTGTGGGTACATGTCCTATCCAATGACGTTCAAATCACCTCTCAAGTTAAGTTCAAAAAGTGCAAATTCTTTTAGGAAATGGCATTTAATTTAAAATAAGCTAATTGAGATTTTTCTACAATTAATCATTGAAAAGGGTGTCAGGGAGGAGAGATCAAATGATTTGAGTCATGGGTGGATGAAAGGCAAGCTCAAAGTTTTAAGCAAGAGCCCAGGGGGGTTCTCCATGAGAATACAGTGGTGGAAGTCTACTTTGTAGACCAGGGCCTTCAGACAAATCTTTTTTTTTTCTGTCTCCTAAAGGAGATCAGAGTAATCTATTACTCATGTTCTTCACTTCTATCTGTCACTTAATGAAGAATGAATGGATCCGGCATTACTCCATGCCACCCTGCAATTTTGAAGACACCTCATCGTTATTTTATTTTTATTGAACACATACTCATAGATGTCACATCCTAAAAAAATGTTAAAATACCATTATGTTTTCTAATTCAGTATTTGCTTGTCAACAACAATGGAATAAATACATATTCAGAAAGGATTGTTATTTTCTCTTAATCAGGAAACATGTTTTATTCAAAGTTGATATTCAAGGAGTGGCAGGGAAAAGGAGATAAGCTGATTTGAAATGTGAATATCTAAAATTATATTTTACCAATTACTAACTTCATGGGGTTATATGTCTTTTGGAAGGATGAATGAAAATAAGTTTGAATTCTGGATATTTACTTCAGAATATGGTCTCAACCTGGAATAAACGATTTGTGCTTAACTGCCACCTGAAAAATTGATGGTTTGAAACTACCCAGCGTTCACCCCAAGAAAAGCTCTGGCCACCTGCTTCCCTAAGATTCCTGCCAAGAGGGAGCTCTTCTCTTTACCACATGGGGTCACTCTGAGTGGTCTATATGGACAACAACTAATAACAACTACAGCAGCAGATGTGTAACTGAAAACCCAAAATTAAAGGGAGAGAGTGAGAGAAAGAGTGGGAGAGAAGGAAGGACATTATCCAAACATCAATTTCATTTAGACCTTGGGAAATGTTCAAAAAGAAAGTGGCAGGAGGTAAAATAATATACATAAAGGTCTTCCCCTTTCAAGCCCCATCTACCATTTCAAGGAGACCAGTGACATAGAGGGTGAAGCAGCCATCTCCTAAGTGCAAGATTAGGCTTCAAATCCACCAACCACCCCTTAGGAGAAATATGAATGTTTGTGCTTTCGTAAAGATTTGCAGCCCTATGTGTCCATCTGAGTTACCTAGAGCTGCTAGAACAGAAATGCCACAAGTGGGTACCTTTGACAAACTGAAATGAAATGTTTCCCAGTTGAAGAGTGGGCATCCTGCTCTGGTTCCAAGGCAAGCCTTTCTCCCATGTCCGCTCTGTCAAAAGGTTCTTGTCTCATCATGTGGCTTGACATCTCCTTCCTGTGTGTACATCTCGCTTGCATTTAGTCTTTTGTTTCTCAAATCAAATTGCCTTCAGACACACTCTCCACTCATCCTGCCTTATTAACAAAATAAAGACAACCCATTCCCAAATGGGATTTCAACCCTAAGCTTAGAAGGAAGGGTTTAAAATATAAAGGATAGGGATATAATTCAACCCACAGCATTTTACCCTTTGGGCCTACCACAGTGATGTCTGCCTCATGCAAAACACATCGAACTTATCCCATCATGACAACAGTCTTTATCCAACTCCAAGAGTAAAATTGTGTCTTCTGAATTATCTCATTCAGATATGAGTCAGGTCTTAGGCGTATTACATCTTGGGGCAAACTTTTATCTGTGAAATCTAGTCTCCGGGTTGTTGGAATATTCTGAAATATAATGGTGGAAAGGGGACATGGTAGAACTTTCCACTGCAAATGGGAGACACTGGAGAGAAAAAAAGGGATATTGAGTATCAAATAAATGTAAACGGCAGCAAAATACATACATTACATTAGCTCTTGATGTATTTGGCTCTCAGTATTTGAAAATGCTCTTCAAAAGCTTTGAAAAAGCTATTTCATAGCTATGCCTAAAGTTTACCAAAAACAAGGCTCCCAGTATTGAGAGAATACCCATTGAAATGTTTCAGAAAGATGAAGAAGCACACACTTGTGTATGTCAGGAAAATTTGAAGACAGCAACTAGGCCAACGGACTGGAAGAGATGCACAGTTGTCGTGTTCCAAAGAAAGGGGACCCAACAGAATACCCAAACTGTAGAATCATAGTGTTGGCATCGCACACAAACAAAGTTTACTTCAGGTCATCCAATAACAGTTGCAGAATGACATTTACCAGGAGCTCCCAGAAGGTCAAACTGGATTCAGAAGAGAATGTGGAAACGGGTATCATCGTTGATATCAGCGGGATCTTTGCTCAAAGCAGAGAGTACCAGAAAGACCCTTACTTGTGTTTCAGTGGTGATACAATGGCGTTCGATTGGGTGGACCGTAGTAAACTTGGGATAACCTTGTGAATGGGAACACTTCATTTTGTTCCTGCAGGATTAGACAGGGGTCGAGGCCCTTATGTGAACAGAACAAGGGAGTAGCTCCTGGTTTAAAATCAGGGAAGATGTGTGTCAGGGTTGTATCCTCTCCTCATACTTGTTCAATCGGTATGCTGAGGAAATCATCAGAGTCGTTGGATTATAAGAAGAGTGGGCATCAGGATTTGTAGAAGGCTTATTAACCACCTACATTATGCAGATGATGCAACCTTGCTTGCTAAAAGTGAGGAGGAATGGAAGCATTTGCTGATGGAAATCAAGGATGGTAGCTTTCAGGATGGATTACAACTCAATGTAAGGGACACCAAAACCCTCACAACTGGAGCAATAGGTAACATCATGATAAACGAGAAAAGGTTGAAGTTGCCAAGAATTTCATGATGTGGGATCCATAATGAATGCTAATGGAAGCAGCCATCAAGAGATCAAAAGCTGTATTACATTAGGTAAATGTGTTGCACAAGACCTCTTTAGAGTATTGAAGAACAAGGATGTTACTTGGAGGACTAAGGTGCACCTGACCCAAGCCATGGCATTCTCCATTGTATTATTTGTATGTGAAAGTTGGACATTGAACAAGGAAGACCTTGGAAGAATAGACACATTTGAATTGTGGTGCTGAAGAAGAAGATTGAACATACCATGGACTGCCAAACGGACAAACTAATCTGTGTTGGAAGAAATAAGGCCAGGGTGCTGCTTGGAGGCAAGAATGGCAAGACTTCATCTTCCATACTTTGGGCATATTTGGATGCGAGACCAGTCCCTGGAGAAGGACATCCTGTTAGATAAGTGGATGGGGCTGCAGTGAGAAAGAGGAAGGCCCCTGACAAGATGGACTGACACAGTGGCAGCCTCAATGGGCTTGGCCACATGAACAATTGTGAGCATGATGCAGGAGCGTGCAGTGCTTATTGTGCATAAGGTCTCTATGAGAGGGAGGTGACTTGTGATTTAATAACAGCAGCAGATTTTGAGGCTTGAAAATAACCTTCTGTTTCCTGAGGCCCTTTAGATCATGGCTCTGCCCTTCCAGGTCGGCTGGAACAGCCAATTTTAGTCCCTCAGCTGTGCGTAGTTCCCATGTCCTACCTTCTGAGTGGCAACCCCCGCTCCTTGAGCAAAGGCAGACCTTGTTCTTCAGCACTTTGGTTATGTCAGCCCCGCCCCCTGAGCTTGTACAGCACACTGTCTACTGTGTGCTTACTGCTTACCGTCTTAAACTCCAGAATTGAATGGGGGAAGATGTGACTCTGAACCTTATGAGGCTGTGGCCCCATTCTTTGAAATCCAGGAGACCTTCGTGTACGCTTTAAAATGAAGGACTTTGCTCTTTCCATCACTCCTGTCTACCAGTATCTCTGAGAGGCTCCAGGGGCGGGCCTGTCCTTTTCATGGGGGACAATAGCTGTAGGTGCTTTGGCCTGTTTCCTCCCTGTAGAATTCCGAGAGGCAGAAAGCATTCTGCCTTTTGTTTCTTTCTCTGCCTCCTTCCATGTAAGCTGGTGGGGTTGATTGTTTGTTTTGTTTTTTGCTATGGTGGTTCGTTATATAGATCAATGACAATCTTACTCTCTTTAATAATAGACTTTGTCGCCACATCTTGGGTGAACAGTCTAAGACACATGTCCTCAGCTCGGATGATACAATTTTTCAAATCTTGAAGTTCCGTTTTCATTTTGAACAGTTGATTTTGACATCTCTCTCCCTCTACTCACAGCTTACCATACGTAACAAGAGAAAAGCACGTGCACCCTGTAAGGTTTAAAAACAACTCATCAGTCTGATATACAAGTTCGCCATTTATAAATACTATCTGTCACCAAGCATCTGAAGATAATTCAGATACATGAATTGTCACTGCATTCAAAGCATACCATTTCGTCCATTATCGAATCACATGTTCATCCTTTTCTTTTAAAGCCTCACCAGAACCCTATTAAAAATCAACATTTCTAATGACCTTCTATTGCTGGCCTGTCTCATAGAGACCCTGTATGGAGTTTCTGAGGCTGTAAATCTTTAAAGGAACATTCAACCTCATCTTTCTCCTTCAGAGTACCTGGTGGATTTGATCTACTGACCATGCTTACCAGATCATTAGACACCTTAAAACTCTTCCAGCCTCTCCCCATTACCCAGTTCAAAAATCATTTCCACATTTGAAGCATCTGCTATAGCAGCAACACATTGAGAGTACCGGATTCTATCTTAGTGATCTAGTGTTGCTGTAAAAGAAATACCTCAATGGATGGCTGTAATAAAGAACCAATGTACATTCTCACCTTTTAGAAGGCTAGCAGGCCGAAGGCTGTGCCCTCGTTCTAGGGGAACACGGTTGTGCATTGGGTTCAGTAGGAATCTTTCTGCTCCTGGATGAGCCTTTCAAGGGTTTGGCATCTCACTTCCCCATCTCTGCATCAACCGGGCATGTACTCTCTTTAATAACTCAAGATAACTATCCTAATTTTACTTCATTAACATAACAAAGGTAATCTAGTCCCAACTGTGATTATAACCAGGGGTCTAAAGTGGTTAGGATTTACAACATGTTTCCGAGGACTCAAATAAACCCACAACAAGAATGCTCTTCTATAATAATTTTTTCAAGTTGTGCAAGAAAAGCAGATTTGAGATAGAAATTCCGTCAGCAGGCAACAAAAACATTTGGTCTCAGAAAGGAAGGAAAGCATTTTTTATAAGTGATTCCATTAAATGGATTTTGACAGTTTCCTACAAATCTGAACGCGTGACTTCTTTCTCTTTCTTTCCTAAGGTAACAACCACAAGAACTGTTTGGAAATCACAAACTGCTTTTCTCTAAAAATATTACAAATCCATACTCTCACAGAAACAGTTTGCAAACCCTCTCAGCATGTGGCCAGAGCAAAGGAAAAATAGATAAACAGTTCTTAAAAGCTTTATCAAAGAATAAAAACTCTTTAAATCTTTTTCGAGCATCTGAATCCTGAAGGGCTTCTTTCTCCCTTCTTTTTTCTTAGCCACGTGGGACCAACTGGGTAAACTTGGTCTTATTTATCTAAAAAGGATTTTTTGCTTTTTGGGTTTTTTTGTTTTTTTCCCCAATAATCCAGGGACCTCCACTTCATACATTATAATTACTAGAGTTAGAGTAATAAAGTAAGATACCATACCCACTTAATGCTATTTTAAAATATTCATTTCTGTTTTAGTTTGAAAATTTCAATACGAAAATGAAAATACAGCATAAAGCATAGTGGTAATAGTTGGGGAGAATGATTACTTCTCTAAGAAGAATGATTTGTGCTACAGTGTTAAGCCAGTTTTACACATATATTTACTATAGGATTCAATTGAACCATGATGGAAGAATACCTAAATTGTGAAATATAAGATGCCTCTTTGCTTCACATTTTTATTTTTTGATAAACATATAGCAGTATCCTTTTTTATACAAGCATATGCAAATACTTCATAGGCATATTTGCATATACACCTAGAGACAGCAATCTGACATGGATTAAAATTCAGTTATGCTAATCCCTAGGCCATCAATTTTGACTGTCTCCACCAGAGTCAGCAATGAGAGGAAGATAAAACATTATAGTGCAGTTAATTTGGCCCCATGAAGGAGTTTTAGTAGACCTTTCCTTCTTAACGAGTCAAATGATTTCATTTTAAGACCTAAAGAGATCATTTGTGTCCTTTGCCTCCCAGTTTCTTCATATCTAAATTGGTACTCCATTCATTATACTGTAGAGAAATTATTTAGCACTTCAGAGCTGCTATACATTTAGGTTCTGAATATCTTGAGAGGAGAGTGCTATTTAAATACAACCAAAAAAAAAACAACTTGTTATTTTTGGCCATTTTAGCAGAACATTCCAATGGCTTGTTATGCTTCATTTTCTTGAATAGCTCAGGATGTTAATGTCATCAGTCAGAAATGCTTAAATGTAATAGAGGAGTTTCTTCAGAAATCTTGCCAGAGGAAGCTGGCAGTATCATTGGTACTCTTCTCACCCCCTATATGGAGGTGAAGAATGACACATCCCGAAATTTGCTAAGACATTTGCTACTGTTTCTTATAGCAAGATTCCAACCCAAAAGTCATTCTTTGTCCCACGCTTTGACAGAAGCCGTGTAAAGGGAAGCAGTGCATTTAAAACAAATGGGGTTAATGGCTGCCGGGTGCCAGTTGTGGTAGATAGTATCCTGCACATAAAAACAGCATGAAACACAAGTTTTGTTTACTTGCACTTAAATAAATCAGTAGGTAGGCAGGGTGTGCGTGTATAACATGAGGGGAGACAAAGCAGAAGATAATTGATGATAAAATGTTATGATACAAAAGTCAAACATCTATGGAAGCTCAATAAGGAAAATCTTCACTGTTGTCTAGATGTACTAGGAAAACAGTCATGCATGGGCTATGAAGGGGCTCTACAAGGCACATTCGAATTTAGAAGTATAAATAACTGTAGATTCTTAAACCACGTCCTGTTTCCCCCATCTCTGGGTCTCTGATGTGTTATAGACTCTGCAGGGGAAAGCTCTGAGTGCACCCCCACTTTACCTCCTCATCCCATATCTACCTATGTAGCTATGTGGACATGAACATCGCCGATCTGGGAAGATCTAATCTAGCTCCCCAAATATACGTGACACCAGTTATTTTTTATCACTGCCATTGTTTGTTGCCTTTAAGCCAATTTTGATTGTCACAGCGCTCTGGATTTACTGTATATATTGAAGAAAGTCCCTAAGGAGCACAAAGGGTTGTGCTTGGCTGCTAACCTAAACCTTGGTGGTTCAAATCCACCCAGTGATACCACAAGAAAAAAAGCCTGGGTTTTCCTCTAGCACTAAGTTTATATGCAAGAACGTCTTACAGAGGAGGTTTACTCTGTAACAAGAAAAAAGAGGAAGGCCCTCAATGAGACGAGCAGACTCAAGGGCTGCAACAGCAGGCTCGAGCAGAAGAACGAGTGTGCCAATGGCTCAGGACTACATGACCTTCATTCTGTTGTATGGAGGGCCGCTAGGAGCTGCAATGCACCGGATAGCATCTAACAACAAGGACAACGTACCGTAGAGACTCGAGTATAAGCCAACCCGAATATCAGCCGAGGCACCGAATTTTACCACTAAAGCTCCATAAAACATGTGCTGAAAAAACTAGGTTTATACACGAGTATAGATGGTAAGTCAGAATGAACTTTTACTGATAATTAACAACGATAATGCTTTTTCAACTTTGCCTTTTTATTTTAAGTGTTATCTTAAAATAGACACTTGATTTTAAGTGTTTAAATCAATAGCATTAATTTATTTAAAAGAATGACAAAAGATATATATGCAGTGTCAATTTTCCTCAAGAGCAGATATTCTATGGGAGGGTAGGGATTATATTATTCCTATGCCTGATAACTTTTATTCCTGAATAAATAAGGAATTGAGCAGTCATATGGATCATTACTCTTATTTAAAAGAGGGAATAAAAGTTCAGTAACAGCTTGGTACAATAGAGCAACACTATGATCTCTTCTGCTGACTTCCATCTGAACATTTCTTTCTGCTTCAGCATCGTGCTTCATCTGACTGCTTGGTGAGAGGGTAAAGGTGAAGGCTGTCCAGTGGAGGGAGGAATAATTGGAGCTACCTGCTGTTTTTCAGAGGAGCTGCTAACTCCAACCGCAAAAGTTCGAAACCACCAGCCTCTCAGTGGGGGGAAAAGGCAGGCTTTCTCCTCCTTTAAAGATTTACAATCATGGAAACCCCCAGGGGCAGGTCTACCCTGTTTTCTAGGGTCCCCAGAGTTAAGCCCTCAATGGCAAAATGAGGGAGAGAGAGAAGCAGTCACAGTAAGGGATCATGTAGAAAGCAGGCTGATCTCCTAGCAATCCCCTTAGAGGGGATTTCGGGCTCTCTTCCTCAGACTGCCTGCCATCCTTCTTTAATACCCAAATCAGACTCCATTTTACATAGGAACACAATCTTGTTTCCAAATACAAATTTTTTCTATGCATTAGGCATTATAATTACTCAAATAATTATTTGTTACCTGTACTGATAAACTTAATTAATGGGACCATTTCATGTCACTTGATTTAAAAAAATCTAATTTGGTATAAATTCCTGTGAATAAACATTTTATTAGAGTTCATGCATATGAAATTTGAGGTCATTCCAAAGGTCTAAATAACTGTGAATGAGTAAAGAGTAAAATGTGGGTAAAAATGGAGAGATTTGGAAACAAAAAAGCTTCATTTTTCTTTTAGATGTGTCTGAAATAGCTTTTCCAATATCTCGTGTTTTTAGAAATACATGGCACAGTTCAAAAAGACATCGTACAAGTGAACAGACCAGTTGGCTGGGGGGGGGGGGAGAAATAAAGATGTGATTTTTTTTACAGAGCATAAAGCAGCGTGTCAAGGGTCCAAAGTTCTTATCCTGACATGGCGACGATATGCGAATGTGCACACCTGTGCAGGGACTCTCCCTGTCTTACACATGTTGTCCTCTGTGCCCCCGTCCTCAGAAAGCTCCCACGGGTGACAGAGCGTCATCCCTCCGGGAGAAGGCCTTGTCACCAAGACAGAATCTGCAGGCAGGAAGAAAGTTGGGGTTTTGAGGCCTTAACAAGGCAACTCACATAGCAGGAGGAAGAAAGCATTACGAATCAGATACTCTGAGGCGAGATTTTTCAAACAGATACAAAGGTCCAGAGATCTCCATTTCCCTTTGACTTGGAAATGCCAATGAAAAGTAAAGAAAATGACTTTCCGTGAGAAGAATGCGATTGAAGTAGTATTTACTTGTTTTATTCTGAACTCTTTTATTTTTTACTTTTAACTTTTCTTGTGACTTGGGCGACCACCCATAGAACAAATCCGTTTTAAAGTCAACAGTTCAGGCACATTTTGTTCCCTCCCCTTGATGCTGATTCTCCCACTGGAACATCACGCATCCCAAGTCCTCACTGGGGTATCCATGTCCATCCCTCTGTGCCTATCCTGTCCCAAACTCTGAAAAGATATTTTTTATCTTAAATGATTGATTATTCTAAGGAAAGCATAACTCTCTACTGATGTTATTCCCCTGTTTTACCAAAAAAAAAAACAAACAACCCTAACTCACTGACATTGAGTCAATTCAGACTCACAGTAGGTTTCCAAGACTGCAACTTTGTACAGGAGTAGAAAGGCCCATCGTTCTCCCACAGAGCGGCTGGTGGTTTCAAACCGCTGATCTTACAGGTAGCAGCCCAACCCATAAACCACTAAGGTACTGGGCTCTCCCATTGTTGTCTGCCTATATAAAGTGATCCGCAGGTGTGGTATGCAGTTCCAAGCCCGAAGAATGACTCTGGGCATAATCTCAGAGATCCCCCAAGTCTCTATCCAACTAGTTAACTTAGTCAATTGAACTTCATTTCCCCCCAAGAAACTTCGTTTCTCCCCCTCTCTGCCCTCACCTCCCTACTGGTGAGCCACTCTGGGACCTGCCAGAGCCCCGTCATCCTTCCACCTCCATTGGATCCACATGACTTTGAACCTACTGCCTGAGATATGACTGCAGTCTGCATCATTGCATGTGGCTGCGTGAGTCTGAAGAAGGACTTACAGACTAGTATCATTCTTATAGACTTGAATTGGACTGGGATGTTTCCTGATATATAATGACTTCTTGATACAAAGCTCTCTCTTATATATGTATGAGTGTCACTGGATTTGTTTCTCTAGTCAACTCAGCCTAACACAGCCACAGATAAATTTGCAGTATACATAAAATATGGTAGACACATCCTCTGTCAAACCTACCCATTCATGAGTGCAGTTCCATCTTCCTTCGTGTCTATGTATGCATTTATTTGTAGTTTACTATGTTCACAAATTGTCTGAACAGTAGTATTTACCTTTGTTGCATTTAATGTTCATGCTCCCCGAAGTGTCGTCCTTTGCCCACGTTAATATGTTCGATCCTCTAGTTAGCAATTTACTTGATCTTCATTCCTGTCCTTGTTACCATCAAAGCATGTTTCTTTGTGTCTGAAAACCATTTCATGACTTTTTATCAGAGTAGCTGCCTACAAGATTTCTCCCTTTTTGATTGACTTATTCTGACTTAGTTGGCTCAGCCTATGTTCTCCAGGTCCATCCATGGTATGAAATTTTGCAGAGTTAGCATCATTCTCTGATACTAAGTAGTAATATGTAGCATAGCTTTTTTAATCTCTTCTCTGGTTGGTGACATTTAGGTTGTTCCATCTGTTTGCACTGGTGGATATTGCTGTAAGGACATCAACTCATGGCACGGTTCCTATTTTCCTGTGATATTCACGGAATATTGTGGTGCTAAGTCAGATGGTATTTCTGTTTCCAACATTTGAAGGAAATACACCCGTGCTGTACCATTTTACAATCCATTACAAGTTTATGAAGATTCCAAGAGTTACATTAAACCAATATATTTTTTATTATGTTAAATTTACCTAATAACAATTTTCCTCTGAAGACCTAGCACCTACAGATACCCTTAAAGAAGCCACGGTGGCAGGTTCGGTTAAAAATTGGTCTGCTAATTGCATTTGGTGGTTCAGAGCCTGTTAACAGATATGACATGCTTCTCTTAGAAAAGGATCTATGGGAGGCTATATACGATATTCTTATAGTGGCAATATATAATTCTATAGTAACCTAATTTGGCTACCTAATTGGCAGATTCTGTTCCTGCCAATATCAATGGTCACATCCCATAAATGATCTCAGCAGTGTGTTTGTGTTTGTATGTTTGTATGCTGTGTGTGCTTATTATACCTCAGGCAGACAGGGAGCAAATGTGAGTTATAAGGACTTCTCCAGTTTCAGTTTCTTCCATTTCCTTTACTGATGCATCAGTAATATCCTACATTGATTTTACTACCTCATAGCTTTTGTAACCAAAACGTTGCTCACAACGGTTACCTTCCTTCTGCAACTTTTCAATTGATTAGATAAGGCTTATCAAGAATAATTAAAGTATTGTTGATTTTTCATCTCAAACCTTCTAAATGTTTCCATAGCTTTCCATGGAACAACCTTCGAGCACAATAGTTCTTTAATATTTTAATGCAATGCTAACTCTATTTAAAACCAATACCTGAAATGGATAGCTGTTACTGTAAGGGTAAAATTTAACACGATGCTGAGACACCATATGAATGTGCATAAATAAGAAGAAATAGTTTGTCATTGTTGAGTCATCATCAAATAAAGTTGATGTCAGAAAGTGAGTAGAAAAACTTGAAATGTGCCATTTGCCTAGGCAATAAGAAAACCTTGGACACTGGAAAGACAACAAGGAGAGTGTTCGTAGGAACTGGAAGAACAACGAAGAAACTTCAGTGAGATACTAGAGAACGACTGCAGTGGAAGTGATGGAGTAGTTGTTGGAAGTTCTGTCTGTGACAGCTTGAACAGATGGCAAACGTATCCTTGGACACAAGGATATGACTGAAGCTATTGACAGATGGACTATCAAAAACACCAAATCACTTATTTTGGTTATATCTGCAAAGATATTTGAAGAGGAAGATGTTCAGGTTGCAAGATGAATTTAGAGAAAATGTGGCATGCCAAGAATGGTCTCAGTCTAGTAATACCCTCTTTAAATTAAGAATGATCCTTACACATATGAAAAAATATATGTGGTTATATTGATATAAAGGTAATTATGTAATTAAATATTGAAATAAAACTCCTATCTTTTCATGATTAAGAAATGCTGTCGTGTAGACCCTTTTTTCTAGACAAAAGGATACATATTTGTGAAGGATACATATTTGTCATGAGGTAATTGTGTACCGTAGCATCACAATTCTGGCCCAAAGGGAAGGTGTATGTGTCTCAACACAAATACATAGGATGACCCTTTGTATCATGAAATGAACTACAGTTTGGTGCATGAAAAACCCGTGGCGTTTTTAAAGGAGTGCAAGTAGATTGCGATATAAAAGAGACAGAGAACATTAAAAAAGAACAGAAGCTACTGGATTCCCATCATCGTATAGTTAGAAATTAGGCTCGACAAACAACTGAACTGCAAATATGAACGTTTCTTATAAAAGAACGACATAGGGGGTAGAAGCAAGAACCCACACGCTGAAGCCAACAGTCAGAAGAAAGGAGCCTTGCTGGGCTATGTATTAGGTTGCTAAGCACAGATGAAGTCACAAATAATTTCTGAACACAGTTCACCTCCATTTAAAAGTAGCTCTTTCAAATAGAATGGTTTTCCAAAATCTGATTCTAAAAACATCCATATTTTGAAATCAGAACTTATAGAGATTTAAAAAACTGAGGTCACTTATTAGATAATGTCCTACTTACTATAGGTTTACTTTTTATTGTTAATAGTAGTGATCATCACAATCATTCTAAACTATCTTTGATCTCTCCCCCTAATGTGAATAAACTTAGCAACATGCAAAAAATAAATTTAAAGGACTACTCTAAACAGAAAACAGAAAGTCTGCATCTGATGGTATTCATTTTATCTTTGGTTTGAAATTTATATTTAATTCACATCTTGTTAGATAGGCATGTCAATTTTGAAGATTGGAGAGAATTTGTTGGCATGATAATAACAAAGCAAAAAAAGTTTTTAAATCCCTCAGTAATTTATAAGGAGAGACGTAAAAACAAAACTAGATAGTTACAGAGAGAAGAAGTAGCATAAACCAGTTTCTCCTCTTACTGCTTTTGCAGCACTTGGCTCTCCTCTAGCCTCACTACTGTTTCCTTGACAACCAAAGCACAACTCCTCCTTCTGTAAGGCAAATTACTTCTACCTTTGTACTGGAAGGGAGTCAGAGGTTATATGCAAATTCTTCCCAATATCAAAATTTGAAGAAAGGTATCTACCAATGATTTTCAAGAATTATAATTGTTCTTTAGAATAAAAACAGGATTTAAGCAGGTGTATAGTATAAGATTTGACTTGTGAATGTATTAAAACCAGTAAAATCCTTGGCATTTTTAAGTCAAAAACAATTGTGATTAATTGTAATGAATAAATGTATCTACCTAGCTGCCAAGGTTTTAGAATATATATATATATATATATATATATATATTTAGTGAAGTACAATGAGAATGTATTAATTATACAGACAGATCATTTAAGCCAAAAGACAGCTTGGCTATAAAACAGCTATGGTTTAAAAAACCGTGGTTAGATGCCACAAAGTAGGTGGCAATGCATGTTGTAAGGCCCAAGGGCCTCTTCCATCCTTGTCAAGGGGAGTGCTAACCTTCTCTCCTTTCATACAACACTTTAGAAAATATTTTAACTCTCATATTTTTCATACTTTTAAGAGGATGTTAAATGATCCTTAAGATCCATTTGATGAATGATACCGATAGATTAGGTGGGTATTTATTTTCTATATTTTATCAGCTTTAAAACATTATACAAGGGTCATGCTTTTTAAGAAGGTGTAGGAAAAAATAGTTAAAATAACTAACATAATTATGAGTATCTATTATAGTTTAGGTTGCACCTCAACATAAAGAAAACAAAAATGTACATAACTAGCCAATAAGCAAATCCATGATAAATATAGAAAACATTGAAGTTATTAAGGATTTCATTTTATTTGGAATCACGATAAATATCCATGAAATCAGCATTCTTTAAATCAAACAAATTATGGCAGTTGATGAATCTTCTGCAAAAAATACCTTAAAATGCTTTTAAAAAGCAAAAATAGCACTTGAAGGACTACGTTGTACATGACTCATGTCATGGTATTTTCCATTACTTCATATCTAGACAAAAGCTGAATAAGGAAGGAAGAGCAGAGAGGAATGAGTTCCTGTGTTGGCAAAGACTATTGAAGGTACCACAGACCACTACAACCAAGAGGTCTGTCGTGGAAGAAATGCAACCAGGATGCTTCTTAGAATTGAAGATGCGAAGACGTCATATCGGATACTTTGGAAACATGGATAGGAGGGACCATTCCCTGGAGAAAGGCATCATTCTCGATAAAGTAGAGGTCACTGAAAAAGAGTCACTGAAAACCCTTCATGAGAGGGATTGACGCCGGGAGTGGTGGCAACAATGGCCTCAAACATGGAAACGATGGTAAGGTGACTCAGCTCTCGGCACTCCTTTGCTCTGCTGCTCTCTTGCTGCTCTGGTGACGGGAACAACAACCACGATCTAGGAGACACCTCAGAAGCTTTCTACCAGCCTGAAGCAAGTTGGTCAGTGACTGTAGACTTTTATTTTGTTCTGAGCTCTTTGACAACAGCAAAGAAGAAAACACTGGAACTTTCCATTTTCATAAGTTTTGTGGAAGGAGTCATGTGCTTTTTGTTTGCCCCACCATCCCCCGAAAGTTGAAATTTAAGATAGTTTCCAAGTGTCTTCAAGTTCCCTAATCACCTTAAATTTATTTTTTGCTAGTTCTATTAAAATCGCCCTTGATTAGTACATTCTCTGACATTCTAGCGGTACCAACAGCAACCCTACAACCTTAAAAGAGAAAAATAGTCTGAAGGTGTTATTTGCACAGCCTCAAACAAAGGCCAGGCTGGCAACGTGTCGAAACAAAGCAGTGTGCCGTTGGACTTGCTCAGGAACGTGAGTCCTAAGAAATAGCACTCCGATGTCTTCGGGGGCAGACATTTTAAATAAATATTCAATCATCAGAGAAGGCCTGAAAACATTTAACCCAAATAATCTGCAGCACAACTGGGAAATCTAAATCGCCCACAGTGATTACTTGTGCTCCTAACTCCAAGGTGGTTTTCACATCCCACGTCACCAAATTACTAATTCTCCACATTTTCAGAGGCAGTTCAATGGTTCCAACAAAAACCAGAGTAGAAGCTGTTTCTTTCCTCCCAAATTTTTATACGCTGGAATCCTCACAGAATACCTGTTTCTTGATGTTGTTAAGTCCCTTCCAGTTCACATTGGGTATGATTTGTTCTGGGTCTTAGATGACTAATACCTGATCCCATCAACACCTTATGATCCCACAGGCTGGTGTGCTTCTTCCATGTGGACTTGTTTGCTTCTGAGCTAGATGGCTGCTTGTTTATCTTCAAGACTTTAAGACCCCAGGGGCTATATTTTTTGAGAGCTGGGCACCATCAGCTTTCTTCACCACATTTGCTTATGGACCCATTTTGCCTTCAGCAATTGTGTTGGGAAAGTGAGCACCACAGAATGCCAGATTATTAGAACAAAGTGTTCTTGTGTTACAGGAGTACTTGAGTCCAGACCCAATGTCCATCTGCAACCTTAATTCTTAATATATAGATATAGAACAATGTAATTTTAGCTTTTGCATAATGGTCATTTATCCATTTAAAGTTAATTTCATATATCATATATGCAGGGCAACAACTCCAATTTTTTTACATATAGAAGTCCAGTTGTCTGGCTGTCTATACTCATGTATAAGCCGAGTTTTTCAGCACATTTTTTATGCAGGTTTTGTGGTAAATTTAGTTGCCTCGACTGATACTTGGATTGGCTTATACTCGAGTATATATGGTAATTTATTTAAAAGAATTATTTCCTTTCCTCATTGAATGAACTTGATACCTTTGTATAAACCACTTCTCCATATACTCATGAGTTTATTTATGAATTATATTCTTTTCCATTGGTCTCTATGCTGAGTACAAAAATTTGTGAACAATGTACTTAAAAGATAATTGAATTTTTCCACTAACAATTTGAAATACCCATACATAGCTTTCCTTACACAAATATTGCAATATTTTGACTATGATAGTTTATAGAACATTTTGAGAACAAGAAGTGTGAGTCCTACAACTTTGTTCTCCCCCCACCAATAATTTTGAACCTTTTAAAATTATTCCATATAAACGTGAAGAATGGCTTTTTTATTTCTAAAAAAAAGACAAATTTTGAAAAGAAATTATATCCATAGGCATATTTGTGTTTTATTGACATTTTAACAATATGAAGTTTTCTAATCCAGAAAAATGTGTTTCTTTCCATTTATTTTTATTTTCTCCAGCATCTTTCAGTGATGTTGATAATTTTTTATCTACATGGCTTTCATCTCCTTGATTAAATTTACTTTTGAATATTTTATTCTTTCAGATGACACTGTAAATAGAATGTTGTCTGAATTTTCTTTCTATATTTTCCATTACTGATTTGGTGAAATACATTGTTTATCTTGTACCTGTTACTTTGCTGATTAATTTATTGGCATTAGGGGATTTCTGGTGGTTTGCTTTTGTTTTTGAGATATTTTATTTATTGAATCATCATTTTCTAATTGAGTTTCTCTTCTTCCTTTCCAATTTGTATGCCTTTTCTTTGCTGTAGAAAAAACAAACAAACTCTTTTTGCTTGCCTAACTCATTAGGCTATTAATAATGAGGAACAGAAATAACTGATGCATTTGAATTATGATGCTGGTGAAAACTATTGAAAGTCTGGGGGACTACCAGAAAGACAAATAACTCTGTCTTGGAGGAAGTGCCGCCAGAACGCTCCTTAGAATTCAGGATGATAAGACTTCGCCACCTCAGCCTTAGACCTGTTATCAGGAGCGATGTGTCCCTGGAAAGGTCATGAGGTCAACAAGAGAAAGACCTTCGACAAGATGGATCGACTGAGTAGCAGCCACTCAAGGTTCAAACAGAACAATAATTGTGCGAATAGTATAATATTGGATAATGTAGGCTTTTTGTTTATCTTTTCTCTCTTGCACATATGGGAGCTGATTTGAACTGAAGCCAGGACCCCTAACAACAACTGTGTTGACTAGAACCTCCAGTTCAGTTTTAAATAGTAAGGACTGAATATACATCCGTGTTGCTTCCTAAAATGAAAACCTTTCAGCATTCGTCATCGAATTTGATGTCAACCGTGAGCCATTGTGGGTGGCATTGTTGTTCTCTCCCAATCAAGAGGGAAGAAAAATGCTGAAAGTTGAAATCAAAATTATGGGGGAATTGTAACTCTAGTTGACTAATAGGGTCCCCAGACATCCGTCCCCACAGCCCTGGGAACCAAACTAGATTGTGCCTCCTTACTACTGCCGATAGTAAAAGGTCCTAGATGAGTGGCAGAAAATTGTGGACAAACCTCAGAAGGATAAAATACGTAAGATTCACTGGGTAGAGAGCAACATCCCCAATGCTGTGAGCCTCCGTCATCCTTCAGGTCTGGGGTGGAACGCACCTCTGTCTATCATAACCAAACATTTTTTAAAACACAAAGACACAGCATATACCCAAGAACAAAGTTCAGATGCTTAGGCACAAAGGAGGAATGAAAAGAAATAAACACACAAAGGAAATATGCTGGTACCTTGAGAAGATCGCAATAGATGAGTTGAAACAAAATGTTTATGAATTGTGAATGTGAAACTGATGCTCTATAAGCCTTCTCCCAATACACTCCCGCTCCCCAAAAAGGATTGGTTGTAATCATTTAATTTTTCCATTTGTTATATAGTCATTGAGGTTTCCTATATCTTCTTGAGCCAATATAGGTAGTTGATGTATTTCTAGGAAAGCGTTCATTTCATCTACTTTATATAATTTATTGGAATACAATTGTTCATAATATTCTTATAATGTTCATTGATCCTCATTTTTTTTGTTCTGTTTTCCATTTCACTCATCTATTTCATAATCTGTATTTTTTCCTTACGTATGGTAGCCTTGGGATCCATCTTCTTTTCTCTAGTTCTTCAGGATGCAAAGTTAGGTTTCTGAGTTATGCTGTCTTCTTTTTAAATATAGACATATACACCCATAGCATCGTCCCTGAACACTGCCTTGGCTAATCCCATAACTTTTGGTTTGTTAGGCTTTCATTCATCCATGTCAATGTTTTCTGTTTCAGTCATACTTCATTTTGAACAGAGTTTTTTTTCCAGGGTCATTTTTGGCTTCAAAGTATATTTTGCAGAAAACACACTTACTGACAAACACTGATTTGCATCCTAAGGAAACTGAAAATACCATTTCTTTTGCATTCAAGTGTACTCTGCCATATTTCTTGTTATAGATATGTTTGTGTGATTTTTTTAAATCTTACTTTGTAATGTTTTTCAAGTCCCTAACTTAAAGAATTTGAGAAAAGCTTGAAACGACTATCATTTTGAGAGATACTTATTAACATATCAGAAAGGGGGGGGAAAAAACAGTTAATGGATTTTGAGTTTGACGACAAATTATTTTAACCACAACATTAGTTGACATTATTGTTTCTCAAAACGAACCAGCTCTCTTTTTATTCATTAAGTAATCTTATTAATCTCTTTCACTTGAATATTTAAACATTGTGAATTTTCAGCTTGCGAAATGAAAGGTATTTAAGGTATTTTGTAATGACCAGCATCATGAATAGCCTCATGCAGTTTGCTGTGCTGTAATTTTACATCGTACTTATCCGTAATATTATTAGTTACAATATAAAATATTATCACATTATTTATATTTTTGTCTATATAGTCATTATGAAGAAATATGTCTGTAACACTGTTCCTGAATATACAATTTATGGTGGAAGATTTGGGTATCTAGCTAAATGATTTAATCAATAATTTTCATAAAAAGTACTTCTCAGATATAAATTTCAAATAAATCCAAATGATCTATAGATCTTTTCTTTTCCCAGACTGTCTAACCCCTCTTCAACCCTCTAGAGGAAAAGCTCCATCAGTTGATCCAGGTTGTACGAGTGCAGCCACACCGTGCAGACGATCGGTCTGTGAAGGGGCTTCCGTTCCGTGGCCTGTGGCTGCTGTTACGCAGGTCATGAAGGTTTAAAAAAATTGTTTTTATTCCCGTCCAACTCCTTGGATCCTGGTCATCACAAGGGATTTTTTTGTTTAGACATCTTTTATTTCACAAATCTAGGCTTGATGACACCTTTACAATCGTCTCTAGTCAAGGAAATTGTTTGAATTATTATATTGAAAATAATTAAAGTCAATTGTACTTTACAAACTTTAATGAAGACGGGGTAGAAAAAGAAAAAAAGTTAGAAATTAAGTGGGGCTTATTTCCAATCAAGACGAAACACTTGAAGTTTGGCATGGTCACACATTTTTCATTATATTAATTGAAATGACCTCAAAAAATCGAACAAATGACTCTTCAGTCATGTAGAGAGCAGTTCTTTTATTTGAACAAATAGTAAGTTACCTCCAGCAAATTGAGTTTATGTTCTTAAAGAACTGAAACAACAATCCACTACTAAATTCAGGGTTCTAACAATCGTTATTTCATTATTATAGCATATAATTCAAACTACAACCTTTCAATGCGTTTTCTGTGCCTATGTAAGGTATTCTAGAAGAATAATTAAAATCATTTACATTTAGAAATAAGTTAAATGCTGTGATTGTCTCACTAATTTAAGAAACAGTTGATGACAGAGTTTGGTGTGGACAATTTATACTGGGGGAAGCAACTAGCTGAATCTTATTCAGCAATCTACACAGTGGTACAAGTTTACCAGGCACATGGGTTGTGTCTGCCACATACAATTAGCAAAAATGCACTGTCCCTTAGGTCTAATTAGATTCTCTATGCTGGGAGACAGACTAACTGCACATAATTATCCATTATGTACTAATCATCTCTGTTTTGAATTGCTTTTTTTATTTAATTATACCTAAAATGAAAAAATATTATTTTATTTGTGTGATCTTATCAAGTGATCATCAGCCAAGAAATAACACTTTAAAAGAATTAGAAGACTGGGTGTGAAACTTGTTTTCAGGAAAATTTGATCTTTTGATGTGACAGTAGTGTTAGCCTCTCCCCAATTGTTCCTACTTTTGTTTTTCCATAAGACCGCCTTGAGAGAGCACTCCATGGTGTTTGATCATTTGTTGGTGAGAGTTGAAAATCTTAGTAGGTGACAATTCTGTGAACCAGTATTAATGGAAATAGAAAAAGTCCAATCAAAAAACACTCTTGTCTGATACAGTGAGACCCCTTTTATTAAATACTAACTTCTTGATGAACCATACTTTTAATAAAATCGATGTAATACAGAACTCAGGGAAAACACAGGTAGAACAATGAAGTTTTCTAGAATCTTGAGCAAAACAATGGAAGATTGATATTTGCCTGGAATGTAAATTACTTCATAGAGGATATTTTTACTGTCTTACAGTTTACAAATGTGGTTTCTCAGCATCATCTTTTTAAAATAATATAAAATACAGAACAACAAAAATCTTTAAAAGCAAAATTTAATAATAAAATCCCTGCACAACTGGTTACACAAATAACCTTTGTTCTTCAAGTAATAGGGACATTTCTACCCAGGATTTACTACAGGATCTTTTATTTCTGTAAAAGGATAACCCATATTGTCCATTTAGAGAATATCTATCTAGACACTCAGTACAAACCTGGTCTGCAGTGTTTATTCTCAAAAAAAAAGGAAAGAAATAAACTATACATTAAATATCCAAAAGAAAATTAGGGGGTCAAATAATTAAAAATTTTTAAATTGAGGTCAAATCATGGCTAATAATTAAAGTGCAATGTTAGGCTTTGGTTCCTATTTGCTTCTTGGAGATAGGTTATACATTTTCTTTATCCATCCATTCATTTTGTTCAAAAGTACCAATATTCATTAGAGTTGCCTTTGTTTTCATTTTTATGGATATGTTGTTTTCACGGGAGAAATAAAGATGATGAAGGCACAATACTTGCCCTTCTTGAGGTTACGTTCTAGAGGAAGCGCAGAAGTAAAGAATCAATAATAATGTACTGTGTGCATTAAAGCAGATTAGGTAGAGAGGTCCTCCAGAAAAGAAAAGAAGACCAGATCGATGATTCACAGCACCCACATTTTTAAAAGAAAAGTATATGCTCATCCCAATTTGACTTAATACTTGGAAAAAATTTATCTGCAGTGCAGCATGATAGAGAAGATACCATAATACAAAATAGTACACTCTAGTGATATCTAGACGTACAAAACTGAGTTTCACTGAACTGTTCTTATAAGGATGTGCAGTTAAATATTACCTCTGTTCTTATTGAATCATGGCCACTTTTAAATATTTTGGAAGTTAATACTAGTTCAACAGTCTTTTAAGTTTGCCCATGATGCTGTAGCTACTGATCAACTATAACTACTCTATGTTTTGCTGTAAGTTAAAGGTCTATAATCATTTTGAACCTTATTTAAATATACTAACATAAAGCAATCAACTGTATTGAAAAATACGTGAGACTAAAATTGCTTTGGTGCCCCTTTGCCTCTAGAAAATAGCTATTTCTTGCTCAAAGAGGAATGAGGAGGGTTTGAAATAAAGTATATGCATCACAAAAATGGGCAACATCTATGAGTCAGAAAAAGAAAGTAACAACAACTAAACAACTAAAACAAGGAAAACTATCTCTATCAATTGTGATTGATGATAGCAGACATTCAAAACCATTGGCTTAGGTTGTTTGTTTACCTAAGTTCGCTGGAGAATAAGGCTTACTTGGAATAAAGAATTAATCATTTATGCTGCTATTTTGTTCCTTGTTCTGCTTCATCATCTTGGACAAGACTTGCTTTTCTTTTTCCCTACTTTATTATAAGTTGCTTATTTATACCTATGTCTCATATCAACACTCTTGATGACCTATAGTCAGAGGCTCGAAAGTCAGTTGGGACTCATAATACAGGTCGCGACAGCTCATGTCAAGACGGGGCCTCTCAGAGTTTGGTGAGTCAAGAAACTAAGGCTGATTTCACTCGACAGGCCAGGCTTTTGTAAACAAGAGTCTTAACACGCTGTACCCAGCTGGATTGAAAAATTTAGGAATGCTCTGACTTCAAATTTTACAACATAATCACTCTTACTGTGTTCACACATTATGTTTTAATGTGAATTATTCAAAAATCTCCTCACCACTCATTCTAATCTGTAAGTATGTTGTAGATTTTGTTGTTGTTGTACTTGATTCTCTAGCATGGCAGATAATTAATTTTTTTATTTCTCTTCTTATTACAACTTCAATTCCTTTTGGGAAACATATAATAAGAGACGCTTTCTAAAAATGGAATATGTCCCCCATAAATCTGTCCCAGCAATAGGTACATATGAAAAAAAGCCCAATCTTGAAGTCTGTCACTTTAAGCAGTATCTCAATATACCAGTACAATATTATTTGATTATAGAGATACAAAGCAAATGGGAGCAACGATGAAGTCAAAGATCTGAATAGAAAATTTCACCCCCAGAATTCAAAGGAAATTTTTCTGACTAGAAAATTTGCAACTTGAGCAGAAAAAGTAAAAAACTATTCAAAGATGTGGAATTAGAAAACCAAAAGGGGAGAACATAGTCAACCTCTGGAAGCACTGGAAGCACTGGAGAAAAATTCAAGTCTCAAGATGCATATTGAAAGATCCTATGGGCAAAATACTGAATGATGCCAAGAAGCATAAAAAGAAGGTGGAACAAATATACGGGTCACTGTGCCAAAAAGAACTGGTCAGTATTCCACCATTTCACGAGGAAGCATATGAGCATGAAGCAATGGTGTTCAAGGAGAGGTCCAGGCTGCACTGAAAGCATTAGCCAAAAGCACGGCTCCTGGAATTGATGGAATACCAATTGAAATATTTCAACAGCTTGATGAAGCACTTACTCATCAATGCCAGGCCGTTTGGAAGAGAGTTTCTTGGTCAACAAATAGGAAGCGATCCATGTTTGCATTCATTTCATAGAGAGGTGACCCTAGCGAATGCTCCAATTCTAGAGCAATATCATTGATATCACATGCAAGCAAAATTTTGCTGAAGATCATCAAACAACAGTTGCAGCAATATATTGATCAAAAGCGATCAGAAGTTCAGGCTGGATTCAGAAAAGGATGACATAAAGCAAGGCATATCCTTGTCAGAGAGATCTTGGCTGAAATCTGATGATACCAGAAAAAACTCCTATTTTATTGACTATGCCAAGGCATTCGACTGTGTTGAACCAAACAATGGGTAACCTTGGTAAAAATGAGAATTTCAGAACATTTCACGTGCTCATGCAGAACTTGTACTTGGAAAAGAGGCCCTTGTGTGAGCAGAACAAAGGACCAGGGCAGGGTTTAATAGTAAGGTTTAAAATCAGGTACAGTGTTTGACGGTATTGTATCCTCTCACCATGTTTGTTCATTCTTTATGCTTAGAAAATAATCAAAGATGCTGGATTATATGAAGAGGAATGTGGCACCAGATTGGAGGAATGCTTATTAATAGCCTGCAACATACAGATGATACCACTTTGCTTGCTAAAAGGGAGGAAGATTTGAAGCACTGGTTGATGAAAATGAGTTTGTAGGCTTCAATAAGAATTACAACTCAACAGACACCAAAATCTTCACAACTGGACCAATAGGTAACATCATGATAAATGGAGAAAAGATTGAAGTTGTCAAGGATTTTTGTCTTGCTTGGATCCACAATCAATGCTCATCGAAGCAATACTCAAAAGATCAAAAGACATACTGCATTCGGTAAATTTTCTTCACAAGTTCTCTTTAAAACACTGAAAGGCAAAGATGTTGCTTTGAAGACAAAGTTGACCTTAACCCAAGCAATGGTATTTTCACTTGCCTCCTATGCATGTAAAAGTTGGACATTGAGTAAAGAAGACAGAAGAATTGATACATTTGAATTGTGCTGGAGAAGAATATTGAAAATAACATGGACTGCTACAGGGACCAACCAATCTGTCTAAGATGAAGTAGGGCCCGAGTCCTTAAAGGCAAGGATGGTGAGACTTTGTCTCAGATACTTCACATGTTGTCAGGGGAGACCAGTCCCTGGAAGAGGACTTCATGCTTGGTCAAGTAGAGGAGCAGCCCCAAAGAGAAAGGCCCTCAGATTGACGCTGTGGTTAAAGCAATGGGCTCAACATAGAGTAATTGTGAGGGTGGCACAAGACAGGGCAACATTTCTTTCTGTTGCGCACGTGATCACTATGGGTCTGAACTGACTGGATGGTACCTAACAACAGCACATTGTTGATATACACAGATTACACTATAATATGTATAATGTGATTTATGTCTTTATTTTTATATTAATTTGAAATAGACATCGTTTGTGGTAGAATTTCCTTGCAGATAGCCATGTAGCTTTTGCTTCTGGCTTCTGAGTCCTGACACACTTCTGAGTGAGGGTTGACAACCCAAGACGAAAAACCTACCGGCCTCACTATGCATACTGCAATCTGTCAGGACCATGTGATGAGCCTGATAAAGACTTTGGAAGAAAGAGACTCAGATGGGGCTCCCAGGATAATGGCTATCCATGAGAGATGGTAATGGGTCTGTCCTTGGGATATGAACACTTCACTCAGTAATCCCTCCCTGAATAAATTCTATATATCTCTCCATTTCTATTTGCTCTTTTTTTTCACCTGTTACAGCTATCAAATTTATTTTGTTTGTTTTTGTTTTATTTATGTAAACATTTTATTTTGAGTAAGATCGGCTTTATATACTAGATCAACATTTTTGTATCAAAAGCTTATCAAATCTCCCAAAGTTTTGCACTGTCCTAAACTCCCCTCCATTTTTCACCCACCTCTGATACTATCTTTAATGTCACCCAAGTTAACATCTTTTTGACCCCTTTCCTACTGCTTCCTTTCCCCCTACCCTTCTTTTTTATTTGCTTTGTTAAAACTATTTTTTGCAGGCATACTGTCTTCTCCATTAATTCAATGAATCCTTCTAGCAAACTATAATACCTAAAAGAGAAAAGGAATTAGCCAGTCTAAAGAAGAGTGGAGTTGTGTGGATTCCTGGGTTTATGCCTGGTGTCTTGAAGGGATAGAAGAAAACCACACATTTGAGACCAGCTGATCAGAAATAGGAGTGGGGTGATGGGGAAGCGTGGACGTGTAGACTCAGGAGCTTATAGCTAACTTAGCCCTCAGTGGCTGGAAATGAAAAGACGGCTCTCTGTGCTGTAGGATTCTGAAATGAATCAACAAGGAAGGGAAGCTGAGATTGCTGCAGGATACAGCTGATGTGCCGAAAGGAACGGGTTACGTAACACACAATCTTGGTCTCCTAGACTGTTTTTTCTATAAGATTGTTGATGCAAAATGTCATGCACAGGGATTCGTGTCATTCAAGTAAAATCTGCTGTACAACACATGGGCAATGGGAGCTCCTGGTGTGGGTCCTGCCAACACTTGCTGGGTCCCTTGAGGCATAACTGTGTCTTAGAAGTTCGGTCATGCATCAAGGAGTCTGAAAAGAGACAGATGGAGCAGCTTCCCGGAAAGGTGTTCACATTAGTGTCACTGTGACTAGGAAGCACAGGGTTTCAAGAAGTGCCTGGGCTGAGGAAGAAGTAGAAGTTATAACCAAACCTCCGGGAGAATTCTGTATCACCAGTAGAGCCAAAGTGGAATTGGCTAGTTGCATTGTCTCAAACAAGACTACTTTTTCATTTGCATTCGAATATTCATTGAGAGGGCCACACAGATTTCACAAACAAAACTCATGAGTAAGGGTGTTTATTAGGGACGTTAATAGGTTAAAAGTTTGTAAAATCCTCAGGAAGCACTCAGAGTAAACGTAGATTACATTAAGTGTTAATATAAGAATTGGATGATTAGTTCTCTATTATGCGCAGAAAAATAGTAAAGCCTAGATTAAAAGCCTTAATATGCATTAAATGATCATGGCTGTCTATTAGAATAAGCATTATCTTTTTTATTTTCTTTTTGGAGGAGTATTTTAAATGGAAGTAGAAATTTTAATGCACTCTTTGCACATTAAAAAAAATCTCCACCACAGGATGTCTTCCATGCCCTGTTTTAATACTAACTCATAGGGCACCTTTGACTTTTACATTGAGAGAAAATGGAAAATTAAAAGTATCCAAGTGAGGTGAAAATGAATTCAGGAAATGAATATTACATATGCAAGCACCCTATTGTTACCAGGTTAAGAAGTTCCCAAACTTCAGCCAAAATATCATAGCACACAAAATTAAAGTCTGTTTATTCAAAGTTATTAAAATATAAAGTTTTTGAGGTAAAGGATCTTTCAAAATGAAGTCCAAATTTCAAACTGGGTACCAGAGGGCATCAGAAACTTTGTAATAGCTTAACTGTTAAAATATACTCCAATTTTTCATATAAGAAAGCAAAACCCATATGCCATGATGTGAGCAGCATGTTTAAATATGCATACCTCATCGTCCTCATCTTCAAACGTTGATGGAGTAGTTATGAATATAAACAACTACTTTCTTAACCCTAAGACATCCTTCAAGAAGAAAATGTTATTTTTTTAAGGGTAGAATAGACAAATTTAACAGTAAATATTTACTTGATTTTGGTGTATGGATGGGGAGGCCAACTCCACAAAGTAGTGATATCATCGCCAATATCAAGCTCTATTTAAATAGAACTATAACTAAAACTAAGTAAAATAAAGAGCTACATTGACACAAGGGACGTCATTGTTGTTAGCTGCCTTCAAGTTAGCCTCAAGCTCATGGAAACCCTGTGCTCATCAGAAGGAAATATTTCCCATCCCTGCGCCATCACCATGATTAGTGGTCAATTAAATATTTGTGATCTATGAGTTTCGCTGGCTGATTTCAGAAGTAGTGAACAAAGACATCATTCTTAGTCTGGAAGCTCCACTAATCCCTGTCGTGCATTTTCATGACACTGGAGACTTTACTGGTAGAGATGCAGATGCTATGCATAAGGTGGATTGGTTGAGAATTGAACACAGGTTTTTCACACCGAAGGCAAGACTGCACGACTCTATAAACAGCACTTTGAATTAACAATGAATTACATGACTTAAGACCATTTAAAGAGCTTTATGGGGTTCATAGGGCCATCATACTGAATTGTCTTAGCACTAAAAAAACCAACAAACCAACTCCACTGCTTTCTGTTGGTTTTCAGTTCATAGCAACCTTATAAGATTTAATAGAACTTCTCGTACTGTGACCGAGGCTGTCAATCTATGGATGAGCATGGCACATCTTTCTCCCACAGAGAGACTAGTGGGTTTGGAACATACGCTTTCTGATTATCAGCTGAGCTCTATAATTTCTTCACCAACAATGATCGATCACCATTTAGGGCATAGCAAAATAAAATTGATATTATAATATCGCCGCCCATTTCAAATATATAATGGCTAATCGATAACATTTCTCAAACTTTGTGGTCTCAGAAAATATCCTTTTATAATTCTAGAAATGTTGGAGAACTTTTATGGATTTGTGTTTATGTGGGTTATATTTACCTATAGTTCTTCTTATTGTGTGCCTTTCCATTACTACAGACTCTGTGATTAATTACTGCACTTGAATTTAAAACTTTGAAACTTTAAATACAAACATACAAATGCACAGTGCATTTGTTATCAAAGTAGGAACATCATCATATGCCATGCAGCATCTGAAAATTTTATTATCCAGCTGTGAAAGATTGAGAAAGAGAAGAATTAGGAGAAGGAGGAGGAAGAGGATGAGGTAGATGAGCAAAAGGAGAAAGAGGAGGAGGAGGTGGTGGTAGAGGAGGAGGAAGAGGAGGAAGAAGCAAGAAGAAGAGGAAGAAGAAGAAGGAGGAGGAGGAGGAGGAGAAGAAGGAGAAGAAGAAGAAAGAAATTCTTATTAATCATAAAAACAATTTTAAACTCACAGATAGCTTGAAAATATCTCAAGGAATCTCAGGGAGCCTCACATCACACTTGGAGAACCACTAGCCCAATGACACATTTCTTGGTATAACTCCCTTCACCTTCTCTCTCAGTTCTCCATGTAGAGCCCTAGTCATCCTCACCATCACGGTGTATCGCCATCCGTGCCCATATTCTTTGCCCACAACCTTTAATGCAAATGCTTGCTGTGTGATTATGTGTCTAGAATTATTCAATGCAAACAGTAAAGACACAGTGCTTGCCTCTAGAAAGAGTATGTTGAGAAAATAAATGCTTAACTCAGTAATTACATACATTATTAGCAAGCTCTATGGTAGAGATGTGTACACAGGTGTTGCAGAAGCAGGGAGCAGAAAATCTGGTTGGTCATAATTGGCTCATAATTTTCCTTCAATCTGGAAGGTTATACCTACCTTCATCAATTAGACAATCATTACTTAAGCTTCAAGTCAAAAATCAAATGTTTCTTTCTATATGAGTGTTTTTGAAGGTGTTAATTAATTTTAACTCCCAATTTTTTTCATATTGTACAAATCTTCATGAAGATATTCCATTAAAATCTCTATTTTTCTTGATGTAGTGAAAAATGCAAAGTCATCCTGTAATTTAAAAAAAAAATGAAAATAGTTTACTCTTTAGATAAATGAGAAAGGTTATGTGGATTTGGGGGGGCTTGTTTGTTTTAATGTTATATATAATCAGGCAAGGGCTAGACTGAGGCATTTGAGAACCATGTACACCTAGAAATGGTTTATATGGACCCCCCACTCCTCTGTTTACTCACACATTTGAATATATAAATTGTCCTTGGGCAGAATTAGATGAATGAAAGGGCATTACAAGTGTTACTATATGTCATATTTTCTACAAAAAGAAATAGGAAACTGCCACATATTCTCAATATAAAAAGTAAAGGAAATAACTTAATTATTTCAACAATCAATATAATGCTTAACTCAGTAATTGCATACAGTATTAGCAAGCTCTATGGTAGAGATAAACCTACCTGAATTCTGATAAATTCCGATAAACCCCACAATGAAAAATTGATATTCACCAATTTTGTTTTAAATAGCTCATACTTCACTTTTTTACTTGCTTATTAATTACTATTATAAATATAAACGAACAAATGATATAATAATCATTACAGAACATTACTATATTTAATTTTAAATTATATCTTTCAACTCTAACATGCTAATATAATTTTCAGTGTCTTTTATTCTTTGCTCTTACAAAATTTTCAATCATTCATCGCAAGATGCAGAACAATATTAAATTCTATGCATAATAAACATAATGAATCGCTTCTCTTTTGAATCACTGATGTATGCCACAGGCATTTGATACAGGACTTAAGGGTATCAAAGAGAGTGCCATTTTTGGTTACGTGAAATTAATCTTTGATACTCAGTACTTCACGAGCATTCCCATAATTCACTTACTACACAGTATTTCCTTAGTCATGTTTGCTTCAAACTCTCCTATTAAATTATGTACATATCCTGTTAATGAGTGGTAGCTATCTGTTTGTGTATTTAAAAAATTGAAATTTGCGGAACTGAATTCATCTAATGAACCCATGGCAATATGTTATTCCACAAAATCAACAAATATTCTAGTGTTTGCATCTAATCAGCAATATTTTTGTGTCTGGTCGTTAGAAGTATTTTCTGAATTATCTAGGATTAGAGTGTAACATTGTAGGAATGCACTCATTGGTAGGTCATAGGCCTCTCAAAGTGATTGACATTTTTCTGTTTAGTAATTGTTGTTTTTCTTGTTTGTGTTTTGTATGCTTTTCTGTTTATGAAATCCAGGACAGGCAAATCTATAGAGACAACATTGGATTAACAATGACCTAGGAGAAGAACGGGGGGGTTGGGAGGAAATTGGGAGCTAAGAACAATGAGTATGAGAAGAAAATATTATCGAATTGATTGTGGTGATGATTACACACACTTAGTATGAAGGAATAATTACGATATATGAAGTACTTGCCAATAAAAGCATTAAAAAAGAAAGCCATTATAACACTTGATCATTGTTCAACTAAGAACTACCTAGCAGTGAGTAGAGATGGCAAAAAAGAATATACAGAGTAACTGAAATGTAGAAGAAAAAATATCAGCTGCTTCCAGAAAGCAATTTAATGTCCTGTTCCTAGAGTGGGGGAGGGGTGATAAAGGGAAGCTAATATCAAAACGTTCAATAAGAAAGGAAACGTTTTGAAAATGATGGTGGTAGCAATTGTACAATTATTCTTGGTCTGATTGAATTATGGATTGTTATAATATCTGTAAGAGCTCCCAAGAAAATGTTCTTAAAAAAGATAAAGTGAATGCACAGCACATGGTATGAATATGACATGTTTATTACAAAGTAAAATTTTCTGTTTCATGCCTCGATGACACTCTGACAAATTGATAGCATTGCCATAGGACAATTTTCTGCACTTGGAAAAGTGAATTGATCAGAGCTTACAAAAATAACACTCCAAATTTGCGATTTTTTCACCAGTAAGGTTTTCTACGTTAGACATGTAATAAATTATTCAAGAGGTTTCCATGTGCTGGAGATGATCTGTCCAATAAAGGGCAAAAGTGGAATCTACTAATTGAATTATCAAACAATGCTTATTTTACTGAAATAAGTTGATGGAATTTTATCACTTAGGTTTATTATTGCTTCACATATCCCTTTTGACATTCGCAGTACATTGTCCTTTCCTCTGTTACCACACTTCGAAATGTTATCTACTACAAATGGATTACCTGTTCAACAACTTCTTAAACCCCACCCCCACCCATAATTCAATTTTTTGGAGATCCAAACATTTCATTTCTTCCATGAAAAGATGGCTCATAATTTTGATAATTACAGGAATAATATATTGCAAAAGGGTTTTCCAATACTGACATTCTTAATTAATATTTCTAGTTAATGAGTTAAGCCAAAAGCTTGTCTTCCATTTAAATACAACAGTATATAAATTCTATAAATTGAACTTTTTAATTTTTATCCATCATAGTCAAATTATCCGAATTTCTAAATCCACATATAGTAAGTCAAGAATTAAATTCATCCATAACAAGTTAACAATCCTTTATTTGTGAAGAATAGAATACAAGCATTTTATATCTGTTTGGAGAATATCTACCCACATACACATTCATCATCCCATAGTTTTTTGTTTTTTTGTTGTTATTTATAAAAGGAAAGAAGCTTTTTTCTTACTTTTTTCTTACTTTTCTTACTTTGTTTTCCCCCTACGATTGCACTGCATTGACTTTAGAGATCCCAAATCAATTCCTGCAGCTTTGGACCATGGATGGGAGAAAGGCAGGCGAGGCAGAGGACTGGCTTTCAATGTGTGCTCTTGGGCTTTATCTAGTGGGGAGGTGGTGGTGGGAGCTGGGAAACCCCCCAGTATGTGGAACTGTGTACAGGTGCTGGCCTACTTGGCTTCCTCCTCACTTGCTTCCTATTCCTCCCTTCCTACCACTCTTGCAGACATCAGTGCTACTGAAACTTGATCTTCTGGGAGAACAGGATTCCATAGTTTTTAATTTGTGCTCACATAATGCCAAAATCACAGAACACATTGTGGATATAGACTGCACATACCAATGTAAAGAGTTTAGTGATGGAGACTACAGTAGCCAAGTCCCCTTATAATTAGCTTTTCACTCTAGAAATGTATTCTGGCTACAGAATTATGTTTATTTACCATCCAGAAACTTTTGACAAGAATATTCAAATGGTCCACCGTGAGGTTGACAATCACTTGGCTCTCTTTCTGTGTAACAATTTACATGATGTGTTAGGCCCGGTTGACTAGAGAAACAAATCAAGAGACATTCGTATAAGAAAGACCTTTATATCATAGAATAGTTAGATATCAAGAAAACATCATAGCCCATTCCAAATCAAGTCCATAAGTATGATATTAACCCATAAGTCTGATACTGGTTCACTAATCCCTCTTCAGACTCATATACCTACATGCAATGATTGGTGCAAAATACAGGAAGATCATATGCCAATGGGTGAAAGTCTTGTGGATCCAATGGTGGTGAAAGCATCTCCAGGACTCTCACAGGACTCAGTATGGCTATACATAGCTTGTCAACAGGAAGGTGAAAGGAAAGAGAGAGACAGAGAGAGAGAGAGAGAGAGAGAGAACCACCTCCAGGGAGAAAGAGTGGTGGGAGGCCAGCCTTTGAAAGCCATTTATTTTGGTCACCCTCCAATCAAGCTGCGACCTGACAAACAGGCTAAACTCCACCGACATGTTCTTATGGGAGCCATGTTGGCACAGAAAAGCTAACTATCACTCAAGGTTAAAACAAAAATATTCCACACAGCAGGATCTAGATTTCTCTAATTTATGGGGTTGGCTGATGTAACAATTTAAAATTCTGAAATAATTTTAACCTTTAGATCATTATTATTTTACAGAAAGGAATAAATGGAGAATTTCAAACAAAGGCTGTGATATTGTTATTATTTGTAATTTCAACAATAACAATACTGATGCAGAAATTGATATCCATTGAACTTGAGCTTTAACTGAAGGAGTCTTGTGATTCAAATTTTAAAAAGGAAATTGATTTTGGAAATTGATGTAGTGGTTCATAAATCATTTTATTTTTATTTTCTGTTAGCTTTCAGATTTTCATTCTACTACTTTATTTTAAATTGATATTAAATTATATCTCTTTTGAAACTGTGTTATATCACACCAAATGCATTTGAATAACTGAAAATAATTAAAATTTATAAAAAAGTAAAATTGGTAAATAAGATGTGTGTTAATTGGGTTGTGAACACATGCATTTATATTGGAAAAGTAGTAAGCAAGAAAAAGTTTTTTGAAACATATAATTTTGTTTTACAGGTCTGAGACCATCAAGCAAACACTACTTACAAGGTAATCAGAAAGAATTTCAATTGTATGTCTTAGGATGTTTGTGGAAGGGTCCGTTGGAGATCTCCATGAATGCTTTCTGTCTTGAAATAATACTTAAAATCTTGCACACTCACTGTCTGCCCTTTGGTGCTGCGTCTTCACAGCTCGGGGGGCCGCTGCTGGTACCCAATGCGGTGAGAGTGGTCACAAAGAGCAAGGGACAAATATAGGGAAATGCTCGGAGGGAAGATAAATTTTGATTGACTTTCAGAGTATAGGACAGCGATGCCCGAAGTCACGTGATACAATGGTGAGCCTCCTATATTCAATGTGAGAAGGTTCAAGATGAGAAAGGAAATATCATTGCTACTGAATAGTCAATATATAAAATGTAAATTTCATTTCTCTGTAGAATTGTGCAACTCTTTTATTCAGAACTAGGTACTTAATTGATATAATAATAGAAGCACTTCTCAACAAGCAGTTTGTTTAGCAAGTCATAAAAATATAATCAAATTCTTAAATGAAAGTCAATTGGGAGAGAAATGGAAAATAAAATACACTTACACAATTCTATTATCTAGTATTCATTCATTTTATTTCCTTGAAGAATTGTTCAATTTTCTTTCATGGAAATATGCAAACTTTATGTGAGATGTAAACACAATATTCTTTTATGTGGCCATTGTTACTTTATTCATGGAAGAATTTAGAAAAACACTCGTTGCTGCAAAGTAGAAATATATTTTAAGTAATAAGTCAATATTACATTTTATACCTTTTAAGGATTAAAGAAGTCATGGTGCTGCTGTCTGTAAAACACTAGGCTGCTAACCACAGGATCAGTGATCAAACCCACTCGTCACCGCACAGAAGAGATGTGAGGCTTTCTGCTCCTGTAGAGATGTACAGTTTCCAAACTCTATGAGTCACAGTTACTGCGATGTAAAGATTTGGTTATTAAACTCTAAGAGGCAATTCTACTCTGTCCTACAGGAGCACTCTGAGTTGTAATTGACTCCATCACAGTGGGTTTGGGGTAGATTTTAGGTATTCAATGCAATTTATAGAGTTTAAAAAAACTTACAAGATACATAAATTAAAATATATAGTCTTAGATATAAATATTCATATTTCCAGTGTTGGGGACACATTCTATGCTAATATTCTATGCTGCATAAGACCTATTTAAAGTGTTGAAAACAAAGATGTTACTTTGAGGACTAAGATACATCGGAGCCAAGCCAGGGTGTTTTCATGTGCCTCATAACCCAAACCCTAATGCCTAAGCTCTAACCAGAGAAGAAGTGATGCACCTGAACTATGTTATGGTGAAGAATATTGAATGTACCATGGACTTCCAAAAGAATAAACTCTCTTGGAAGAAGTACAATCAGAATGCGCCTTAGAGGCAAGGATGGCAAGACTTGTCTCAAATATTTTGGACAAATTATCAGGAGAGACCAGTTCCTGAAGAAGGACACCATGCTTGGAAACATGCAGGGGCAGCAAAACAGAGGAAGATCCTCCACAAGATAGATTGACACAATGGCCAAATGATGGACTTAAACCAGTGGTGGGATCTAAATAATATAACAACCAGTTAATTGCCCTAGTGACCACTTTAAGAATTAAAATAATGATATGTTGAAAGGTAATTTATTATTTCATCTAGTTAATACTTATATAAGAACAATAAAAGAGGGACACAAAACTAGATTGTTATAAGAAAGAGCTTTAAAATATTAATGAAAAATATTAATAATACCTGAGAAAACAATAACACCATTATTCAAGGTATTTCCATATTGCTACTTGATATTCTCACTTGCAATATTATTCACTTTTATCTGATCATCATTGGCTGTGTGATTTATCCTTAACCATCTTTTCATCATAGGAGCAGGATCCCATTCCTTTTTAGGTAAGCCAGTTAGACAATAATCACTGCATTTGATATGTTAAAAGCAGTTAGGCGACTACTCTTCTTTAAACCTATTAGGTTCCTCATTGAAAAACCCATTTCTCTTTATGCTGAACTTGCAGCAATTGTTCTGACAATATATTTAGCTATTTTAATATTTTCAAGAATTACATAATTCATTCCAAATCTCTCATGGGAATTTAGCACATAACAGGAAGCTGAAATGAATGACATCATATCACCCTTTGGTTATTTGGCACGATTTTGCATTAGATTATATTTGTTTACTGAAGTAACAAATGCAAGGAAATAAAAATACAGTATTTCATCAAAATTACAACAAGTTTTCTGAAATAATTAAATAAACATTACAGCACAATTCTGCTTATACCTATAGACAGAATGAACATTACTACAGGTGATTAGAATAAGCTAGTATGCAGATGACCATTAAAAAATAGGAAGGAATATGCATTTGTTATTTCCACATTGGGAAGCTGGGTTGTCAACCAAGTTAGAGAGAACTCTGATTATAAGTGCCTTTTTAGCAGCCAGTTTTCTGAACTCAACAGATTTTAGTTTGGGGTTCTACTGAACTGGTGCAAACCAACTGACTCCCCTCACTAGCTCCTGCAAAAAAACATCTGCATAAGAATACCACAGGCCATGGCAGTGTTCTGTTCTCTTGTACACAGAGTCACCGTGAGTAGGAACCAACTTGAGAGTACCCAACAACAACGGTATTCTATGAAGTTATGACTCATGTTAGTCTTATCATAGATGTATAATATAGTATGTCCACATACGTGCCAAACACTTTAATGTTTAGGTTTACGTATTGTTGTTTACAAACCTAAGGACAAAATTCCATATGTAAATTATATACAGCTAAAAAATAACTACTGAATTAATTGTCATGTGGATTTTTTGAGTGCCCTTGTTTTGTGTGTCATCTCGCATTAAAGTTGCTGTTGGTTGTTTACAAGAATATGCATAAGAGCAAACCCTGTGTGTGTATCATGGCAAAGAGCACTGCTGGTCCCCCTGGCTAGAGTTGTAGAACAGCAGACTTGGATGGATAGACAAGATGATTCTCTCAATATGAATCACCAACCTGTCTCTTAATATGAAGGGGTACCCCCCTATAATGGATTTTTTCAAAGCTGTGTATTTAATTTTTTTTTACAAAACAAACAACTTTATCATCTTCAAAGTACTCTCCATTACACTTAATATATTTGACAAATTTGTGATTTCATTCTTGGAAACATTTTTCAAACTCATCTGTTTGTATAGCTGACAGCACTTCCCTCGTTTTTTTTTCTTCACCTCTTCTACGTCTACGTCGTCAAACCACTATCCTTTCATGTCCCTCTTCATTCATGGAAACAAAAAGAAGTCAGACAGAGCGAGGGCAAGTGAGTAAGGTACATGGGACAAAAGAGGTATGCTGTTTTTGCCAAAATATGGCATACTGTGATGGCTGCATGAGCAGGTGCATTGTCACGGTGGCAAAACCAGTCCCCCGTCTGCCACAAATCAGGCCTTTTTGGTCACACACTGTTATACAATCGTTTTAGAACCTCTAAATAGAAAATTTAATTAACAGTCTGTTCTCGTGGAACAAACTTCAAATGTACTATCCCTTACATAAAAAACAAAAACAAATAAGCATTGTCTTAATCTCTGCTTTCTTTTGACAAGCTTTTGGGGGGAAAGGTGACAATGGTGTCTTCCACTGCCTTGATTGATGTTTGCTTTCAGGGTCAGAAGAATAGCACCATGTCTCATCACCAGTAATGACCTTGGACAAAAAGTCTGGGTCTTTCAGAATTGTTCCTTCAAAGCACAGCATGTTTCCTGATGTCGCTCTTTTTCCTGGTCAGTCAGAACCCCAGGCACAAATTTTTCAACAACCCTTCTCATTCCCAAATGTTCCATTAAAATTCATTGAATTGAGCTCCGAGATACTCCAGTCACTTCCCCATCTCTTCAGTGGTCCATCTTAGGTCTTTGTGCACAAGTGCATGAATTTTGTTGACAGTAAACAAAATTTCAAAGTCGCATGCTGTTCTCTTAAATGGACCATCACAAAAAGTGAGTTTTGAGTGAAACTGCTTTTATGAAAAAAATTCACTGTGACCAGAGAGAGCCTTCCCAGATGACGCCACTGGGTGCACTAACTCAGAGTGAGTTGCTTATGCTCACCTCACAGGAAAAATGCATGCTATGAAATCTCCACCCAGCGGAGCTTTTTTCTGTGTGTGTGTTTTTTTTGGCGGGGGTATCCCCTTCTATAATTGCCCTAGCCCGGTAACTACTTGGATCCAATTGCATATTAACATCCATCTATTGAGACCAGACAGCCAAACCCCACTTATTCTGTATTAGAAAGAAATAGTTGATCCCCAAGAGAAAAAGCATTTCAATGACATGGAAAGGGACTGAAGGAAAATCTGTCAATGCTGGGGTTGAAGTAGTAGGGCTCCATCATTTAAACAACCTTACTTGTTCACACCCTTGTGACCCGGAGCGCACTTACTTTCCAGCTGGGATATTCTCATGTCCTGGAGTCGTTATCAATTTAATTTTGTGTACTGCTAGGTCCCTTCTACCATGACACTCACTTTTACTTGTGTCCTGTCTGCTTGTCATCTTTTGATAGTTGCTTTGAACAACTGGTGCTCATGACCTGCTTATCTTGCTATGGAGCAATCCATCTCTGATTGGAGCCTTCAAAGGACAGCAATGATAACAATTTTAGGTGGTGAAGTTTCTCAAAGTCTGTACTGCTAAAGTGTTGGAAGGGTTGAACAGAGGATTAGGGTGTAAATCAGCATAGAGCCAGTGATCCAGGGAGTGAAACTGATGTGCTGGAGACAGGCTGTCAAAGACTAGAAGAATGGTGTGCTAAGAGTTATGGCACTAGACTCCGTGCCCTTTTGATAACCCTTGGCCTTCTTTGGCTTTTAGGGGAGAGGATGTCACCACCCCACCTCAAGATTTAGTATGGCAAATCATCCTTTCTTGAAAATTGGAAGCAAAGGAACACTTTGAACTGGATGCATGCCAGCAGTAAGACCCAGTACATAGTGGCTGAAAGCTCTGTGGGGCCAGGGGTTTGTGTTGGTAATATAAAGGTTGAACCCACTGTGTGGTTTTGCAGAAGAAAAGGACTGGCTTCTATAAAGATTACAGCCCAGAAAACCCTGTGGAGAAGTCTTACTAAGTAATACATTTGTGCTTGCCATGAGTCAGAATAGCTCCATAGCAGTGGACAACATCAGCTGTCAGACTATGTGAGTTCAAACCCAAACTGGACCCCTTATACAGAAGCTTTAGGCATTTGGTAAATAATTCTCACTAAAATTGAAAATTGATAAAAATGAAGACATAGACAGTGCTTGAAACATAACTTCAACCATTGTGTATTTTGTTAAGTAAACGAATGAATTTATCATCAATCAAAATGGATAGGCCATATTACCAATAGGAACTCAAGTTCACTGAAAAGTAAATTGGGTCATAGGTTGAACTGGTTCTTCTATGTATGTGGCTATGAGGAAGAACCTAATCTCACATTAAGCAGCACATTTGTATATTTAGAAAATGGAGGCTTCTTGGTAGAGATAGCAGAGTTGAGGCTATTGTGAGATCAGGATTCAAATCAGAATTAATTTTAACTGGAATAAAGTAACTACTCACATATGATATGAGTGCAAAGAACATAAAGATTTCCTCTACGAAAGAATAATATATGAAAATCAAAGTGAGTGCAGACCTTTCTTTTTTTATTAAAAGATCATTTTTTTAGGAGCTCTTACAACTCTTAGAACAATCCATATATCAATTGTATCAAGCATATTTGTACATATGTTGCCATCATTCTTTTCTAGACATATGCTTTCTATTGAGCTCTTGGTATCAGCTTGTCTCCCCCCGCCCCCCTCATGACCTCTTGATAAATTATAAATTATTATTATTTTCGTATCTCACACCAACCACAGTCTCCCTTTCCCCATGGTTTCTGTTCTTCTTCCCCCTAGAGGGGTGTGTGTGGTTATGTGTCGATCATTATGATCAGTTCCCCCACCTTCCTCTCCTTTCCCCACCTTCTCCCTACCCTTCTGGTATCAATATTCCCATTCCTGTTCCTGGATTCCATGGGGCATGAGTTCTTACCTCTTACCCGTGTACATGCTCGGATCTAGTCCAAAGTGAGAGGCAGTACTGGGGTCATGATAGTGGGGGGTGAGGAAGCCTCAAGGAACCAGAGGAATATTGTGTGTTTCATCGGTGCTTTACGGCGCCCTGGTTGACTCATCCCTTCCCTGTGACCCCTCTGTGGGGAGATGTCCTACTGTCTAAAGATGGTCTTTGGGTCTTGCTCCGACTCTCCTCATTCTCAGCAATATGGTTGTTTGTTTGTTTGTTTGTTTGTTTGTTTGTTTGTTATGGGTCTTATGATGCCTGTTACCCAGTCCCAATGACACCTCATGATCGCACAGGGATGCAGACCTTTCTAAACTCTCCTTTTGCCTCTTATATCCTCTGTTCTTAAGGAGGTTAGGCACTATTAAATAGGAAAGTGAGAGACTTCTAATCTCTTCCTAACCATCTTTATATTCGGAAAACTACTGTGATGCATAAGAATCCATCTTGCAAAGTAGTGTTGCCCTTTAATTGAAAAAAAAGGAAAGATATGAAGAAAAACTAAAACCATATATTTAGAAAGTGAAAATATATCGGCAGAAGAAAAAAAAATCCTTTGTCACCATTATATCCATTATGCTGTCAATACATCAACCCAAAGGAAACTCAGCCCATTTACAGAGGCAGTAATGGTCTTGAAAACTTTCTTAAATAAGTGAAATAATGTCAATAATTTTTCTTATTTTACCTTTTTCATTATTAATTTGTATCTTCTCTTGCTATGTTACTATTTCTATAAATTAGGACTTTAGCTGCATTTACTGGGAGTTTACTCTGTGCATTTTCTTTTCAGTCCTTATCTCCTTGACTCCTCACTGCAGTTCTGTGAAGCTTATAACATCATCCACATATTTATGAGGAAAATGAGGGAGATAGAAGGTTAAATGCCTCACCAGGGTCACAGAAGTTTAACTGAACGGTGTAAAATGGAGTCCTTGTTTTTAACATTTTGTTAAATGCTAATTAAAAGTTAAACCAGAACACATAATTTAAAAGCTTTTCCTTTTCCTTTTTGCTTTTATAAAAATTTGCCTAATATGCCCAGAAATTCATAATTCATATCCTATTTAATATAAAGTTATTTGCCTGGTTGTGTCATGCTATATTTAAAATCTTAGATATGATTTTTAGATACTTAGATATGATTTATCCAATGCTTTCCAAATAGCAATATGCATTTTGTTTCACTGTAAAATGTAGGACTTAGAAAAATCCAAGATATAAATTCTACTATCACAATACTGAAGACCACAGGTGGTTGAGAACAAGCTACTGTCGCAGAAGACAATGAAACCCTGTATTCTGCAAATGGGCACTAACGAATACAGATTTACCAGCTTTGGCAAAACAAGGCAGAATGGGAGACAAATTCTTCTGAACAAAACTAAAGCAGCAACCACAATTTTTAAATAATTCTGAATCATTGCTTTCTCACACTTTTTAGATTTGAAAGATAAAACCTGTAAAAATTGGCCGTGTATTCGATCCCTGCTGGGCTTCATGCTTGTTTCTGCTCCTAGGAAGGCAAAGTTCTGTCCTCTGGCTCAGCAAAGTCTGAAGCCATTATCCTTACATGGTTCTCAATGCAAAGCCTATGTCCCACTGAATTTAGAAAAATGGAACAATGTGTGAAGATGATTTACAATGATTTCCCTCAGATATTTTTCAGAGCTTGACCTCCATCTGTTGTGGGTGCACCATGAAATGAACCAGCACCAAAGCTTAGCAACCAGACAACATCTGGGCTGATAAGCAGTTTATGCGTATAGCTCTAGGGAGTCTTCTGTTGCCTTCTATCTCCTCAGTGACCACTGGCAAAAATACTTATGAATATACTCTTCAACCCCTGTAATGCCAATACCAAACATCTTTTCTATAAAGGGCTGTGTCTTCTTTTGATACACATAATATAATATGTACTTTTGAAAAACACATATTTATAAAGTAGCTAATGTCTTTGATAGTAGGTCAAGGTCGACTTATTTTCCATCAAATAGTTACAGATATGGACATGTTAAACTTACATGGAAGTTTGCAGACGTTAATGAAACACAGATGCTTTCTCAGCTTGCTGGGCACATGCTATAGGAAATGTCTGCATCGTGTCAAATCAATTTGTTTCCTAAGAGGAAAAGAGAAAATAAGAAAGTGCTGATACAATTAGCTACTAGAACATGTTGCTTTATTTTTAGATTAAAAGCTGCCTCCACACAATGTGACTTGGAGGAAATAGGAGGCAAGGGTGCTTCAAGGTTTGAGCATCTGGTTTGTGCGTCTATCCATTTTAATTTGCTCTGCGTTAGTTTTATTTGGATTATTGTGCCTGAGAAGAAACAATTCAACCAGTAACTAAAATGAAGAACTGTGTGAAAAGAGATAGCTTGAAAATCGTACTTTCAGCTTTTCTGTCCAACTCGCCTTATACCTGCCAGGTAGTTGAGCGTAAGGGTATCTGTGTACCAGTCAGGAGTGAGGAAAAGGCAAGACTGTGGCAGGCGCTGAAGCGATTCGTCGCATGAATAGAGCATGCAATACATGAGACACAGATTTTCCTTTAGTGAGCACTCTGAGATTTCATCTTGAAGCCTGGATTATCATTTGAGACACAGAAGGATAGCCTCTGATCAATGTTACCCTTATTATATAGCAAAGCATAAAATGGGGATAGCCTGGTAAAATCATGTTAAAGTAGATCAAAAATGTCTTACATTGAGTTGTAATCCCTGTGGGAGGCTGAAATTCTTGATCTGTATCAGCAAGTGCTTCTAGTACTCCTCATTTTCAGCAAGCAAGATTGTGTCCTCTGCATGAAGCAGGTTGTTAATAAATCTTCTTCCAATCCTCAGATTATTTGCCCCCATACAGATTGAATAGTATGGTATGATGACACAATACTGATGCACCTGCACCCTTTTCCTATTTTGAACCATGCAGTAATCCCTTGATCTGCACCCACCACTGCCTCTTGGTCCTTGTACAAGCTCTGTATGAGCAAACTGAAGTGTTCTGGAATTCCCATTCTTCTCAGGTGCCTTGGCATAGTAAATAAAACACAAGTTAAACATCTTTCTTGTATTCTGCGCTGTGATGCCAAGATCTGTCTGGCATCACCAATGATATTCTTTGTTCCATGCCCTCTTCTGACTCTGACCTGAACTTCTGGCAGCTCCTGTCAACGTACTTCTTCAATCAAGTTGGACAAGCTTCAGCAGACGTGTAATTGCATATGAAATCAATGGAGCTTTCTGTTGTGTCACCTTTCTTCAGAATGGCCAGGAACATAGATCTCTTTCAGTCCTGGCCAGGTAGATGCCTTTCAAGTTTCCTGGTAAGGAAGACTGAGTGCTTCCAGTGCTTAATCAGCTTGGACTTCTCACGTGGAACATGCAGAAATCAAATTGATCGAATGTGTGGGAGGAGATGCTCGAGAAACTCAATATCAACAGCCAAAATGAGGCCAGCAGCTGACTGTAGAACAGACCATCAATTGTTCATATATAAATTCAAGTTGAAGCTAAAGAAAATAAAAACTAGTCCAAGAGAATCAAAATAGAGCCTTCTATATATCTCACCTGAATTGTGAGAACATTTCAAGAACAGATTGGCTCACTGAATTCTGGGTTGATAGGAAGTTTCAAAATTGGCTATATAAAATTAAGGGTGGTGAAGGCATGTGTGTCTGGCTCACAGATTTTGTGGCTACGTTAAGTCTCAAAATAAGTCGGACAAGGGTGGATCCCTACTGAATAGTTTCCTCCTTTCCTGATGAATATGTGAAAAAGAGGGGGGAGGAATAGTTGATAGTATATCGTTTTTAGAATGGTAGAAGATGTAATTGAAAGAGAGGCGTTTGACTTACTTGCCTGTGATATCACTGATACTCTTCTATAGTTGAGTTGGGTTGACCCACATCGCTTGGGCCAACTTTCTTTGGAATTGTCATAACTATTCATCTCTCCAGTGAGTTGGCCAGGTAGCTGTCTTCCAGATTTCTTGGATAGAACAATGAGTGCTTCATTGTTTCATCAACTTGTTGAAACATTTCAGTTGGTATTCCATCAATTCTTGGAGCCTTACCAATTCCTTCAGTGCTGCTTGGAAGTCTTCCTTCAGTACCATTGGCTGTTGATCATATGCAGCCTTTTGAAATGGTTGACTGTCAACAAGTTCTTTTTGCTACAATGACTCAGTATTTTCCCCATTTTCTTTTGATGTTTCTTTCATTTCCCAATATTTTGCACATATAATCTTTTAATATTGCTACTCAAGGCTAGAATTTTTTCTTCCGTTTTTTTGTTTGTTTAAGACATACTGACCAAGTTCTTCCTGGTTTTGTTTTCTAATTCTCTGTCTTTGCACATTTAATGATGAGCGCTTCCTTTTCTTCTCAAGCTGCCCTTCGAAATGTTCTGCTCACCCGATTGACTTCATCATTTCTTCCATGCGTCTTAGCTACTCTATAATTCAGACCAAGTTTTAGAGTCTCCTCTAATTTCCATTGTGATCTTTTCTTTATCTTCTTAACGAGCTCTGGCTTTGTTAATATTTGGTGCTTATCTGGTTTCCTGTCATTTGTGTTCGTTGTGACAAATCTGCTCTTGAGATGCTCTGGAAATTTAGGCAGGATAGCCTCAAGGTTGTATTTTGGCTGTTCTGGACTTTTAATTTTCTTCAGTTTTAATCTGAATTTATACATGAAAAATTGAAGGATTCTCCACAGTTAGCCATTGAGTTAATTTCTGATGCTGCTACTGAGCTGATGCATAGCTGCTGAAATGTATTTGGGAGTGGATAAAGGTAAATATTGAGTATTTGGGAGTGGATAAAGGTAAATAATGGATAGCCACCAGAGTATACAGTGAAGAATGTTGAAATGGCAAATGTTTTATTATGTGTGTATTTATACTTTAAATATAGGTGTATGCATCAGTTACTTATGTACCTACTTAATTAAATAATATTCGACTTATATAAATTTTAAATTTAATGTATTTTTTCAACAATTCGCTATGGTTTACTAATGCTATGATAAATGTTGTGGGAGCATGGTGATATAACGGCTTACAAGTTGGGTTACTAACCTCCAGGCCAGCAGTTCTAAACCACTAGTTATTTTGAAAGAGAAAGATGAGACTTTCTGGTTTCTAGTAAGGAAACCCCACTGGCTTCTACTGTGTTCTACAAGAGCCTCTGAGTAGAAATTGACTCCATGGTCGAGCATTTGGTTAGGCTTTTCTTAATAATAAATGTTGAGCGATGGAAATACAATTGGTTCTAAGTTATCCTCTCCTCACTCACCCACCCCTGCCCAGATTCTTAAATGAAACAATGTGTACATTTAGAGTTTCATGATTATCAACTTGATGTGACTGTGATCAAGAGAACATTGAATAAGAACTAAGCTGTAGTAATCCAATGGAAATTAGCAATAAGAATTATAGAAACACATCAGGTGCTCAAATCTTCACAAATTTCTGGTTTCATGAAACTTAGGCTGCTTTTGTCTCTGGTAAAAAAAAAATGTATTGGTCTGTGTAAAAGGACAAATTATGTAGTTTTTCCCAGGATTGTGCTACACTCGCTTCCACTGAGTCAGTGCTAACTCATAGCGACCCACATGGTTTCCTGAGACTGTAACTGTTTACCGGAAGAGAAACCTCAATCTTTCTCCCATGGAGCTACTTACTGGTGGTGAATTTGAACTGCCCACCATGTGGTTTGCAGCCCAACCCATAACTACTACACCACCAGGGCTTTTATGTATATGTATAAGTAATTTAAAAATTCTGAACATAAAGAGAACTAATGAGAATTTCTCATCTAACAAGATGTCTTCTGATGTTTGCCATAGGATTATAAGAAATATATACAGTTTGTTTCCCTGGAAGGTTACTATATATGATAAAAATATAATACCCTTGTTTGATTATTAAATGTCTTCATCACATTTCAAAATCATTTTCCTTCTTCCCTCGAGCCTTTCTGCTTTATGTGTTGTTTTGTGTTAATATTTTGTTTGTTTATTTGTTTTCCCTTTTTCTTATATTCCTTTTAATTTTTGTATCAATTTTGAGCACATATAATATCCTGGTTTTGTGCTTTGTTAAAAATTTAGGATTAAATAGAAATAACTCAAATTTTATTACTGAGATAACAATATAGAATATATGCAAAATAGTAACAAATTATTATTGAAAAGCATAAGATATTAAAATAAATAGAGAACCATACTCTTCATGAATAGAAATATTTAATTTCAAAATGATTTCAACTTTTCTTACATTTGTGTATATATTTATTGTTAATTCTAATGAAAATATCATATTTTGAAGTCAACCAAATGTATTGTAAAATACAAAGAAAGAGTGAAAATAGTTAAATCCTTTCAAAGTAAAGAAAAAAATGGCACCGGAATTATCAAATTTCTAAACTTGTAATAGAGCTATGGAGATTATGACAGTTCAAATGGTCTGAGAGGGACAAAGATGCTGCCTAAAAGAACAAAGACTAACAATATATACCTTAAAACATCAGTTATTTATAGAAAACATAAGGCAATGATCTTAAGTGAAAACAAATCAGCAAATTAAGGGTTCTGGGGATAACTGCCTATCCATAGTCATTTTTCAAATAATGACTTTTACATCATACTGTTAGCAAAACATTCTCCAGGGGCATAAAATTTTACTTAGGGAAAAAATTCTTTAAAAATTGAAAAAGAATATGGAAGAAATTATCTTTACTAACTTGAAAACTACAATGGTTACTTAGACAAGACAGATAAAATATAGAAATAAACGTGAACACATGAAAAGTAAGTAACTTGGACCATTAACAAATCACAATAAACACAAGCTACAAAGTAGGTTTCAATATTTACAAAATATAAAACCAACAGGGAATTCAGAGTTTGTAAAGAATCTACCACTCAGAAAAGGGAAAATGTGTCTGGGAAGATGGCACCCAGGTAGAATCACCCAATGGGTGCTCCCATTGTTAGATTGGAAAATTAAGAGGTAAGGAGGCCAATACTGGGAAACCAGGTGCAATAACTAGAACTCTAGTGGCCTATGGCTTGGGGTTCAGACCTCATCTTACAGTGAACACCCAACAAGGGACTGGGGTGCTTGCTGTGCACTCTCACTCAGCTTGCCTGCCTACGGGCTGTTCACATCCCTTTTCAGGACCAGTGGGAAGCTGTCTGTTACCCTCTTCCTGCACCCTAGATCCCAGACTCTCCAGCATGCTGTACTTTCCCCAGACAGACCCCTGACTATGTGTGTGTCATCATCCCAGGTCCGGGGAGAGCCACTGAAAACCAGCCACGAGAGCTCACTCTGGCGCTCCCCTCTCTGCTGGGCCTCCACTGGCTTCACACCTCCTCTCCTTGCCCAGGACCAGAGGGGCCACATAGGACGCCACTTTTACCCTTCACCTCAACTGCCCATTACAAGTCTCTGGGTTATCCCATCCCCCTCCTGTGACAGATCACAGATCCCCCAACCTCAGTCTAAGGAGCCATTCAGGAGTGTGCCAGGAGTGAGCCAAGAGCAAGTGAGGTGGAGGGTGCAGACCTAGTGAGCCCCAAGCTAATCCCCCATCTCTGGTTAAACAAGATGTGCTTCACACACCGGCTGTTCTGCATGAGAAATATGTGGGGGTCCATTTCCATGAAGATCCGCATCTGGGTAAAAGCTGTGGGGCTGTTCTCTTCTGCCTGATAGCGTCACCGTGAGTCCGAACCAACTCAACATTAGCTGGTATTGTATTTATTGGAAGTCACTTATAGACAGCATATTTCTTTTAATTGATCAAAGGATTTCTGTTTCGATATTTTAGACAGAACTCTGAATTCCTTGATTCTGAAGTCCAAAATGTATTCATATGATATATGCATTTTATTATTAAAATAATGGTAATGAGTATTTGAAAATATAAGGGGGCTTCCCCCCACACACACAAAGTGGCATTTTTTTGAAGCTACGTACTTAAATGTTTTTCACAAAACAACCTTATCACCTTCAATGTACTCTCCATTACACTTAGTATATTTGTTACATTTGTGATTCCATTCTTGGAAACATTTTTTAAACTCATCTGTTTGCATGGCAGACAGCACCTCCCTTGTTTTTTCCTTCATCTCTTCTAAATCAAATCACTGTCCTTACATGTCCCTCTGCATTTCTGGGGGGGAAAAGTCACACGGAGCAAGGTCAGGTGAGTAAGGTGTGTGGGACAAGAGAGTCATGCTGTATTTTGCCAAAAACAGGCGCACCGAGATGGCTGCATGAGCAGGTGCATTGTCATGGTGGCTAAACCTGTCTGCTACAAATCAGACTCATTTTGTTGCACACTTTGTGCAATCTTTTCAGAGCTTCTAAATAGAAATCTTGATTAACAATCTGACCTGGTAGAATAAACTCCAAATGTGCTATCCCCATCTCAGCAAAAAAACTCATGAGCAATGTTTTGGGGGGATACCCCTCATATACAAGTAATGCGTGTTTCTTGTTAAACAAAATATATTTATTGACTTCTATGATGATCTAAATTGAAGATTCTAATTTTCATATTCATCGACCTTGCATTGATTTACATTTAATCTCTAGCTTTCCAGGGACTAGTATTCAAGGCTCCTAAGATTGCAAATCCATCTATTCAGGCCATGGTTTCCACAACTGAATTGTCATGAAATCTCAGTGATTTAATGCCATCTGATTGTCACTAACAAGAGTAGCTCAAAATAATACAAATTTTTATGAAGCAAAATATCAAAAGGTGAACCTATATTTCTCCATATATGGACACTTCCGAAGGCAGCATTTCTATCTCTTCAACTCTCTGCTCTCTTTGATGTTCACATGTCAAAAAGGCCGGTGTGCATTCTCTTCTCAGGGCCCCAAAGTGTGTTACATTTCAATGCTCTTTGTGTTTGGGGAACAAAAAGACATCTGAGGGGCAACAGGGCTGCAGGATGGATGGGGGAAGGTTTCACGATGAAATTCTCATAGAACAACACTTGCCACCACGAAGAGTAGCCGGTGCTCACAATGATTCCTAGACACCATTTTCATGGCATTTTTTTCATCAATTCCGTTTTCACTTTTCTTATAACTTCTTAATAACAAGCATCTTGTGTCCTTTGGGGAAAATTATCAAGATTACCACTTTGGAATTTCCCCAAACAACCTCCATCATTGTCTGGAACTTAACAGGTCCAGCGCATCACCTCAGAAGCTACAAAGACATGGTTAAACATGTTATGTCTGGCAAAAACCTGCAGCAACTGAAATCCTTAAAGCAATACTTTTTGATTTTTTTTCTGTATCAGTTTGGTGTGGGACCAAGAACACATTTACTTATTTTAGAAATCCCATCTAGAACACTCGGCTTCAAGAGTCACTGAAATGGGGCAACAAAATAGCATGTAAGAGACACACTAGTTCTCAGCTACCTTTGCTCAGACACTAGGGGTTTAGGACAAAAAGATCTAAATTGATTATCTACAAAGAGTAGCCCCAAGATACTTAATTTTCACAACTGTGCTTAAGGAATAAATAGCCCAGAAGTGAATGTTCCTGATAGCATTTTTTGCTCTAGAAAAATAATAATGTCAGATACTTGTACAGTCTTGAAAAAGTCTTTCTCTGTGGTCAGTACTAAGAACATTGCAAGGACAAAGGGAGTCTATCCACCTCCACCAGTCACATTTCATAATAGCTATTTCATTTACACCCACATAATTGATGACTGCCCTCTTGACTGTTTTGCCAGTCTTTTCATCAAATAACAGTCTCATTGAATTTTTATGTCCTTATTACATTTCTGACCATGAATCGTTAGTTGTTTTACTCTGAAAATACTCTTGTTAGAATCCTCTTGACTAAAGTATCTGACTTTTCTTTGTTGCTGAAAAAAAATTACAAAATGCCATTGAAATGACGTCATTATTGTATTGAAATAATATTGTAATTAAATTACAGCCAATGGTCTTTGATGAAACTATATGAAAATATTATTTTATGGGAAGTCCAGATTGCATATTGGACCATCTGTAATAGTCTCTTAATTACTGAAAAATTATCATCATTAAATTTACTCAATTTGATTTATTATTTACCATTAGCCATTGAAGCCAACATTTGAGGGTGTATCATTTCTTCCCTTCCAGACCTTAACCATTTAAATGAAATTAATTAAGAAAATTTAATTAATTTTTGTCCAAAAGCTGAAAGATGTGCTTTTGGTCTTAACATGATTCCAAAGAAATTCAGCTAATAACTGTTTATAAAATATATTTAAAGCGGCCAACTAGCTCAGAAGCAACAAAGTCCACATGGAAGAAGCACACCAGCCTGTGTGACCAAAGGGATCAGGTATCAAGCATCAAAGAACAAAAAAAATCACATCATTGTAAAGTTGGGTGAGTGCAGAGTGGAGACTCAAAGCCCATCGGTAGGCAACTGGACACCCCTTATTGAAGGGTTGTGGGGAGGGGATGACCCAATCAGGGTGCAGGGTAGCAACGATGAAACATAACTTTCCTCTAGTTCTTGAATGCTTCCACCCACCACTATCATGATCCCAATTCTACCTTACAAATCTGGCCAGACCAGAGGATGTACATTGGTACAGATAGCAACTGGAAACACAACGAATCCAGGACAGATGACTCCTTCAGGACCAGGGGAGAGAGGGGCAATGCCTGGAAGGTGGAGGGAATGTGGGGTAGAAAGGGGGAACCGATTATAAGAATCTATGTATAGCCTCCTCCCTGGGGGATGGCCAGCAGAAAAGAGGGCGGGGTGGAGACGTTGGACCGTTTAACATGACAAAACAACAATGATTTGTGAATTATGGAGGGTTCATGAGGGAGGGGGCAGTGGGGAGAGAGGGGGAAATGGGCAGCTGATATTAGGGGCTAAAGTAGAAGGCAAATGTTTTGAGAATGAAGGTTTTCCTTTCGTTTCGGACGGTGGTCTGGATACAGAGATGGATGGGTCTGACACCCGCAATTCAGGTCTTAGGTTCTGATGGACCCAAGGGTTTGTAGACAATATGATCGATATGGCTCAGGTCCCAAGCATTGGATGCTGATGAGCCATGTGCAGGATCCTGACCAGCAAGGAGGAACAAGCCTCTCTACAGAGCATGCTTATGTAGGAGGGGCCACACCCTGGAGGAACTGTCTTTTCAGTCGCCTCAGGCTGTGACTTGACTGAGGAGGTGGCACTCCTCGCTTATCCTTTTACAACTGCTTTCCTGCTCCAGGCAGTGCCCACCAAGGAGCTTCTTGCACTGTTAGGTCACGTTATGGGGGATTACCAGGCCCTAAACACTGAAAATCCTGGTCCAGCCAAATTGACATGAGAACAAACTATCGCACACTGTGTCACTCAAGATCTGCCCATGCTGTCTCTATCCCAATTGGGAATTCGTGGCGTTGACTTCCCATCAATGTTTATCGCCTTCTGTGCCTCAAATGCTCAGATGTAACGTGGATTCCCATTCTGTCTCTACCCTCCATCATTGTTTTTGTTACATCTGCCTCTCCCCAAAGTGTTTAACCCAATTATTTATCTTCTAGTCTGATGCTTAGAGTTCCAAGATTATCATCTCTATATAGTTTACTCGATTGTCTGGGCTTTCTACTGCCGTAAACAGTTACAGTTTCATAACTCCTCAGAAAGGTCCCTATGAGCCAGATTTGACTTGATGGCAGTGAGTTGGTTTTGGTATTGTAAAGAGTTTTGGCAGGGTGCCACCATGGTGCCATCTTGTCTCTGACCCCAGCATGTTCTTATTATTTTCTTTATATGGTTAATAAATTCTTTGGATTCCAGAATTTTTAAATGCAACTAGAAGAATATCTGGAATATATCATTATTGACAGAATTAAAACAGAATAAAGACTTTTATGTGTTATCAATTAAGGTGAATCACCCTAGCCATATCTCACCCATAGGGTTTACAGTATGATGATGCACAGAACCTGTGCTGTTACAGGTAATCAGGAAAGCCAAAACAGAGATATTCCTTTAGAAGTGTTCATTGCATCTTCTTAGCCACTAATACATCACTTCAAATTAAATGTTCTCTTAGGAGGATAAGGGATTATAACTTAGATTCTTTTTAATAAAAGGAAAAGAGTCACAACAAAATGTAATAAGAAAGAAACAAAGCATCATAGAATCCCATAATTTACAGCTTTCCAAATCAATAATGTATGGATTGGCTAGAGTGGACAGAGATCAAGAATGGAAAAACACTGAAGAATATGCCATGTTATATAAGTCTACAGAGATTTTCACATTATATTTACTAGGATATTCCCACTAGAAGTCTAAATGGGAAAAAATAGAAAAGAAAATATGTAAGTATGCAGACAGAATGGAACTAGACAGTCATTGTGAAATGAGGGAGGAAAATAGACATTAAAGGTTATAAATCACCCTTGGGGGGAAAAGAAAGTTATAAAAACTTTTTCATAGTTGAGATCATCAAGATCAATACTTTTTATGTTTGGCTTCTAGAAATCTGCAAAAATAGTTGTTATAATTTTTTTCTTTCCAAAGTTATTTCCCACTAAAAAATTAAACTCTTGAGGCTGTTAGTTCCAATGAATGGGGTTGAGGCATGGATAAATCTTGTAAACCAAGAGTTAAAGGCAGAACAATTACGGTATTAAAACAGGATCAAAAGGAGACATCCTAAGGGCCAAGAGAAGATCCTCATGCCTGAGAGTTGCTGAGAGAGCTCTCCCGTCCTGAAGAAGTGAGATGTTGTCAACGTGCGTCCTGATCCGGATCCGGAGTTGCAGCCCAGTTCTTCACTAACACGCCAGCACTGTGATTAGGATCTGTGTGACCATTGCAGTGAATTACTGAACCCAGCAGAGCAGCAGAGACCTCTTGGTCAGAATTGGTGGGGTTATGTCTGAATCACCCCAGAGGCATCAGCTTGGGCCCAATGTTGACGATGGCGCTTTTCTTCTCCCCTGCTGTGAATCAGAGTTGGCTTGATGGCAGTGAGGGAAGTGAAGGGAGGTTTGATGGCATGATGTCAATATGTTAACCCCCTATTTTGCTTCTGTCATTCTATTTTTCCTTTTAAAATACTCCCCAGATAAATCACACGCTGAAGAATTCCCATCCTAAGTCGGCCTCTGACAAACAGACATTAACCAATCATCTTTATTTGCCTAGACTTTCTAAATTTGAAGTGTCTATTTATCTTGTGCAAGACATTGTACAAATATTTGACTATTATGTGTCTTGTGTATTATACATTATCTGTTTTAATCCCCAAAGTTGTTCAGTGAGTTGGATATTGTTACCTCATTACACAGTAGGCTTTACTGAGAGTGTAAATATATTTAACCAAGTCACATAGTTAGAAAAAAGATGAACCTAGAATTGAAACTGAGTTTTGTTTTATTTAAAAGTTAATAAACACTAGAATTATCAACAATGAGATTAACCATGATATGTACTGCTACACATATTTTCTGTATTTCATATAAAATCTAGAATGAATAAGCATGTGAATAATGGAAATCCTTTTTCATATACCAATCCTTATCATATACCAACAGTAAAATAATTTGTAAAGATAATAATAAGGACTATAATGGAACTCAATCTGAGTGTCATGTGAGTATAATATTGTTGCCATAACAAATACCAAAAACGTATTATATAAATAGAAATAGTTCATGATTTCAGAGTTTACGATGGCAAAAGTCTGGGACAGCATGGCTTAGCTCTTTCTTTTGCCTCATCTTACCTCACAAGACTGAAATGTTTTCTGGAATCTCGAGGAAAGAATTTTTTTTCCAGGTTCATTCAGATTTTTAGTAGAATCAGTTCCTTGTGCATTTGACTGTTTAGCTGATAATATTTAGCTTGATCATCTCTTCCGACAGATGTAGTCAATTTTATTTTTGTGTATTCCAATGGAAAAAGACCATGTGTATAGTTTCTGTTTGTGTTGTTGTAAAAATATATTTGCTATGAAGAAGCCATTGGTCTTGCAACATTCTATCACACAATGCCAAGCTTCCTTTCTATAACAAGGCCATACTTTCCAAATACACTTTCTTTCTCTTTGTTTCCAATTTCTCAATTGGAATAACCAATAATGCTCCTTGAACCTTGATTGCATGTTTGATCACTTTCCCACTGAAGATGTTGAAGCATTTTACATCCTTCAAGTTCTGCATCATTAGCTTTAATGTTTGGTATATGAAACTGAATAATAGCTGTGTTGATTGGCTTTCCTTGAAGAGAGATAGATATTATCCCATCAAAGATGGCATTTTAGTTCGAAATAGATCTTGAAATATCCCTTCTGACAATGAAATTCCTCGTGATATTGCCATTCTAGGCATGTGGTTTTCTGATTCAAGATGGGAAAGACCAGTCCATTTCAGTCCACTGACGTGTAGGCTATGAAACTTAGTGCGTTCCATTTCATTTTTGAGGATTTCCAATTTTCCAAGATCATACTTAGTTCGTTCAAAGTTCCAATTATTAGCAGATTTTCGCAGCCCCTTCTTCTTGAGTTGTGCCCCATCAGCAAGGGGAGATCTCAAAGTCTCTACTCTAAAGCCACTCGCATCTCCATGGTTGACTCTACTTTGAGACAGCAGCTCCTCATCAGTGCCTTACCAGGGATGTGGTCCATCTTCCAGCACTATCTCTGACAGTGTTCTGCTTCAATTCAGTAGGCCTTCAATATCTGACAATGTTTCCATGTTATACATATGAGCAAGAGGCAATGGTGCTGAAGGAAGAAGTACAAGCTGTACTGAACACATTAGCCACAAACATGGATACCAATTGAAATGTGTCAACAAGCTGGTGAAGCATTGGGAGCACTCACTGGTCTACACCAGGAAATTTGGAAGACAGCTAATTGTCCAACTGACTAGACGAGATTCAAATTGACACTTTTGTTTAAAGGCAATTGAACAGAATGCTTAAATTATAGAAAAGAATCACATTCAAGTTAAATTTTGTTAAAGAACATCCAGCAATGGTTGTAGGATTACATTGACAGGGAACTGGATTCATAAGTGGGTATGGATCATGGGATATTATTTTGGATGTTAGATGGATCATAATTGTAAGCAGGGAATGCCAGAGAAATATTTACTTGTGCTTTATCGACTGTGCCAAAGAATAGCTCATAACTGCAGCTTATAACAAACCATGGATAGCCTTGGAAAGAATGGATACGGCAGAACATTTCATTGTGTTCATGCAGAACTTGTACATGAATCAAGGGGCAATTCAGGGAAGAGATCAATGGAATACTACAGGGTTTAAAATTAGAAAGTTGTGTATCAGGTTTCTATTCCCTCACCATACTTTTTTAACCTGTATGCTGAACAAATAATCAGAAAAGCTGAATTATATGAAGAGGTATGTGCCATCAGGATTAGAAGTATGCTTTATTTACAGTTTTAGATATGCAAATGACAGAACTTTGATCGCTAAAAGTGAGAACTTCAAGCACTTATTGATGAAGATCAAGGATTGCAGCCTCTGTATGGGTTACAATTCAATATAAAGAAGACTAAAATCCTCATAACTGGACCCTGAGGTAGCATCATGATAAATGGAGAAAAGATGGAAGTTGTCAAGTACTTTGTCTTGCTTGGATCCATAATTAATGTAAATGGAAACAGCAGTTTTATATCATTATTCTTACTAGATTTGTCTTTGTTTGTTTTTTAATGTTTTTCTGTATATGAAATCCAACATAGGTAAATTTATAGATACCATAACTGGATTATTGCTTACTAGGGGCTAGGGCAAGGGAGGTTGTAGGAAATGGCGAACTAATAATGATGAATAAAAGAATGATGAAAATGTTATAACACGGAGGTCGTGATCAACTCTTCTTGATGTGGTTGAACTATAGAATTGTATGGTATGTTAATTATATGAAATAAAACTGTTTGAAAAAAAATCAAAAGATGAATTGCATTGTGCAAATCTTCTTCGCAATATCTCTTTAGAGTTTTGAAAAGCAAGGGTGTTACTTTTTGACCCAACCATGTCATTTCCAATTGCCTCAGAGGCAAGTTGGACATGGAATAAGGGAGCCCAAAGAAGTATTGATGCGTTTGAATTGTGCTGCTGGTGAGAGACAAATGAGTCGGTCTTAATAGAGGTAGAGTCAGGATGCTCTTTAGAGGCAAGGGTGGCGAGACTTCCTCTTATACTTTGGACATATTTCCAAGAGAGATCAGGACAGCGAGAAGGACATTCTGCTTGGGAAAGTAGAGGGCACAGAAAAAGAAGAAGGCCTTCCATGAGATGGATTGATGCAGTGGCTGTACCAATGAGCTCAAGCACAGGAATAATTGAGGATGGTGCTGGACCAGTTCATGGGGTCCCTATGGGTTCGGCCTGACTACATGCCACTTAACAACAACAACAAGGTTTTTCCACTCACAGATTTTTGAGGAAGCCGAATATAGCCTTCCACAGTGATTTCACCATTTTCCATTTCCACCCGTAGTGAATAAGGCTTTTAGTCTCTTTGCACTTTGGTCAAAATGTGTTGTTTTCTCCTATGTGTATGTGTGAAATTTGCTGTTAATGCTGGGGTCCTATGACGTCTGCTTATTGTGTTAGTTTGCAGTTCTCTCGTGGATAATGATAACTAGTGTTTCTTATTTGTTTGTTGACTTCTTGTGTGCCTTCTTTGGCCAAGTGTCTATTCATATTCTCTTCCATTTTAAATGTCTTTGTGGTGGAGATTTTGAAGTTAACAAAACATTCTAGAGATGTGTTCCCTGTTAACATGCCATTGCCAATTTTTCCTTTTTCCTGTCTGGTGCTTCTTTTTTCAAATCTTTTATAAAAGACTTTTTTTTTAACTTTTTAAATGTTTTATTGACATATGATTCATATATGGAACAATTCAGTAGTTTAAACGTATTAAAAAGAGCTATGCAATCATTACCACAATCAATGTTAGGACCGTCTCTTATTTTTGAACTCGTTATCATTAGCTCCTTGCTTCCCCACCTTCCCCGCCATAACCTCAAGAAAACACTAATCCAGTTACTGTTGCTATAGATTTACCTCTCCTGGATTTCATTGAAAGAAAAACATACAAAAGCTTAAAAAAAAAAAGAGAGAGAGAGAGAGAAAAGGAATAATAAAATAATAGAAAAAAATTAAAATCTACAACAAATTTACAAAGCAGAACAAATGATAAGTTGTTAAATTTTAACCTGATTACCAGTATATCTACAGTAGTCCCCTCTCCAGTGCACTCTGTCTGATAGCAAGGCTACTCACATCTCTGGTCAACTATCAAAGGGGGCTCCAAGTGGGGGCGCTGCAATGGATTTTGAGCTTTCACTGTCAACCACATTTTTCTGCATGATGCTTGCTCAGAATTTTTATTCTGATATGGTTCCTTCTCTGGTCTGGATTTTATTGTTTTCAATGCTTGGGTCAAAAAGCCTAATGCATTGTTTTTTTGTTTGGACTTCATTGTCAACTCACTTAAATGGCTGCTTGTGTGATGACAGGCCTTTAAAACCCCAGATGCTTCTCCTTCTGCTGGCCGGGCACCATCTGATCTCTTCACCACACTTTGCAACCGTATCTTCATTGATCTCTCGAGGAGGGATAATATTGAGTAAGGTCATGCTGTAAGAAATAATTGTTCTTGGATTAGGGTTACAATTAATTCAGAGCTCAAAACCCATTCATTTCCCTTTGGCTTATATATGTCTCTGGTCCCCATTAGAGACATCATTACCCTTTTATTGGGGAACATTTAAAATCATTACCAAGGGGATATGGTAATGCTATTGGTAGTATCACCAATTTAGCTACTGGTATAGAATTTCAAATACTCTTTTAGAAAAGGAAAATATATATGTATTAGGCAGCTTTTTTGACCAAAATATTATGGATCATTGACCTAGACAAATTAAAAAATATAAGTGACTCCACACTATTTATGCAAACAATGATGATTGGATATAGTGTAAAACTTGTAATAGTACTCATTAACAAAAACAGAACCCTAAAATGCTAGACTAATATATGTCATACAAAAAGCAAAGAGAGTATGAAAATTATATATGGTAGTTGCATGCCACCATTTATTGGGGATCCTGAAAGCAAGGTTCCAAAACAAAGTACAATGACCTCCCAATCCCTCACCTTAGTATCACCGTCATCGGCTTCTTCACACAGGAGGGCAAATTAGCCTTAAGCAAGTATTTTAGTTCCTTAAGTCTTCTATCAGTGAGTTTAAGGTGAACTGAAATAATCAATGGGAAATACGAATACATTTAAGGGTCTTAAAAAGACCCTTAAAAAAAAAAAAGACTTGAACTGTCTTTGAGGCACATAATTGTCTAATTTTTAGAAGGTTCTGGTCATCTAGCTTCTTTTCTTGTATTTTTGTAATTACAGTTGATCGTGTATTTATGCTGTGTACTAGGGGGTTTTAATTTTGTTTCTCCCTACTTGTCTGTCACTGTACTGACTTGCCTGTTGTGATGCTTGAAGCTATGCCACCTGTGTTCCAAATAGCAGGCTCACCTATGGTGATTAGCTTTCAGTGGATCAGTTAGACTATAAACAGTCTAGGAAGAAGGAATAGATGGCTTATTTCTGCAGGATTAGCCATTGAAAACACTAAGTATAGATTATGACCACTGCCTGAAATGATGCTGGAGGATGATTTACTCGGGTTCATTTGGTAAGAACTACAACCTCAAAGTAGACTTAAAATTAAGGACATGGATGAACTAAGCTTTTGGGAATTTAACTTGCTGATAGGGCCACAACTCAAAGTGAGAAGAAACAGTTGATTGTTGTGCTATTTCATTTTTCTACACATTTTAGAGATCAGTCCCCTGGACGATAAACAATTGCCAAGCATTTTCCCCTGTCTGTAGGCTCTTGTTTTACTCTTTTTGTGAAATCTTTTGATGCACATGAGATCACAAGATCTCAATCATTTTTTCTCCCTTTGCTATTTGTGTCTTTTTTCACTATATTTCATAGTGTATTTATGTCATGTATTAAGACCCTTAAATGAATTTGTAATTTCCCATTGATTATTTTTTTAGTTCTATATTTTACATTTAGTTCTAATATATCTTGAGTTCAGTTTTTTTAATCTGGTGTGAAATATGAGTCCTGTTTCCATCTTCTGCAAATGAATATACAGTTATTTTAGTATCACTTTTCAAGGAGACTTATTTCTTCCTCATTTAATATATTTTGGCACATTACTGAAGATCAGCTGCTGGAAGGCTGGTGGATTTACTTCTGGATTCTCAATTCTGTTCCATTGTTCTATGTCTTTGTCATTGTACCAACGAGAGCCAGGCTCTTTACATTCATATGGATGTTTAGTATGTTTTATAGGAACTGAGAGGACTCACATTTTGTTCTTCTTTAGTAATATTATTTTGTTTATCCAGCATCTCTTTCCTGCATTGTGCTGCACCATCCACCAAATATATTGATGACCACTCCACTAGACTCTCCCCTGCAGCATTTTTCTTTTGCTTCCTGTTAATATAGTCATGATACCAGATGGATAGAGCAATTGCACTGATACTGCTGAATGAATAATATAGGAATGCCATTCTTTTCATTTCTCATGAGAAAGAGCAATTGTTTGAGAAAGCCTCCCAGATAATAGTTCACTTAGCCACAAGACTGGCAGGATCCCATGTCACTTGTAAGTGTGTCACAGTGACGTACAGTACACTACAGTTCCATATATGTCTGTTTAAACTAGAATTGCAGAGAAATTCTAACGTCTTGACGATTTTTTATGTGACCATAATGGTTCCTTCCTTTGGCTGACCTCTATGTATAATGTTATTGTTAAACCGGTTTTGTTTTTTTTCTTACTCTGGCTCATATAAGTATGTCTTTATTACTATAGACCCTTTATCTTGCAGTTGCTGAAGAAATTCTAGGCCGGCCGTATGAGAAGAAACCCCAAAACCACCCCCTCACCCCCCAATGCCTCATGCTGCTCCAATTGGGTCATTTAGCCATTTGTAGAGGTTACCTGAGGTTTTACACACTGCCCTCACCTTGTCTTGGAAGAGAGGCTATTTTATGAAGATCTTCCAGTTTAGCTTTGACAGAACAATAATGTAGAGATATGCATCCTAGAGGGATTTTTTTAGATAGAATGTTTGAGACTCTTTCAAATTAGTCTTTATTTTTTATATATTTAGTCATGTCTTCGTCGATTGCTATGTTACACATTTTCAGCAGTTCGGAAGTAAAATAGATTCAACCGTGTGGTGCTTCCCAGATTCTGCCAATGAGTCTTTTAATGTCATCAACTATGCTGTGTATGCTTCGAGGCGCAGTATCCCTGGAACAGAAAGTCCTGGGTGGTGCAAATGATGAATGTAATCGTCTGGGACCTGAAAGTCCAGCAGTAGGAATCCATTGGGAGCCCATTTGTAAGAAAGACACAGTGATCGACTGATGGAAAAGCAACCCCGGAAGACGCCGTGGCACGCAGTCTTACTGTCACGCATGAGGTCATCAGGAGGCACAAGTAATTCGAGGACAACTGTCAGTGCTTTGAATAACTGGGAAGCCTGTCTTTATATTTTAGCCTGGCAAATGCTTCCCAGAAATCGCTGGCTAAAATGAAGACATAACTTCCATGCAAAGCAGCGACTGAAGTAGGAACCCGCTGGACCATCTTATTGAGCAATAGGTGCTTTGAAAAAGACCGAGCTCTACTTCAGAGTTAATTGATCTGCTTGTATTAACCAGTCTAAACTACTGAAAGGGAAGATAACAAGAGAAGGGAAATTCAGAGTTTGACTAGCTGAATGAACAGGACATGAGCACATACCATTGCAAATGGGGAAAACAACAGACAAATCCAAGCGCCTCTGTATTCAGAGAGGAAAAAATAAAATAAGTTCACGGTGCCTCCAGAGCTCCTTACGTAAACGCTTAGGTAGAATTGTCTGGAAAGCAAATCCAACTATCCTTTTTAATGACATCATAAATCAAGGATGAAAGGATACTACGCCCTTCTAATTTTAATTCCATCTTTTAAAGGACTGTAACTGAACATTGTTGCCATTTGTTTTGCTGTTCACTGTGTTTCCACTGGTCATTTTCAAGTACAAACCATAGAGAAACAGACCAAAGGAAGCAGCCGTAGGATAAATACGGGAAGCAATTACTCAGCAGGAAAGGTTGCAGGAAAAGGATTGTTGTTGTTTGTTTCTGGCTGCTGTGTGGTGTTCCTTCAGTTTTGCAGCATCAGCAGTAACGGAGGAAATAGGTGTGTAATTGTAGCGAGCTGTGGTTTACATAATTTTGGCACCAAATGTCATTCTTATCATGCTTACTTTATAAAAAGAGAGATGATTATTAACCTGCATTGAATAGACTTTTAATAACATGTTCTATTCAGAATCTTAGTTCCACTGACTTTTAGAAATTAAGATAAGGAAGAAACATTCTATCTTAAATCATAGATGCTGTAGTTTGTTTTAATAAAATAACAGTCACAGGAGAAATAAAAAGGCATTCAGTTGTGACAAGCTTAAAAAAAACAAACCTCTGTCCCTTGAATCAGTAAGCTAATCCTTGCTTAAATGTTTAAATTGAATCTAAGTCATAGGAAAATAATACTGAAGTTAGAAGAAATTCACATTTTCAATAAGTTTTGTGTTAAAGTGACTAAAATGGTATTGCTTCACATGTACCCCACCCCTCAAGCTTGCTACAGTGAGTGGAAGCCGTGAGCCCTTTGGGACAGTTTGTCTCCCTGGAATTCCCAGAATTCTCCAGTTGCAGTGCACTCATTCTCATGCAGTGAGTCGTTGGTATATTTTATGTTTTCGGATTTCGTGTCAGTGGGAGATACAGTGAAAATTAGAATGAGATGCAGAGCGATGACGTGTGATTGAGGCGGGAAAAGTCCAAAGAAAAAGCCTTTAAACATATAACTTTCCTCTCGTTCTTTAATGCTTCCTCCCCCGCAATATCATGATCACAATTCTGCCTTGCAAATCTGGCTAGCCCAGAGGATGTACATTGGTACAGATAGCAACTGGAAACACAGGGGATCCAGGACAGATGACTTCTTCAGAACCAGCAGTGAGAGGGCCGAGGCCTGGAGGGTGAAGGGAATGTGGGGTAGAAGGGGGGAACCAATTACAAGAATCTAAGTATAGCCTCCTCCCTGGGGAACGGACAGCAGAGACGAGGGCAGAGGGAGACGTCGGACAGTGTAACTTATGACAAAACTATAATAATTTATGAATTATGAAGGGTTCAGGAGGGAGGGGGAGGGGGGAGGGAGGGCAGAAACGAGCAAACGATATTGAGGGCTAAAGTAGAGGGCAGATGTTTTGAGATTGATGAGGGCAACAGGTGTACATATGTGCTTGACTCAATGGATGGATGGGTGGACTGTGATAAGAATTGTACGAGCCCTCAATAAAATAATGAAAGAAAAAGAAAAGAAAAAGCCTTAATGAGATGATGTCATCTGAATAACAACTGAATTGGAACAGCCAAGGGCACCCAGAAAAAGGAATCATAAGAGGCGTGAGTACTCAAAGGAAGAAATGATGCTGCCCAAGAAAAACTATCCCATTTCCATTTAGCCTAAGATAAGGCCAGGAAAGAGCAGCAGCAGGAGCAGAGAGAGAGAGACAGAGAGATCACTTGGGGGAGAGTTGGAGGTAGTATGGTAGTTATATAATCGTCTGTCAATTTGAGGATTAAGAGCATAGAGATGGAGTCTAGCTTGTCAATTAGGAGATAGCCAATGAGGCCTTTGTGTGTGGTCATAGCCTTCGCCTGAGGATTCTAGGAACTCTGGGATTTCCTCCTTGGGGGTGGGAGACACACTCTCTCTCTGCTCACTGCCTTGGAGACTCTCTACTGACAAGGCTCACTCCCTTTGAGACTTTTCTGAGGAGAAACCACAATAAGCAACCCTGAAACCATCAGTTTGGGAGACGTGAAGGAACTTCGTGGAGAACCCCTGATAGTGCTGAGACGCTTACAACGCCACTGGATCCGTAAGACTTCCAACCCGCTGGCCTGTGATCTTCCTGCATTCGGTGTGATTGCATGTTTCATGAGTCTGAAGGAGACGTTATAGATTGGTATCAGACACAGGGCCTAATATTGGACTTATGGACGTGATCTGGACAGATGTTGTCTCAATATGCAATTGCTCTTGTATATTAAGCTCTTTCCTATGCACATATGAGTATCTATGAATTTGTTTCTCTAGTCAACCCAGACGAACACAGGTAGGGAGTGAAAACGATAAAGATTTTATAGGCTGTCTATTTTCCTCACTTTTTAGGAAAGTGATATTAATATTAATATTATCAATATTAATATTAATCTGCTATTAATATTAATCTGAGATAGTGAAAGAGTGTATAGAATTACTCTTAACATTTTACCACATTTTCTTTGTCTCACCTTGTCTCTCCTTGGATTATAATATAAAGCGATGAGAGGGTAAAAAAAACCATTTCGAATAAGTAGGTACGTAGACTTGCATATCTGAAGATGACTTTGTGCTGTTGACACGAGAGTTGAATCAGAAGGCATGCAGAGGGGTCCTTTGGAGGTTCAAAGGAAGAGTAGCTCTTGAGCAACTTGTATCTTTCAAAGAGAGCAGTTATAGTTTTCTTTTTTGAAAATAAGATATTAGGCCAATCTGTCTTCTATTATACAGAATCCCGTGCTGTTCCCTGAATGATTCCAGCTTGTACCCTGAGAACGACAAGGTGAAGTATTTACGTCGTCACTGGATTTGATTATTAAAGTGCTTCTTGTTCTTCCTGCAGGCAGGCGGCTTGTTTGTGAATAATGTCTGTCTACATGGCAGACCTGTGGCTTGTTTCTAGCAAGGTCACAATTGCAACCTGTGACAGTGTGATGTTGATTCTATTTTCTACGCTGTGCTTTGAGTAGATTTTGTTCTATGGAGCATTTATTAGGCAGACAAGAGTGTTCGGGTGGTCTGCTCCCTCTGCTCAAACTCTTGCCTCTAGCTATCTTTTAAAGATTCTATAACTCTTTTGTCTCTGGGCTCTTAATGCTTGTTTGTGACTTTCAGAAAGTTTTCCTGAAATAATGTGTTGTCTCTGAAAATGGGTAATGGTAAGCTATTAGATTATGGCACAAACTGAAAAACCTCTTGATTAAAAAAGAAAGTTTCTTGAAATAGGCAACATGAGGCTAATTTCTTGTATCTTAAATATGGAGGTACATATACTTTCTCTCGTATGACCTATCTTACTTGGTATTTCTGGTGATTTGTGGACTCAACTAAATTCCCTCTGCATATTCAAGCGTGATGGCAATGAGGCAGTTTTGGGTGAGCGATTCTCGGTTTACACTTTCTCCCTGACTGGAATCATTTTCATCTCTTCATGATGCCTCTCTCTCCTTATTGGCCCTCACTTTACAGATTAACATCAGCTTCCTCTGGTTTTGATGTCATCTTCATTATCTGTTTATCATTATCTGATTTTGTCACATATTTTTAAGATGGATCACACGCAACACACGTTGTTTGATTACTGTGTTCCTTACATGGATTCTCACTATACATCTGTCTGGTTTTGTCGGTTTTTTATGTTTTAGTTGCCTAGCTTAAATCATTTGCTTGAATCAATGTTTTCTATGTGCTCCTGTTATATTTTTAATGCAACATTTGGATGAAAGTTTTATACTAAATTATGCTCATTTGAGCTAATAATGAAAATATTTCATATAACTTGGCGAATTAAAGACATACATTTTTGTTACTCCAAAAATATTTGTGTTAACACAAACAACTATTTAAAGAGTATATCAATGAAATTGTACATTCTCCCAAAAAAGATCCTTAGGGCAAAAATGAATAAAACAAACCATATGCATTGATTATTTACATGAATAATTAACTATACATTGATGGCATTTGTATATTCTATTTTTATAAACAGTAATTTGTTCCCAGATGGCATTAAAATATTTCTACTCAAAAATTACCTTTTCATCAGTAGGATTCACATTGATGTAGTTTTTCTTTTTATTAATTTCTGTAAATTCTGACATCTCTTCAATTAATACAGTTCTTATATTTTTTATTACTTTTAGCATCTGTGGCACAACTGCTACCTGCTAAGTAAATTTCCCCTTCTTTCTGAGTGGGGGATAGATGTCTTTGTTCTGGCCAATGAGGTGTGCTCAGGAGCGATGTGTTGTTGCTATGTTGATTCTTAGTAATAGCAACTCCATATACCACAAAATGAAACACTACCCATTCATTGGTCAGTCTCACTGTCGTGATGTCTCCGCTCATGATCGTAGCCACAGTGTCGACCCACCTCACTGAGAGGCTTGCTCTCTCTCACTGACCCATGGACTGGTTCTTCCTGAAAGCATGTCCAAAGCACACGAGGCAAAATGTGATAATACTTGCTTGTAAGGAACGTTTCTATTTTACTTATAAAAAGATTTTTATCAATTGTTTCATCTAGCAGTGAATTATATATTCAATATTCCTCACCAACACCTTCAAATACCGTGGTTTGTCTCTCGTCTCCCTTAGCCACTTTCCAGCTGTTGCCTGCGTCGATGGAGATTGAAAACATGGTTTGGATCAGGTGACTGGTGCTCAGAGTGATACCTTTGCACTTCGACACTTTCAAAAGGTCTTTGGACGTAGATTTGACCTATGCCTGCGCTGTTTGATTTTTTTGACTAACGCTTCTATACTGCTGATTGGTAGAACTTTGAAAATGCTAGGTGTTCATGGCTCACCAAGGGGATTGGATCGATTGCTAATAATGAAAATAATCTACAGGGTACCCTTGTGAGGTGGGGCAAGATCAATAAGGTGCATGGGGCCCCAGTGAGGGAACTGGATAGTACTGCTATCCTCTCACTGCCATCAGTCAAATCCATGATGACTCCTAGAGACCACATAGAGCAGGATAGAACTGCCCTGCTGAGTTTCTGAAATGGTAATCGTTTATGCGAATAAAAAGCCTTAACTTTCTCCTGCAGAACACTTGGTGGTTTCCAACTGCTGACCTTGTGATTGGCAGCCCAAGCAGTAACCACTATGCCACCAGTGCTCCTTGCTTCAAATGAACCATCCCAGAGGGGAAAGGGGACATCTCTCCCTTCAAGGTAGTGCTGGGGATAGAGTATACACTTTGGATCTAAGATTCTTGTGATGAACCTCTTCAATCAAAGGAACAGAGAGATGTGACAGTAGAGATGGCAAAAGCCAACAGAAGAGAAATAGCAGTAGCAGAAAAAAATGGAGGGAACAGACCTGACAGGAGACAGAACAGTGGGCTTCGTGGCTTACAGGATGAGAACGCTGGGTTCTTTCAGAAAATAATATTGCGGGCAAAGTGAGGTGCCTATGTGGATTCCTTGGCAGAGTTAACAGAGCTTGGTCACACTTGTTCAAGGAGGGCAGTGGCCAAGGGATTGTGGGCACTGGGAGGTATCAGTGGGCATGGATAAGAGGAAGCCGTCTTGATCTCAGAAGCAAACTTTGAGCATTTCTCATCCTGGATTGTAATCTTTTAATTCCATAATAAACACCATAAGTGGTATGAGTTAGGTGGCAGCAAACCATTCAACCCAGCAAAGTAGAGTGCCATGGGAGGAGTGGTTGGTGCCATAATTAGTCCAAAGTTTGGAAGTGGGAGGCATGTCTTACTTCCATCTCATAAGAATATGCCTTGGATGTTGGTTTTGAATATCTTCCTCCCTTGAATGGTTAAAGGAGGCTAGACGTTGTCATTTTGCAGGCACGCACCCCAATAGCTAATACATATCTAACTCTGCTTGCAATTTAAAGCACTTCAGAACCTTGCCACGGTGAGGGCGTGTCTCCAAATCTGTAAGTTTCTCTACCTTTCAATAAAGCTTTTTTCTTTTGCCTGGAACAGAGCATGAATTGATGCTTCAATGTCTTGGCTACCACACAAGGACCCCATGATGAACTATGCTCTGCATCTGACGAAGCACTGGGGAGACTCCAGGGGAACTGGCGCGCGTCATTCGGGGGCCCTCAGTCTCCAGGGTGAATCTGGGGTTTGCCCGGTGTCATTTTCAAGTCTTGCCTTGAATCTAAGCCCACTCATGTCTTGGGTCTGAGCCTCTGCTTTCTTTGCTTAGAAGCTCGCTAAGCTTCATCATAGGCTTTGCCTTGCTCTTTGCCTCTCTTTAAATGGAATACAAGTGGCTTTGGTGTGAAGTTCCATAAGGCCATTGCTCAAGAATATCAGAAACTTAAAAGACACTGAAACAGAAGTTGAAATAGAAGGAATACATCTGGTCAAAACACTGTCACAGATATTCTATGACATTCTTTTTTCATTGTGGTTAGGTGCCATCGAGTCAGCTCCAACCCACAACAACCGTGTGCACAACAAAAGGAAACCCTGCACCGTCCTGCACCCTCCTCCCAGTCATTCCTCTGTCTCAGCCCGTGTAGGCAGCCACTGTGCCAATTCATCTCATCCAGGGTCTTCCTCTTTGTGGCCCCCTGCCACTTTATGAAACACGATGTCCATCAGGGACTAGCGTCTCCTGACAATATGTACAAAGTATGTAAGATGAAGTCTTGCCCTCCTGACCTCTAAGGAGCACACTGGCCTTACTTCTTCCAGTAGAGATTAGTTTATCCATTTAAAAGTCCATGGTACTTTCAATATTGTTCTCCGGTACCCAATTGAAGTGTGTCTCCCAGTATTCTTCTATAGTATTTCTTATTCAATGGCCAACTTTCATATACATATGATACAATGGAGAAAATGCATGATTTGGGGCAGGCACACCTTAGTCCTCAAAGTAACATCTGCGCTCTTCAATACTCAAAAGAAGTCTTGTGATCTCTTGATTGCTGCTTCCATGAGCATTGATTTTATATTCAAACAAAATTCTTGACAACTTCAATATTTTCATCATTATCACCATGTTACCTATTGGTCAATTTCTGTGGATTTTTGTCTTTCTTACCTTGAATTGCAATCCAGCTGACTTCAGCAATGGTATCCCTTGCTCCATTCCCTCTTCTGAATTTTGGCATATCCTTGTCAATGTAATCCTGAAACTATGGCTGGGTGATCTTGAACAAGGTTTTGCTTGCGTGGGACATCAGTGATATAGTTCTATAGTTTAAGCATTCTGCAGGGTCACTCTTCTTTGGAATGGGCACACACATCGATCTCCTCCAGCTGGACAAGTAGCTGTCTTTCAAATTCCGGGTTCAAATAGACGAGTTTGTGTTTCCAGTTTTTCTTCAGCTGTTTGAAACATTTCCATGAATAGTCCATCAACTGTTACAGCCTTGTTTGGGCTAATGCATCAGTGAGGTTTGAACTTCTTTCAGCACCTCCTGAAATGGTGGAATGTCGGTTAGTTCTTTTGGGTACGGCGACTCTATACTTTTTCCCTCATCTCTTGATGATTCTTGCATCACTCAATATTTACCCGTTAGCAATATCATTCAATTATAAGACACTGAAAACTCCCATCTTTTGTTTAAAGCTTCCAAAGCTAACTTTTGCAGCCTTCTGAAGCATGAGCAATGCCAAATGTAAGCACACTGCTGAGTGTCTTCAAGAACCCCTGCCCTTGACATGAGGAAGCATTTTGGTTCTTCAACAAGTTTGCTTCTGATTGCCAAGACCGAACCACTTAGTACATTTCAGACGCTTAAGGGCTTTGATTTTTTTTTTTAGGTGAAAATGGTGTTCAATAATTTAGGGGGGGAAAGGACCCCACATTAATTATTTGAAATGGGAGACCTTTGAAAATGGATACCCTAAGCTTCTCATATAACATCAAAACCAAATACTAAACTCTCTTCACAGCACTGTTTATAAAATGACTGAACAATGAAGAATTGCAGAATGCAGTTTCTTAAGTAATTTAACAAAGTAAATCATTACAAAGATGCTGTGTGTACTCCTCACACTGCTGTTTTCTCCTCGTCTTTTCTGTTACCCACTCGGCCGCATCCTCTTTACGTCCTCATCCTCTGGAAACGCTCTGTCTGAAATGAATGCCTTTTGCCTTGAATCATGTGCTAAAGATCCAAAGTCAGGCGATTCAAATCCTATTTCTGAAATGCCTTTTAAAATACATCCTAGAGAACATGGAATGGCTACCAGAAAGAAACAATCCCAAGAAGGATATTATTTCTCTTACTCCTTGGACACCCGCATCAAAAATTCAAAATGATGTAAGGATTATTTAAATAAAGTTTTCATCAAAGCTTATCAGTTTGATTTAGGTGAATTATTCCATAATGTTAGTTGGCCCTGGGGAGATGGATCAAATTGTAGCTATAGCATGCTGGATAAAACGATGCCACGGTAACTCAGCTTTGCAGGCAGGCTACAGTGAAACCCTCCTTGCAGAAGCTCAGGCTAAGGGCCAAAGATAACTTCAAGAAATCCTCAATAATTAATTGTCAAAAAGTCTATCTTGCATACCAAATAAGGTATAAAGTATATATGACTCTCAAGTTTCATTATTCCAGACATATTCAGAACATCCTGGGTTATAGTTTTTAGGCAAAGACACCATAGAAAGCCTTAGTTAAAATACTTAGTTCAGATAGGAAGGTGGATTTCACTGCCAAAATTGACTGGTTCACAAACTCGCTCAAAGGTTACAACAAAGCAAATTGGAATACAAAATTTAATGACCCTTAAATTACAACCGCTACACTGGCATACCCCTAAATTAACTTGTAACCCTCTAATGGACCTAAAATCAGTTTCTCCTATTTTTACAAAACAATCTGAACCATGCAAAAATGTGTATTTTTAATCCAAGAATAAACAGATGATTACTCCTCAATCATTGTTTTACCCGACTCAGAATGGAAGGCTCCTCCCACGGTAGAGGGACTTTCTCGGAATGGTGCTGACGCCTCAAGTAGAAACGACTGCAAACATGAGTAGAAAGTCCTGCTACGTTTACCTGACGGAGGAGCTTGTCTCTCTCATTTCCCCACACATATACAAACGCCCTTCCCTCAAAATAAAAATACCTCAGCTAATAGCCCCATTAGTTCATTTTCCACCTGAGCAAACATTGATTGGACACGCTGAGGAGCTGCATTCTTTCTGAGTGAGTCCTAACAGTCTCGTTAATGTACTAAAACGCAGTGTTTTTCCGAATGGAATTTCCATTTATAATTTAATGAAAATGGGAAAATATTATTAATGTTTCCTGAATACTAGAATTTAGGATTAAACGACATTTAAGAGACTCTTTACCATATGCAGTCCCTTATTGTCCTCTTTCAAAACTGCGTATTTAGATTCCTTCGTCTTGAAGTTATTTCTCACTTTCTCTAAATATTATAGCCCACAGCCTCCATGGACATTGGCAAAGTATTATTTACTGAAACTTTAAAATCTAGGGGACACATCTAAGTGCCCTGTCCCCATTCATCATTACAAATTTAAATGAAAAATAAAGACTCAATCCCATATTTAATTTTTCCCCCTAAAGGGTTACTCTTCCCTTTAACTCTCCCTTACAAAAATGACTGTATTTTTGGACACGTTTTAAAGACTTGTAAGAGTTTACCGCATTCTTATTCCTGAACTCAAGAGTGTCCCTAGCTCACATCTGTTTTTTACCAATGTTCCCCCTGACGCGGTGTGTGTTATTTTGATAAACTTCTGTAGTGCCTTTTTTTGGTGCTCCTGTGGACCCTGGAAGGAGCCTGAGTGGTATAAAGGTTACATATGAGGCTACTAAGTGCAAGAAGAGCAATCTGAAACCACTTGTGGCTCCTCGAGAGAAAGAGAGGCTTTCCACTCCCTTAAAGAGTCTCACAGGCTACACAATGCACAGGGGCAGTTCTACTTTGTGCTGTAAGGTCACTCTGAGTCAGAATTCCCTCAATGTAAGAGGAATTAGGCTATTATTTGGTTTGGGTAGATCATAGAAAGTGACCAACAATTTATATGGACAGTCATGCCATAAATTATACTGTGTTCCCTCCTTATTTATCTCAGAATTTGCACATAACTTTGCATCCTTCACAGTTTCCAGAAAAAGCTACTTTGTTATACTATCTCTATGGCTTACTGGTGTGTTCCATCTCTAGTCACACTTCTTTAGAAGATAACATCCCTTTGATAAAACGGTTAGCTGCTGGCATGCATAAAGTTTCTAGAGAAAGGTGATAATTAACTCAGACTAATGTGAATAGCATGAATTATATGCCAGTTTGTCGTACTATGGTGTGTTGTATGTTGCTAGGAAAGTATGTCACTGGTATTTCAAATATCAAAAGACTCAAGCAAAATGAACAGTTTTAGGGAGACCTCTAAGACAAAGAACAAACTATGAAGAAGGAAGAGACTGTCCACTTCAAAGGGATTGGACACTGCAAGCCTAATGCATAGCACCAACATAGTGTCAGTTACTGAAGGCCGAATGAATAGAAATGAACATTGACAGAGAAAGTTGCTAGACAATAAGTCCCTCAGATCAGAAGGTTCTCAAGTCAGAAGGCATTCAAAATATGAATGTGGAAGAGCTGCCTTCTCAAGTAGAGTCAAACATGATGACCTGCACAGAGTAAAGCTTGTGCGAGTCAAGCCTTTGGTATCTCATTGGCTGATGGAGCAAGACTCGAAGTGAGAAGAAACTGCTGCAAAAGTCTACTCAACATCTGAACTTAGAATATATGAAATATGAATCTGGAAAAACTGGAAGTTGTCAAAAATGCCATGGAATGCATGAAGATTGATATTCTTGGCATTAGTGGCTGAAATGGACTGGTAGTCGCCATTTTGAATCAGAAAAGCATTTGGTTTACTATGCTGGGAATGGCACAGCCAAGAGGAAGGGCGTTACACTCATACACAGAAAGGACACTTCCAGATCTATGGTGAATGACAATGTTTTCTGTGGTAGGATTATATCTATCCACCTTTAAAGAAATGCAATCAATACAACTAGTATTCAAATTTATGTTTCAACCACCAAAACTAGCGATGGAGAAATTGAAGAATTTCTATCAACCTCTTCAGTCTGAAATCAAGCAAACATGCAATCCAGATGCACTGATATTTATTGGTGATTGGAATGCAAAAGATGGAAACAAAGGGGAGTGGAAAAATATGGCGTTGCTGATGAAAATGAAGCTGTAGATTCCATGACAGAATTTTTTTTTGAGACCAATGACTTCTTAATTTCAAATACTGTTTTTCAACAAGGAAATGGCAACTATACATATAGGCTTCTCCAGATGGAATACACAGAAATCAAATTTACTTCAGGAAGAAATTATGTAGAAACTCAGTATCAGTAGCTAAAACCAAGCCAGGGGCTCTATATGGAACAGATCTCCAACTGTTTATGTGAAAGTTTAGTTTGAAGCTGAAGCATGTTAAAACAAGTCCATCAGAACCAAAATAAGGCCCTGAGCCTATTCCACCTGAATTTTGAAAACATATCAAGAAAATACTTTCTTCATTGAACATGACAAAAGATCCGATGGGCTGTGGGAAGACATCAAGAATGTCATTCATATGGATAGTGATGAGTTGTATGAGTCCCCAGTCAAATGATTAAAATATATATATCATGATGAATAAATACAAGGTCATTAAAATATGGGAAATAAAGGAAAGGTCAGTGTGGATGTCAGAAGAGTCTCTGAATTTTGCTCATAATTGTAGAGTAAGATACATGAAAGAAAAAAGGAAGTAAAATAGCCGAGGAGAACATTTCAAAGGCAGCTTGAAAAGATCAAATATTATAAAGAGCAAGAATTAAAAAATAAAAAGGGAGAAGAGACTCAGCATATCTTAATATAAAATAACTTGGGGAAAAAAATCAAGTCTTGAGTTGCAGTCTTGAAAAAGTCTATGGGCAAAATACTGACTGATGAAGGAAACATCCAAAGAATATGGAAAGAATACGCAGAGTCACTGTCAAAAGGCCCTGGTCAGTAGTCCACCATTGCAGAAGCAGTATATGAGCAAGAGCCGATGTTACTGAGGGGAGATGTCAAGCCGCACTGAAAGCAATAGTCAAAACAAAGCTCCAGGAATTGGTGGAATACTAATTGAAATGCTTCAACAGGATGGTGATGCACTGGAGGTACTCACTCATCCATGCCAGGAAATTTGGAAGACAACTAGTTAACCAACAGACCGGAAGAGCTTCATGTTTGTGCCCTCTCGAAGAAAAGTGACCAAACAGAATTATTCACTACTATCACACACAAGTAGAATTGTACTGAAGATCATCCAACAATGTTTGCAACAAGACACTGACAGGGAGCTGCCAAAGGTTCAGGCTAGATTCAGAAGAGAATGTGGAACAAAGGATACATTGCTGATGTCAGATGGGCCTTGTCAACTAGAACAGAGAATATCAGAAAAAATTTACTTGTGTTCCTTTGACTTTACGAAAACATTCTAACCGACTGGATAGCCTTGAGAAAAAATGAAATTTCAGAACACTTAATTGTGCTCCTGAATGACTTGTACGTGAATCAAGAAGATATTCAAACAAAAAAGAGAACAATGTTTCATAGTTTTCAATCAGCAAAGATGTGTGTCAGGGTTATAACCTCTCACCATACTTATGCAATCTGTATGCTGAGCACTTAACAATAACAGTGGCAAATAAGGAGCCCTGGCAGCACGGTGGGCTGTGTAGTGAGCTTCTTACCTCAAGGCTCATGGTTTACACCCAACAGTTGCCCCATGGGAGAAAGATGAAATTGACTGCCCCTGGAAAGACTGAGTGTTTTGGGAACCCAAAGGAGTAGTTTTCTCTGTCCTGTAGGGTCATTACACGTCACAATTGATTTGATAGCCGTGAGTGTGAGTTATTAAAAATAATTAGTAGTCCAAGTGGCCCTGTTAGGTAAGTTTTAACTTTTAACTGTCAGGCCGAAGGTTCCAAGCCACTAACTGCACCATTTAAGAAAGAACAGAAAAGTGGGTGAAGGGAGACATCAGACAGTATAAAATACGACAAAATAATAATGTATAAATTATCAAGGGTTCATGAGGGAGGGCAGAAAAAGAAGGGAGGGAAAATAATGAGGAGCTGATACCAAGGGCTCAAGTAGAAAGAAAATGTTTTGAGAATGATGATGGCAACAAATGTACAAATGTGCTCGACACGATGGATGGATGTATGGATTGTGATAAGAATTGTACCAGCCCCCAATAAAATGATTTTTTTTTAAAAGAAAGGTGAGGCTATCTTATAAAAATTATGTCTTGGAAACCTTATGAATCACAATGGGTTTGATGGCAGTGAATTTGGCCATTAGCAGTATGTCAAATACTTGGGTCATTTAGCATCAAAGAATGAATTTCTTTTGATCCCCAAAGATAAAACACTATAGAAATTTTCTCTTTACCTAAAAGAAACAAATAACAGCAACAACAACAAAAACCCAAGGAAATAAAATTGAGATAAATTTTAGTGATCTGTGGTGATTGTTGAACATAGACTCTTAACTTTTTACTTGTGAGTCCAACTTTAAATAAAAAAATTTAGAAATTCTGAGCATAATCCATTCTATCAGAAAGAAAATCAAGATGGAACGAATATATTAAAAGAAGCCTTGTCTAACATACCTGCTTTAGGAGCCTTGTGACAATTTGGCTAAGCCAGGAGTCTCAGTAGTTTGGCAGTAATTCCTCATGATGGGCTCTAACACAATGCAATCAACTCTATGATGGGGTTTGGATCTTGCATTGCATCTGGTTCAATAACCACCAACTATTTTACCTTTGCCGGCCAATCTCGGGAGCCATCAGCAGACGGCCACCTTGCATCTATAGCTTGTGATCTTCCTGTTACCTGGTTTGTCAGTTCCCACAGCTACATGAGTCACAAGGAGCCTGCAGCTTACCATCAGAGCCATCAACGCCAATGGACTATACTTACTAATACAACTAGGTGGGTCTGTGTACAAAATAGTGTATAGTCTCTACGCTATATTAGACTGTGTATAGTGGCCATTTTAAATTCATTCTTATGACTCCCTGTAACTGATGAAGATTGTTGTTTATATTTAACTCAATAGTGTTGAATTAAATGAAATTTCTTTGAGAAAACACGATATGATATTATTTGTAGATGGCTCACATTAAAATCAACTCCCGAGTCTTGTTATCCGAGTAGTTACTGTTTAACTTCTACTGCCGTTCTTGGAAGCGCTCACTTCCGTAAGTCACTTCAGCCCAATACGCTGAACTTACTTTTCTGACTTCAGTTTGCAAACTTGCCAAAGGTAAGTCTGGACATTATTTACAGATTCAAAACATTTAGTGTTATTCATTATTATGGAATGGAATGGAACCAAAGAGTTTTGAATCATCTTTATGGTCACATAATAAAACATGGGAGTCTTGTAGCAGATTTTCAGATACCTTGCTCCTTCTAAAACTGCTGTAATTAAAATTCAGGAACACCAACCAAATGGAGTTCCCCACCCTGAATAAAATACAAGGAGAGCCTTGCCCAAACAGATGCTGAAAGAGCACTTGTGCTGTAGTGGGTCACACCTTGCATTGCTAACCACAAGATCAGCAGTTGGAGTCCACCTGCCCCTCTGGGGGAGAAAGACTAGGCTTTCTATGCCTGTGAAGAATTAGAGTCCTGGAAATCCATGGGGTCGGTTCTCCGCTGTCATAGAGGCTCTCTATGGGTTAGAATTGGCTCCATGGTAGTGCTTGGGTTTTTTTTTTTCTTTCTGTCTTGTCTTGTCTTGTTTTGTTTGTTTTATTTTGAATGACAGTGCTAAGGCGCCCTTGTGGCATGATGGATTATGTGTTGGGCTGTTAACCACAAAGTCAACAGTTCAAACACAGCAACTGGTCTGCAGGAGAAAGGTGAGGCTTCCGTTCCTATAAAAATTGAAATCTTGGAAACCCCAGATAGGTTTGTTTTGAATTGGAACCGAATGCGTGGCATTAGGTTTGGAATTATGGTTTTGGATGCAGCTCCTAAATAGATTGCTTCCCACATTATTCGTGCCCCTGTTATGACACAAGAATTTATAGAAGGTCTTATAGAGGAAACTACAGAGAGTTGGTCTCTAAAAACAATTAACATTTTTGAGCACACATAAAAAAAAACAAGATTTTAAGACATCAGTTACATCAATCGGATGAAATTGAGATCTTGAAGTTACCATGATGCTAATATTTAACTATGGTTAGTGGCTGATGCTATTTTTTTTCTTAAAATGTATATGACTCCATAATTAGAGCCCTACGTGAGAACACTCATCTAGAAAAAGATAAACTAATTCAAATGTTAAGGAAATCCGGGTAGGGATAATTTTTGGAGGAAGTTGTGCATGTGGCCTCCGATTGCTCTATTTGTGTCTCCTTTAAATTTGGGAAACATTTTAAAACTTTACCTGAGCAATGCTCTTTGATCTATGGTCCTCTGCTTGAAAGGCAATTAGATATTATCTAGCTTCCACCTCAGAATGATTTTAAATATGTCCTAGTAATGATTTGCAGGTTTTCACAATGGGTGAAAGGCTTTCTGGGAAAAAGCCAGCATTTTCCCCCAGCCAGCATTCCATTGATGCTCCTTAGAAACACATAAGTGTTCGGGAACACAAAAAATTCTTTGCAGTTATTGAATAGCTCCATTTAATAGACAGGGTTTTCAAAAATTATACTGAATTATTCCAAAGAAAGATTGCGTCATTGTTATTATCCTCATTACTCTGAACTTTAGAACTCAATAGCATAATAAAAACTCGTTTATGAATTTTAGATTTTTATTGGTCTAAATATCCCTTTAGTCCTTTTACCCTTACAGTACTTTCTTTTTGTACACTCTACCCTTAGTCCTTATGAAAGAGTTACAGGAGCACCTATGTTCCTTTTCCTCGTTGCTTCTTCTGGCCCTGAGAGCAACCTGAACTAAGCAAATACTGTCCACATTTAACACAGTGCCCTCGGAAGTATTCTTCACAATTTACAGAAGCATTTCATGAGCAAAATCTTTGGTTCTCATCCCATAATTAAAATTAGCCACACGATATTATGGTCATTGGAAAAGGCATCAGCTATAAGATTCCTTAAAAGTCTGCTGGAAGGATGCTTATCTAGTTTTCTTAACTGACCCTCATGCTGCAAAACGAGAAGGAACTAGCCGTTGGATTCATGAAATTCAGTCACCTCTCTGGACTTGTCAGCCAAACATATATGACGCTCAGATTGAAACAACCTACGAGATGACTTCAAAATCAAGATGACTACTGATATCAAGAATATCACAAGAGTATGAAATGGCAACATATATACAAATGTGCATAATACAATTGATGTATGAATTGTTTTAAGAGCTGTATGAGCCCCCAAGAAAATGATTTTTATTTAAAAAATGGAAACAAGAGTATATGCCACTTTATGGAATTTTTTGTACTATATTACCAGCTAGCATTTTCATAGTTTTGGCTGCTTTATGAGATTATTTCTTAGTGGATCTGGTAATGCTTGAAAATGTTTAATCCTACCCCAATAAGTTAAACTTTTTATTCTTGGTGCCAGAAATGGAAATTATTACATTCTGTTTTTCTTAGACTAGATTCTACGTAGAAGCAAAACTAGTGAAGCTTCTATGACTATGTAAAAAGAAAGAGCTTCGTCTGAAGGGTATGACTCATGTGGTTATAGAACCCAGGAATCCCCAAGTCTGTGTCTCTGGCTTCTCATGAGTCATGTAGCTTCAGGGCTGATGAACCCAAGGTCAGCAGGTCAGACAGCAAGTTCTTAGAATTCTTCCTAAGATTGTCTTAGATCATAGAACTACTCCCGAGTAGTTTTCTTGACAAGGAAGTGTGGCTATTATTGCTAATACCTCTTGTTGTTCATGGATAAACTCCCCTGTAGAGGTAGAAGAATACATAGCAAAATACATCAAAATCCTGGTTACATACTATTCTCCCCACAGCTGTACTTTTCTTCTTCGATATTTTTAGTTGGTAACCTGAAAGTATCAGATCTGGAGAACCTCTAATCGACTAACCTGCCTACTCATTGTAATCCTTGTAATTGTTTTTATAGGATCTGTTACATGTATTATGAATGATATTTCTTATTGCCACAGGCAGTTCTCCAGAAATCTAGCCATGCAACTAGTCATGTATTTGGAAGTAATAATTTTGCTAAAGAGAATGAAGATGGGTAGTGGGATCATACCTTTTAGGGTAGCAAGTTCTTTGAATGTGACCCTGTTTACAACTCTTTTCTTTCTTTCTTTCTTTCAATAATTTTATTGGGGGCTCATACAACTCTTATCACAATCCATCCATCCATCCACTGTACAACACTTTTCTCATGAGTACCAACTCATCCTCAAGATGAGTGCGGAAGCTATAGTAAGGTTACATTGGATGGTGCCCACTCACCTCTAAATAGAGCTAATGTCTGAGGTCTTCAAAACTCAGACACAACAGCCAACCTCAATTTACTAAATCTATGCAGGAGAATCATTCCTTTGTGGGTGATCTGTAACCCCTAATGGTAGCTTAGCCAATGGAGCATCCGTAGGCAGATCTCTAAACTGAGATTCTTTATTAAATTTTATTTTAATAAAGAATTAAATTTTATTTTAAGTCTAACTCAAGTTTGGCCTAAAATATCTGCTTCTTCTCCTTTAAAGAGATAATTCAGCTTCTTGTAAAAGTTTAACTGCTTGGAGTCCAAAAGGACCAAGAGTCAAGGTCACCTTAGCTTATGTGAGCAATCATTTGTTAAAGGATGTTTGCTGGGGACATTTTCATAACATGGTCTAAGAAGAATATCAACCAGGATCAACACAATTCAGAGGACTAGAAGATAAAAAGCATAATTATGATATAATATATAATAATTGTAAGATTATTATAAAATATGATATTAAGAAGGATTATAATGTAATAACTCTAATATAACTTTTGCCATCTATCTCTCCTCTCTGCCTGTAAGCACGCAGTCCTTTGTTTACACTACCTGGTATCAATGTCATTCTCTTCTTACAATTTGAAACAGTATAATACCCAGTCTAGTACGTTTCTTGATTCACAAATCTCTCTACTTTCCAATGAATCCGTTTGACACCCCAAACAAAACGTAAGGTTGGTATTTCACCACAATATTTCAGAAATCTCTGTGACTCTTGGTGTCTTTTTTCATAAAGCAAAGGAGTATTCATTTATAAAAAAATATGTATAAACTCTAAATGATTTGTACCTGTCTTACTCATATTTGTTTGTGAAAATAGCCACAAATATTCATCTTTCTTATGAAGTGTTCTTTACAAAAAGGCACTTCATTTCTTCTCCAACATATATACATGCCATGATATTATAAAACATAAAAATTGATATTATAGTTATGAAACACTTGAGATGTAGCTAGTTTTCTATTAATATTTGACAAATGCTTAAAACATGTTTGACCTATTAAAAATTTTAAATATTTTGACACACATTAGCAAATCTCCATCAAATATTGATATAAAGCATGGACACTTTAAGGGGAAAGTTATAATTAATTGTGAAATGTATTGGGTTCATCTCACCTTAGCTAGTGTCAGATGGTAGACCATCAAAGAGGCCTTCAAATTATGTGTACCATTCTTTTGATTTGTCCAATTTTATCTATGATTTTTCTGTAAAGACATCATCATTCAAAGGCACAACTCTTTAAAACAAAGTGTTTCTCCAATTTAATAGAGTCTTCATTTATACTAATTCTCCTTATTCCTTCTGATTGAAAGACTAGGGTCATATTTGGTCTATCCATTGGTTTATTTTCTACGAAGGAGTAAGGCACATATTTGTCATTGTAGATAGTACCTTGATTTACAGATGATTTACATGGTCTTGATTACTTTGGAACAATTAAGGATTTATTGCCAGGTTTTCGACATAGTGGTTATTCATTGGGCTGCTAACTGCGAGCTTAGCGGTTTCAAACCATCAGCTGCTCCATGTGGAATGGACAGGGCTTTCTACTCCTGTAAAGAATGACCGTCTCAGAAATCTACTGGGGCCATTCTACCCTGCCATGCAGGCTTGCTGTGAGTTGGCATTGAGCCCATGTTCTTGAAAGGACTACAAGAAGAGGTCTTTAGGTGGAGTACAGGAATCACTCTCAGGCCCCGCGCTCACACGCTAGTTGTAACTGCGGAAAAAAATGGCCTAGGAGGTAAATTGAACATAGGAAACCTCTAGAAACCAATCCACAATGGCTCTGTATTGATATCTTTTCTTAATATGACCCTCTATGTCTCCGACTACCATTGCTCTGAATTCAATGAAAATAATCACTCTAAAATTGCAAGGAAATCTGAAAAATATAATATTCACTTGATAGGCTCTTAGGGTGCAGGTATATTAGTTCAGAGTTTCTCAGCATTGGCACCGTTGGACTAGAATATATATCTAAATATAGGATAGATAGATAGGTATAGATATATAACCATATATATGTGGTTAGTATTGGAATGCTCAGGCAGTTCAAGCCTAACAGATGCCCTGCGGGAGACAGACAGAGTTATCTGCTGCCATGAAAATTACAGCCTCTGTAACCCTATATGGATCTCTATGTGTGGGAATCAACTTGATGGCAGTGGTGGCTATATCTATGTATGTACGTATGTGTATTTATATATATGTATATATGCAATATATACGTGTGTGCATATATATTCAAACAGAAAAGCATACAGTTCTATATATAATATTATATATATTCAAATCCCATAGGTACACATAGTTTCATGACTTTCTTTATGTGTATGTGTTTAAAGGGCTTGATGATAAACATGTTTCTTTATTTTGTATATCAATGTATATTATGCTGTGTATATTTGGCAAGCATTTCAAAGCAACTATAGTGGGAAAATATTGGAATAGAAGTAGAGCAAATCAGCTCACAGAATACACATGAATATTTTTTACTATAAATAGGACTGTTGAAAAACAAGGTCAATCCATTTTTCTTCAATCACTCACTATTCATTCTCTTTCCATCGCTGTAAAAACGTATTGCTATTGAACTTGCCTGTATGCTCCTTTTCTAAAGGTCAACCATGATGTATAAGAGACCTACTGCCTCAGACTTTTTGCAAAAACAATTTTAAAAAGCCTTAAATATTTACAAATTATATATGATGAGTATCTGATAAAAAATAAATTACAGAGTTTTATCTTACTTTACCTTTCTGACACAAACCATAATATGTCATCAATTTCTTTGACTTTTCCAGCAAAGGTGAGTGACTTTAAAGGAAAAAAGGCATCACAGAGTTAGCTTTTACATGCAAATCTCAAAGTTGCAGATTGATGGATGTGCACCAGGGACACACTCTTCCCACTTTGCCCCAGGAAATACCTGTAAATAAACAGCAATACACACCACCTGTACATATAAAATAAATATGGTAATCATTAGAAACTAGTTTATTTTTGTAAAATGGTGTGTGTGAGGTGGGGGTGGTGTCAGGGTGTCTTACCCTCTCTAATTTTCTAAGTGGGAGCAGAGGATCAAAATCAACAGCTCAAACTGATTGTTAGGAGACAGGTCAAACATGCCTCCACCTTCCAACCTTTTTATTAATTCTGACATGAACCATACCTTCCATGGCACTTTTTACTTCTCCATTGGTCCTAAGACTTCATAGCAATTATCGTGCAGAAATCACAGACAACACTCATGATTGTGGTTATTAGGACAGTAATAGCTTAAAATTCAGGACCAGAAAAGACTCAGGATATAGTTATTCTCTTAGGATAGTATCCTCACAGCCATGCCAGCAAATCAGCTTCTTTCTGACTCTTGGCTTTTTGGGTCTCAAATCCCTCTGCCTTCTAGATCTCTTGGGCCAGCCAGGAATATGCCATATTTGGAAATGGGTTACAAAGCATATTTAATTAAGCAATAAGTATTCAGAAGCACATCATTCTGCAAGTAAACCTGTTGCCCAAAGGCACTCAACTTTCTCGTTTTATTAAAGGGAGAGTCTAGCTCTACCAATAAGTTTCCAGAAGAACGTCACTCCCCCAGTAAGGTTCCTGCCCACAGACACACAGCTTTCTTGCCTGAGGGCCAGGAACCCTAACACTCGGACGCCTGCTGATCTCTTGGTTCTAATGCTTCTGCTGCCACTGCTGATTTGACGATGCCTCTTGCCATCTCTCCCTGCCTCTATTGTCCCAGCTCTCTGGATTAAGGACATTCTTAGTGCAGAGATCCAGTGCGATTTTCCCTTTTCTTTCTGGGAGGCTCACACTAACACTGGCATGATGGTAAAAACGACCACCCCTCTAATCGGGGTTCCACATATCTTATTTTTCTGGCACCCCTCACGTAGGAGTACAATGGAAAGTATTTATATTACTAGCCAGATATGACATCTCTTGAGTGGGCCACAAGGACTTCACATTTGCATAGATCCAGTCATTTGGTGAGCATTTCAAAACTATAGGTCCAAGTGGCATATTAAATAGTTCATTGCACCAAATTTTTGTATGATAGGCTGTGATGCTGATTATTGCCTCATTAAGAATAAAGTCAATATAATATCCAACATTTTAAAGCACTTAATCTTTTGAAATCATATATTGATTAATGTTATATTGATATTTCATTAATGTATGCCCATTCCTATTTTCTTATAAATGAAACACTCTCATTTATTCTGGGTGCTGGACTTCCATGCATCTCATAGCAATTCAAAGTTAAGGAATATTTCTTCATGAGAACACGTCTATTCAAGAAACAAAGTTTTACTTAAGTTGCTGCTAAATTATACAGTGGTGGGCAGTTTAAGTCGGTCCACACACACCCCAGGAGAAAAAGACGAGGACCTGCTGCTGTGGGGTCACGAATGTGAAAACTTTATGGAAGGAAATTCAATTCAGAAACGCCTGGGCTTGCCCTGAGTTGGAATCTACTCAAAGACAATTATTCTGCCTTTTTGTTTTCTCTCTTGTTCTGTTTTTTATTCTGCAAAATTCAGTTATAGCATAGAAAAAAAATAAACAAAAATGATGATGCTGATTATCCATTTGAGTGTCCTTCAGGAAAATGTTTGCCTCTGTGTAATTTATTTTAAGACAACAAAAAATGTCTTGGGAGTAAAGTGGAATGCCATGTCCCTGAAGCTGAGGTTTTCAGGATTATCATCGTATCTGTTTAATTAGATCTCTGATGTGTTTTGTAGAGAGGGTCTATGTAGATTACCTGCCTAACTCACCATCTTCCCTTCCCCAAGGCAGTCTCACTTCCTTTTGGATAAGTTATTAAGAGGGAGCAGGGCCTAGAGGAGCATATCATGCCGGGAAAAGTATAAACTGTCCATAATAAAAGTCAAGAAAAAGTTTTAACACTAATTAACATTCTTTCGGAAGAAGTAGAGAGAGGAGAAATCAAGGGCCAGAGGGTACCCAGGTGTTGACAAGGTTGAAAGAGAAGGCATTATAAAGTCAGAGGGAACACAGCTGAGATAGTTAAGGTTTATTGTACCAACCTGGCTGATACACACGTGGGATTAATTGAAGGACGAAAAGATAAATGGCTTTTGGTTAGGCGTGCCCTTCTGGTTCTCTGGTCTCTTATTCTCTGATGGTCGGACCAGGGTGCTGCTGCCTTAGCTGGGAAGGCTCACTTCCTGGGAGACATCCCTGAGGAGAAGCCACGTGGACGTACCTGGGTGCTGGAGAAGCCGCGTGGAGACCCCTGCCAGCGCTGAGATGCTTACACGCTTACTGGATTCTATCCACTGGCCTGTGATCTTCCTGCATTGGCGTCATTGCGTGTGCTTGGTGAGTTTGAGATCAGTGTCAGACATATGGGCTAAATCAGACATAAGAGCTTGGAATGGAGTGGGTTGGGATGCTTTTTGAATGTACGCTTGCCCTATATATAAAACTCTCTCTTATATACTCTCTCATATATATATAAACTCACATATAGATATATGTGAGTTTCTGTGGATTTGTTTCCCCCAAATGATAGAACTTACTTGTATAAGTATCCTCACCTTTTCTGCAAATAAATTCATGAATGTGGCAGGGTACACAGGGGCAAATTTCTTAGATATAACCAAACTCTTTGAGGGAATGAGTTGCTGGGCCGAAGGGCTCAGGGCAAAAGTCCTACAGGCCCCCAAGGTCAATTGGCAGAACATAATTCACAAAGGCAATGCTCTATATTGCATAGTAGCTGGGGTCTTAAAATCTCAAGAGCAACCATCTACCGGGAAAATATTAGTATCCCCCGCTTTGGAAGAAAGGAGTGATGTAAATTAAAAACAAAAACAAAAGCATGGAAGCAATTAGTTTAATGAAGTGATGGACCCTACAAACATCAGTCTCCACCATTCTGTGGCCAATTAGCACGACCAACTCTTTTGAAAAGGATCACAATAGAAGATTCTGGATAACACGGGAGTAAAATGTGGATCAGAACCCACAATCATAAGAGAGAGCAGGCTTATTGTTCAAATAGAGACTGCCAGGACCCCAAAGTGATGGTCTTTAACCAACCTTGACTTTTGAAACTTGACTCACCCCATGTTCTAGCAACCTATCATTTAAGATCAAGCACAGCATTCGCACAATGACAGAGAGGGTTAGGAAAGAAGTAGGAATGGACAAGCTAACATAGAGGAAGTGGGGTAAACCATGGTGCCTTGAGGTGGTTGAAGTGGAGTAATTAAAACAATTGCATACAACATGTTGAGTGTAAAACTGATTATCTACTCTGTAAACCTTCACTCACTTAAATAAAAACACACATTTAAAGCACCCTAAACAAACAATGAAACAATACAAACACAAAATCATGTCTTGCCATATTTTCTATGCCTGAGATAATTGTACACACCACTGGTTGAGTCAGGTGCTCTTCACTCCTCAAAATGACATTTTTGCCTTTTAACACTTTAAAGACATCTTTTGCAGATTTTCCCAATGAAATAAGTCACTTAATTTTTTGACTTCTCCTTCTACAGGCATTATGGTTCTAAGAATTCCCCCACCCCATATGTTGAGCCCTAATCCAGACTGTATGTAGTCTTTAATTGTCATCAATAAGTGCTTCAAGTCCTTTTTGTTTCCAACAAAAAAGGTTGTGTCAAATGCATATTGCAAGTTATTAATAGGTCTTCTTCCAATCCTGATGCCCTGTACTTTATATTATTACAATTTATAAAATGGTAGTCCTAATTTTTAACCATGCAACATCCCATTTTTCTGTTAGACTGCCTCATAGTGTATAGGCTCCACATAAGCCAACTTGAATTTCCATTCATATCAATATCATCAATCATTGGTTGTGATTCACACAAATGCCTTTGCATAGTGAATGAAAACATATGTAACATTTTTCTATTTTCTGCTTTCAACCAAGATCCATCTGACATTAGCAATAATAACCCTTTTTCTACATCTTCATAATATTGTTTGTTTTGTTACTGTTCCTTGTCTATCTGCTTCTGCAGCAGTTTTTAAATTGTATTCAGCAAAAATTGACTTGCATGTAATTTAAGGATATTCAATAATTTCCATTTCTTTGGAATGGACACAGATACGTATTTGATCCACTGGGTTTCACAGTAAATGCCTTCAATTTCTTTGATAGAGACCACTAAGCACTTTAAGTATTGCTTCCATTTGTGGAAGCATCTAAATTAGTATTCTGTCAATTTTTGGATCCTTGAGTTTCACTAATGCATTCAGTGTACCTTGGACTTCCTCCTTCAATGCCATCAAATGATGCATGTGGTGTCCTTTCTCTTTAATTCATCATTCTCAACATAGTAGACTATATGATTGTCTGAGTCAGCACAGCCAGGAGAAGTCCAATTCAAACCAATAAAGCCTTGCATATTGATCTTATCTGTTCTATTTAATGTTTGATCACTTCCAATTTTCGTAGGCTTACATTTTTTTACATGCCATGATTATTAGCAGATCTTTACAACTATGTCATCGAATTTTAAAATGGGCAGTTGAAACTCTCCTGGAAGGTTTCATGGGCTTTTGTTCTTAACACCATTCCTGACTTGCATAGTCTTGTCCTGAATCAGTCTCTCAAGTTTACGTTACTCTCACATTAAACCACGTTGACAGAATTCAGTGAATGCCAGCGTGTCTTGATGACTGCTTGTGTCACCAGATCCTAACACTGCAAATTCATGGGCTGGATCTTACGGGATGGCAGCATTCAATACTTCCCTGTTGGGGCTTGCTTGATTGCCAGAGTGTCAAGCCCTGTCATGAACTAGTGTCAATAGGAGCCTTGTCCTCTGTGTTGGGTTATTTCCCTGACTCCATAAGCTCCGATCACACACACTCTGCACAGAGCTGAGGAAACGCTCTGCAGTCACAGGGGAAGATTTGTTGTCAGTGGACAGAGGCAGGACCATAAACATTATCCTATCGCGGCAAGGGAGAAAGATGAAATCAGAGTCATTTTCCATTTTCTCCTTCTCCCTGGGGGCCGGGTTTAAGCAATATTAAGAAGTTCCTAGACTTCCCCTACTGACCTTTACGCTGTGGCCATCAACATAACACGTATTAGGGTTGATTTTAATAACGCTTCAAGCAAGCATGTGGCTTGTAACTGGGTCCCTAACTGAACACACATTTTCTATTTATTCAAATACTGCTGCACCAAGGCTCTAAATAAAGAGATTTAATATTGTTATTTTCTTATCCTCTGATAATATAGACCTTGTGGTGGCATAATTAACACTGTTTTTCTTGTTAACTACTGTGGTTGGGTTTCTGCTATCCATTTTTACCAATAGAAAAAAAATTAACAATGATTACTAATTTTTTAACTATTTCATCCATTGCTTTCCAAGACTTTGTCATAGCTATGGGACTTCCCGATTCCAAATTCAAGCAATTATGCAGTGATTATGATTGATGGGTCAAATACATATTAAATTTCTGTTGCCAGTTTTACTTGATGTGGTATAGTCATGTGTAATTAAAGATATAATTAAAAGCTATTGTGTCATACTACTTGACCGCTATAATATGTCAGGAGAGCAATTCTCATTTATAAAATACTGAGAAGTTAACAACTATGCCAAGGTCTATTATGTTTTAATATCTAGATTTTTCAAAAAGTATGCTATTTAATCTGAATTGTGAAGAGCTTCTCTTGTTAAAAGGAGTGGGGGTGGTGTGGATGGTGGGGGAACAGGGCACTGACCACCCACAGGGAGGGTATAGTTGATGTCTCCATAGGAAAGGGAGAGGGAGACTAGACCTCAGGTGCACCAAGCCGTGAGGGCAGCCTATAAGCACGAAGCAGCCAACTAACACAGAAATCTGCAGGGCTGGCCCCAAACCCGGCAAGGTTGACCTCCTCCCCTGAAGATGGCACCACAGAGGACAGCACTGAAGATGCAACCCAAGGAGAGGGGGGAGGTTCGCCCAGACCATACCGGGGCCAATTAAGAAGGAAAGAGGGAGAGGAAGTGCATGCTGGCCCACCGAGCCCTGAGGATGACACTCCTGCTCAGAGCAGCCAAGGCACAGAGGACCCACCAGGAGACACAGCATCCCCTCAGAGACCCACAGTGCTGCAGGTGACAGCACTGGAGATACAGTGCTGGAATTGTGCCCATTCTGACCCCCCAACACTGGGGGCAAAACACAAAGGGAGCACAACAGAGCAGCAAGCATAGCCAAACAATGAGGTCCAGAGGAATCCCAAAAAAAGGACTTCAAAGATTGGAGGCAGGGCTTGGCACCTTATCAGACTTCTTCAGAGAACATACATAAGGGCCAGCAGACAGACCTGGAACTATTTGTAGGCCCGCTGCTGCTGCTGCTGCTGCTGCTGCTTCCACATCTATCTATATAAGATAGGCAACATAAACAATCCTAAGGGTAAAACAACAGGACTGATAGTTCCAGGAGGACAGGGGAGAGGGGAGCTAATAAACTCAGGAACACAGGAACAAGAGATCTAAAATTGATGGCAAAGAGGGCATAGAATACCTGGTGGCTGAGAAGCTAAGGACTAGAGAGAGAGACTTGGCTGCTGGCTGAGGAGAAATATTGCTGTGGACTCACGACTTTATCCTACTATTTACTGCTCCTGACTTGTGGTAACCTAGTAACTGCCCTCAAAAACCCCTGTAGCTATGAGTTTGGTCGATGTGGCCACTGTAATGAATGGGTGGGCCCAGCACCGGAGAAGAGTGCTGTGGGGGGAACGCTTAGTGGGAGTTAGAGCAGGTAGGGAGATGGAGGCACGCCTGATCTCAGCCGTGTGGCAATAGGGAAGCTAGCAGGGAGGCCAGATATGACCTCTCCGCTGTTCTCACAGTTGTTCCACAGGACTTCCCAAACTGACATCTTTCTCTGACAGTTTCAGAGAACGAAGTTCCTTTGGTACTGTTTTCATTTCTATTAAATCACAAGGTTATGGATTTCCTTAACTGACAAATAATTAGTAACTAACTATGAAATAGCAGGAATGGGGAAAGCACAGAGTTGGGGGAAAAACATTAGCCTCTAGGGCCTTTAAGGTCATTGCAATTTTGTTAGGGAGTCAGGTCATAAAATATGGAAAAGGTGAATAGTGCAAAAGTTCAATTATAACGTGACTCAATGGTAAGAAGAATGTTATAAGACATTCAATAATTGATTACTATGTAGAAGATAGTCATTACTACATTAATGAGATAATCAGTAATCACTATTTTCTGCTTAGATTCATGATGAAGAGTAAAACCTGCTTAATGAATCATTGTATCCATTCATTTGTTTTTTGACGTAGAGAACATATACATGGTAGACAGAAAGCTGCGTTAAAGAATGATGCTACAAACGGCTGTTTCTTAGGGTACTCCACACTGTTGCTGCTTTTAGAATTATGACACAGCATCAAGTCCTGCCAAGCTTCTCCACCCAGCTCGGCAATACAAGAAGCTATATCATTCGTGGTGTGACACATTTACTACTTAGACCCCAAGTCCCAATATGAGAGTCATAGTGTCATAAGGATCCACGGTGGTTCAGTGAGTAGCCGTGTGGCTGCTAACCAAAGCATCGGTCACTCTGCAGGAGGGAAACGTGGCAGTCAGATCCCATACACGTGGTTTTTCTTGTTGTTGGTTCCCTTCAATGCATAGGGATGCTAAGAGCCAGCAACTGAAACACTGCCCAGACCTGTGTCATGGTCGCGTTCATTGCCAGGCTAGGGCTCATTGCTGTAACCTATGTGTTAATCCGCCTTGGTACAAGTTTCCTCTTTATTTGGTTCCTCTAGTTTACCAAGCCTGATGCCCTTTTGCAGGGACTGGTCTCTCATGATAAATGCCTAAAGCACAGGAACCAAACTCTTGCCAAGCTCATTTCTCAGATACATTCTGGTTGTACTCTCGCTAACACAGAATTATGTGTTCTTCTGCCAGGCCGGGGTGTCTTCAGCAGGAGATTTGACCGATTCCATCTGTCGCTCGATTTCTTGACTCTGCCGCTTCCATGAACGTTAACTGTAAGTCCAAGTAAATGTGACATATGACAATTTCAATCTTTTCAACGTTGATCACAATGTTGCTTGTTTATCCAGTCATGAGCATTTTTGTTTTCTTTACACTGAATTGTAATATATATTGAAGATGATATTCATTTATATTCAAAACCTATTTGCTTTCAATAAGCAAAGCTGCGTCCTCTGCATGATGTATATTTATACTGAGCATTTCTCCAATATTGATGCTGCATTCTTCTTCATCTATTCCAGCTTCTAAATTATTTGCTTACAGATTGAATACATATGGTAATAGGATAAAACCTTAGTGCATACCTTTACTGATTTTAAACCATAAAACATCCCATGTTCTATTACAAACTGCCTCTTAGTCTACATTCAGAGCACCATTAAGTGTCCTGAAATTCGTATTCTTCACAGTGTTATCCATAATTTGTAGGATGCATGTAACAAAACCTTGCATGGTCAATAAAACATGGGTACATACTGTTTTTTCTGGTATTCTCTGCCAGTATCCCTGTGACATCAGTAATGATATTCTTCTCCCATAACCTAGTCTGAATTCAGCTTACATTTCTAACTGTCCTTTCTTGAGGGACTAAAGTAGTTGTTTTCAAATTATGTTCAGCAAAAGTTTATTTACGTGTGATATTAATACGGGTGTTTACTAACATCTGCATTGTGTTGGACCATCTTTATTTGGAAAGGACCAAGTATGCACCTCTTCTAGTCAGTTGACAAAGTCTGCCAAATTTCTTGGCATAGAAGGATGAGCATTTCTAGCATTGCATCAATCGGTTGAACATTTCGATTGGTATTCCATCAAGTCCCGGAGGCTTGCTTTCCCCAATGCCTTCAATGTAGGTTTCATGTCTCTCTTCAGTTCCATCCCTTTCTTGTTACATTCTACTTTCCGAGATGGTCTCTACCAATTCCTTTTGGTACAATGATTTTATATAGTTAATCATTTAAAAATATTTTTATTCTGATTTGTGTGAGAGTTTATACAACAAATTAGTTTTCCATTTAACAATTCATATGCTTTTTTGTGACATTGATTGCAATTTCCACAATGTAACAGTGCTTCTCTTATTTTCTCTCTGTTTTACCATTTCTTTTCCTCCTTTTTTTCCTGAATTCTGACTTTATTTTCTGGAACAAATATTGCCTTTTTGATATCTTATGGATGGTAGTTCTGATGATTATGTACCTCCCTGGTATTGCCAACATGTTAGGCCTCTCTATCCTTTCGCCCAAGGATAGAGCCATGTAGTTGAGCCATGGAGCTGGGTTCACCCGAGGCTTGATAAGCCTAAGAGTCACAATATCTGGGCTTCCACTGACTCTATCAGAACAGTAAGCCGGTTTTTCTTAGGATTTAAAGCTTTGGCCCACTTTTTCCTCCCACCCTATCCAGGGTCTCCAATGGTGCCCTCGTTCTGAGTGGTCAACAGTGGTTTACAAGCACCACATAGCTCCCCTTGTCTCAAGGTCACAGCCTGAGGGGTATGTGGTTCTTTCGTCCTTTGAGCTGTACTTCCCTGTGCATATTTTATTTTGCTTCCCTCGTCTTTGTTCCTCACACGGAGCGCCTTAGATAACTACTCACAGGCGTCTAACACGGAGTCATTTCTTAGCAAATAAGATGTAGCAAGATGCAAAATGACCTTGATGTCTCCCGAGACTATCATTCTGAGCCTCGTGGCCCCAGTTTTCACACTGGGAGGTAAAGGAAGAGTGGGTAGGAAAGAGGGAACCGATTACAAGGATCTATATGTGACCTCCTCCCTGGGGGACGGACAACCGAAAAGTGGGTGAAGGGAGACGCCGGACAGGGCAGGATATGACAAAATAAATAATTAATGAATTATCAAGGGCTCATGAGGAAGGGGGGAGCAGGAAGGGAGGGGGAAAAATGAGGACCTGATGCCGGGGGCTTAAGTGGAGAGCAAATTTTTTGAGAATGACGAGGGCAATGAATGTACAAATGTGCTTTACACAATTGATGTATGTATGGATTGTGATAAGAGTCATATGAGCCTCTAATAAAATGATTAAAAAAAATTTTTAAATAAAAAAAATTAAAACAAACACTGAAATAACGTGAATAGAATTTTTTAAAAAAGTTTTCATGGCTTTCCTTCCTATATGCTCTAATTTACTAATGGATATACTTACTACATATAAGTAAACATAGAAATATCCTCTGTCAAACCTAAATATACCCTGTTGGGGTCCCATTCATCGCCTTGTCCTTGGTTAGCTTGTATACCTATCTATGTATCCAGTTTTAAACCGTATTTCATGAACTCTTATTCTCACCTGGGCACCTGTCTTCGCCTTACTAACATTTGGCTGTGCCCTTCATTACCGTATATTGCCTCTCCGTCCACCTGTTAGTCCATGTCACCGTCTCGTTAGAGGCTCACTATCCTTTCTCCTCCTGCCCTGGGACCCTTCAAGGGATGGCTTTTCTCCATGCATCAACCATTTCTTAACTTATTCACAGGAGAGATGATTTGTAGCCATTCATTTTTGTTTTGCCCATAGGATGTGTCAATATTGCAACTCAATGTTTGCATGTTTTCCATCTAGCCTTTCGTTCTGAGAAAGCTGGGTATGTTCCTTTCTGGTTTCCACCCCAGGACTGGGCATATTGATGAATTCTTTTTTCTTTTTCTCCTCAAGCTCCATTTAGAAATCATCCGTTCCATTCTTTTATTTTATAATTTTCAATTCAGCTACTCCATGTTCAAGAGCAAGTTTCCGAGTCTCTTCTGACAAACATTTTGGTGTTTTGTTTTGTTTTCCCCTTCCTTTCTTATCTCTATAGTAATTTTTTTTGCTCTCATCAACTTCTTAATGTCGTCTCACAGCCCCCCTGGCCTGTGCGTCTTTACTGTTCCACGTCTCTTCTGTTCTAGAAAGGATGCAGTCAAGATGACACTTTGGCTCTGGTGTGTTCAATTTTCTTCAGCTTCACATATGAGCAATTCATGAGCATTCCCAAAGTTGGCCCCAGGCCTTACTTTTACTGATTTTATTGAGCATCCCCACCACCACCCCCCAGCCCCCACCAAATGTAGTCAATTTCATTCCTGCATATTCTGTCCAGTGAGGCCCATGAGTAGATGCCTGTTTTTGTTGTTTAAAAATAGGTATTTCCAATGAATAGGTCATAGGTCTTGAAAAGCTCTATCATGCTATATCTGGTTTTATTTTTATGACCAAGGACATGTTTTCAAACTTTTAATCATTCTTTGTTTACTACTATTACATTCTAATCTCCAATAATTATTAACTCAACTTGACTGTATGTTTAATCGATTGAAGATTGCAGAGTTTGATGAAAATATTCAATTTCTTCTTGTTGGACACTAGTGGTTTGTGCAGAATTTAACAATAGTCAGATTAACTAGCCTTCTTTGGGTGTGTATCTGTCTTATCCTATCAGCAACCACATTGTGTTGAATGTGACTACATTTCTTTTCAATTTGTCACTCCTGGAATAGTAGATCATAGAATTTTCCAATTTAAGATAGCCAGTAACAATCCATTTCAGCTCCCTAATGCCTAGAATATTAATTATTGTGTATTCTATTTCATATTTTAATGACTTAAAATTTCCACTGATTCATATTTCCTATATCCTATTTTCCAGTTGCTAATGGATGTTCTCAGCTGTTTCTTATTTTGTCAGTTGGTCATACTGTGTTGGCATGCCTGCTGCCATGCATGGTATTGAAAACTATGCGATCAATATTTTAAATACCAGTAGGATCACTTCTGGCAGACAGGTTTCACAGGACTTTATAGACAACCACAGATGAGGAAAAAGGACCTGCATGTTTACTTCTAATAAAAATAACCAGTGAAAACTCAACAAACAGCAGTGGAACACTTTGTAAGATATCATATCAGAGGATGAGCCTCTCGTTTTTAAGGCACTGAAAACACAACTGATGAAATTCTGCCTCCTCAAAGAACACTTGTCTTTAATTGCACGGGTGTAGTAAAGCTTTAGAATGCTTTCTTTACTGACATGAGACAACTCTTGATGAGAGCTACAAAATCCTATAAGGTCAATATTGGTTGGCAGCAATTGGACAGAAATAGGAATATTATGATTCTTTGAGGGATGATTCTCTGTAAGCTGTTGGATATAAGATACGGTTCATCAGAAATAAAATGCACTGAAGCCTTTGCCATCTCGGTTTCACTCTCTAAAACCCAAGTGCAGATACTTAAAAAGCAGATCTGTGTATAATGTGGCAAAACGTGTTGTTTTTCTAGTTCTTCTTTAAGTTATGAAACACCAGTGGAGAATTAGGAAATTGTATGCACGTTAGGAAAGAGCTCTGGTGGCCCTGTGGGTTAGGCATTGATCTGTTAGTTACAAGTGATGGTTAACACCCCTCTGAGAACAATGAGGCTCTCTGTTCCTGATTGTTCTACAATCTTGGAAACCTGACATAGGGTCACCGTGTGCCCAAAGGGGTTCCATGGCCATGGATTTGGTTTGGGGTTTATGTACTCTAGGAGGACGTTGACCAATATGAAGGCACAATACAGGAAAGTCATTTCAATCTGTCATCCAAAAATTAAGTGAAAAATTTGGGGATAGTTTTGGAAATTCTGTAGTCATATGCCAAAACAAAAACAAACACCCATTGCCACAGATGAACACGGTGTGCTTATTGTTGTTAGCACTCTTGAGTCACTTCCATTCACAGTGACCCCACGTACCACAGACCAAAATATTCCTGGTCCCTCACCATCCTCACAGTTGGTCTTATGTTTGAGCCCATCCTTGCAGCCACTGTGTCAATCCATCCTGTTGAGGGCCTTCCACTTTTCCACGTCTCTCTTTACGAAACATGACGCCCTTCTCCAAGGACTGGTCTCAGTGATAATACGTCCAATATACATGAGACAACGTCTCCCCATCCTTGCTTCTAAGGAGCCTTCAGGCTGTACTTCTTCCAAGACAGATATTTTTGTTATTTTTACAGTCCATGGTACTTTTGATATTCTTCGCCATCCTTAAGATGCAAATGCATCCATTCCTCTTTGGAGTGGCTGGTGGATTCAAACTCTCCACCTTGAAGATATTAGCTTAATGTGCAATCCTCTATGCCAGTTCTTGTTCTTTGGCGCTTGTGTCTTTGCAAATGAAAAAGAGATGTTCTTCCCACAATACCTAACTCTTGCTTGACGTCTCTTTCCTTTGCCCCCTCTTTCTTCATCTCTTTATCTTTTCTTTATTACATTCTTATTTCTCTATTTTATTCCCTTTGGATATTTACTCCTGGAGGTGGCCAAAGGGAGAGAGAAGGGAAGGGAGAATCCTCTCAATTTAATTTTGCCATAAACAACAGCAAGATTACATTTTCTAATTCTGGGCTTTTTATGAAGTATGTGTATATTTGATTTATTGGAAATTGAGTAGTATAATGTAATATTTCTTTTGAAAAATCACTCATGACATCTGAACTCAAGAGAAAAGGAAATAGAAGAAAATCCAGGGGAGGAATGGAAACTGTTTCTTGCCTTAAGCATCTTGCAGCTTTTATTCAGTTTTTCTTCATAGAGTAACTAAAAAAAAGAAACAAAAAAAAAACAACACTGCACATTTCACTTGTCCTAATAGGTGGTCTCAAAGCCAAAGTGCCCACTAATAGAGTGTTTTGTGTTTCAGATTTGCTAAAAATGTATATGTGTGCTGAACAGAGCAAAGGTTGAGAACCCTATATATATATTTTTATTTTCCTAGTGCTGATTTCAAATGGTTACATTCTCCTAATCTTGGCCTCATGTTTCTGCAGGAGGACACTTTACATCTGTTCTAGCACTCCAGGAAGCATTGCAAAAACTGTGTCTAATCCTAGGGAGATGCTCTACAGCAGCTTCCCAGGTGTGCTGCCTACACAGTTGAAAAGTATTCCCTTAAATAATGCTTCATTTGACCCAGTCAATTTTGCACTCGCTCTCTCTCTCTCTCTCTCTCTCTTTTTTCCAAGCAAAGGGGCGTTAGAAAATGTTTTCTATAGCTCCAGACACATAAAGAGGAGAATCGGTAATGAAAATCGACAATTCTGTATTGTAAAAATTATTTCATATCTTTCTAATTCTATTGATAATTTCCTTATGAAAACTATTTGAGAAAGAGTCCATTAATATGATGCCATGTGATGGATGATAATTCTAGACTCCACACCTGTGACTATGGTTCCATTTTGAAGGTGGTTCTTATCCAGGTGAAACAATGAAGGGGTGACTAAGCATGGTCTTAGTAGAGGGTGTGAATCGAGTCACGCCCTTTGTTTCCTAGGGAATGTGGGCTGCTAAAGGCAAACACTGCACATCAATCCCTTCCTCTGTCTCGAAGAGACATCTCTGACAGAGAGAAATCCTAGTTCAATCCTAGAAGAGCACGTTGGAGCTCTCTTTCCAAAGTAGTAGAAATCTAGGCCACAGCCACTGTGACAAAGAGGACCAGCGCAGGGCCATGGGTACCTTCTCATTTTGGCTGAGACTGCTCGACTGTGAGACAGAGTGACAGGCAGGCTTCCTGATCTACTGAAGCAAAGTCCGAGGAACTGCTGAGCTGAGAGATTAGAGAGATTTGTCGCTGACTGAGAGGCAGAGTTGCTGTGAACCGATGGCTGTACACATACTGCTTTTTAATCCTGGTTGGTGGTCACCTGTTCACGGATCTAATCAACTCCTAAAGTGTGAGTATTGTCTGTGACTTCTATGTGGCCGTGGAAGTCTGCATGTTTTTTTTCAATAATATTTGACTTTTACTTCTCAAACTGCCCTTTGAAATTTTCTGTTCAGATCTTTGACTTCATCATTTCTTCTATTTGCTTTAGCTACTCTAAGATTAAGAACAAGTTTCAGGGTCTCTTCTGACATTCACATGGATCTTTCTTTCTGTCTTGTCTTTTTAATGAACTTCACCTTCCTTCTGGAATGATCATCTTGATGTCTCCCCAAACTCATCAAGTCTTCTGTCATTAGTGCTCAATGCAACCAACATGTTCTTGAGATATTCTTAAAATTCAGGTGAGATAGACTCAAGCTCATATTTTATCTCTGGTGAATTTGTTTTAATTTTCTTCAGCTTCAGCCTGAACGTACATATGAGAAATTGATTGTTCTGCAGTCAACACCTGGCCTGGCGTTAGCTGCTGATATTGAGCTACCACTCTATCATGTCTGCCACAGATGTCGTCCATATGATTTCTCTGTATTCCGTCAGGAGAAATCCATGTGGATAGTCACTACTTGTTGAGAAAGGTATTTGCTATGAACAAGTCATTGATCTTGCAAAATTCTATCATGCAATCTCCCACTTTGTTTTTATCAACAAGGCCATATTTCCCAATAACTGTCACTTCCTCTTTGTTTCCAACTTTTGTACCCCAGTCTCCAATAAATATATCAATATATCTTGATTGCAAGTTTGATCAATTTTAAACTGACGATTTTGATAGAACTCATCAATCTTCATCTCTAGCCTTGATGGTTAGTACATACATTTGAATAATAGTTTAATTGATTGGATTTCCTTGAAGGCAAATAGATATAACCCTATTACTGAAAGCATTGTACATCAGGAGAGATCTTGAAATGTCCTTTTTTGACCACGAATGCCTGCCATTCCTGGTGATTGTGTCATTCCTGAAATAATAAACCATATGATTTGCACATTCAAAATAGCCAGTATCAGCCATTTTCAGATGACTGATACCTATGATAGCAATCCTTATGTCTTCCATTTCATTTTTGACTGCTTTTGACTTTCCTGGACTCATACATCCTACGTTCCAAGTTACGATTATTGGAGCGTTGCAGCTGTTTCTTCTCATTGTGACTTGTGTAAACGATGATTCCCAAGGCTTTGCTCCCACAGGCTTTCTTCAGTGCAGTGTAAGCTACCATGATGGGCTCTACTTCGAGAAAACAGATCCGTCTCGGTCATATTTTAATTGCTGTCTGACCGCAGTGGCCAATCCGGGTCACGATCTCTGACAATATCCTGCTTCCATTCATTAGGCCTTCCGTAGCCGACAATGTTCCAGTGCTCTGCATACGATGTTCAGTGGCTGGCTACTTCCTTTGAAGTGGACGTCTGATTCCTTCTTCTTCATGGTCGGAAAGTTCCACTGAAAGTTGCTCACTTTAGGTGACCCTGCTGGGGTTTGAAATAGCGACATAGTTCCCAGCATCATAGCATCACACAAGCCACCATACCGATGCAAACTGACCCACAAGTGGGGGGGGCGGGGAGGTGTCTGCCTCATGACAGTAGTAAATCATGGGAGGTCCTTATCTTGCTCAGAGTGCTGCAACACATTTCTAAACTACTCTAAATGCCCACACTCCACTTCCAACCCACTCTCTGCCTTGTAAACAATGTGACTAACCTGTGTTGCAAATATAATTGCATGATCTTCCGTAAATGAAAGCAATGACCTCCTAAAGTTCAGGCTTAGAAGACATGTGCCCTTTGCCTCAGTCTTCCCACTCCCATTTGGCAAACTCTCGTTCAGTCTGTCTAGATCACCCTGCTTCCGGTTCCAGTTGCCATTGGGTTCACCCCAGAGTGCATTCAGTTTAAGATCTGCCGAGCATGTTCTTCCCTCTGCCTGTTCTAACGCTAGATCTTTGCACATTCCACTATAATACTTGTCTTCCAGAACCACCCTTTGAAATTCTCTGTTCAACGCTTTGATTTCATCATTTCTTCCATTTGCCTTAGCTATTCTGCAATGAAACAAGTTTCAGAGTCTCCTCTAATGTCCACACTGATCTGTTTTGTTAGCATCGTTTGAATGTCCTTCGAGGCTTTTTAAATGAATGATGTACTTGATGTCTTTCTTCATCAGGTCTAATGCCATTGATGTTCAGTGGAGCAAATCTCACGCAGACCCTTGTGTGGCATTGTAAACTTTTCTCCACCAGGTTTCCAATCATGGAGCTCTCAGTACATTGGGATAGATCTTCTTTTGAGCACCTCTGGGTGGACTTGAATCTCCAACATTAACCATTTACACTACCCAGGACTCAAGATAATTTTTCTAGGTCTACGATATTACCCTCTGAACATTCACAGTAGGCCTACATCACTTACCTTCTCCAATTCAAAAGGCCCTTTCAAGGTGTTTCCATATCACACTATGTAGCCACATCGTAGCTCTCATGACACTTCAGTTGAAATTCTGTCGTACTCTGTCCTTCATCACTAATGGAATATGCCCGTGAGTGGCAGGGACATTGTCTGCCTGTGCTTCTTTGATTTGGGGCATCTCACAAATAAGTTGCACAGATTAACACTGAGAAATAATTTGGACTGAATGAATAAATGCTGTAGCCATGTCATGACTTGTTTTGGGTCACATTGCCTGCTATCAAGAATATGAAGAATTCCTAAAAGAAAAAATTGAGAAAGTACATTTTGCTGAGAGCCAAATTAAAACTGGAAGCAGTAACAAAAGATGAAAATTCACTGGAAAGCACCTTTCTCCTTCAATTAATCATTAAAGAGAAATTCATTTGGATTAAAAAGCACAGGCCTTAGGTATCAAACCGCTTAGGAATGAAATATTTGACTGAATTACAGACCAGATACCATTTCCCTTCTCCAGCTCCATTTCTGTTTATGTGTGGGTTTTTATTTAGATCTCCAAATTCCTCACACTAAATCACAATGGTTTTCACATAACTCCTGTTGGCTAAGAGTTCCTAGGTGATCCCAATTATTAAAAGGTTTGGCTGTTAATCCAAAGGTTCGAGATTGGACTCCACTAAGAGGTGCTTTTCAGGAAAGGCTTAGTAGCAAACCAGCCACTGGACACAATTCGACTCTGACACATGTGGGATGACCATGTATCGTATGTAGTTCTCTCCGTAGCACTGCTACGGTTGGTAGAGGCTTCGTGAATGAGCAAAACTCATAGTGAGGTCAAAGGGTGGCTGCAGGGCTCTGGTGCAGAGGGTAAAGAAGACAAAAGCTTCCATCCATGGGCCTGTGGCTCCAGTGTTTGAAAGGAAAGAGCACAAAGGGCCTTCTGTTTGGGGTTACTCTGTAGACTTTTGCAATAAATTCTATGGGCATATTTCCTACTAACAGTCCAAGATTTAGTTTAACAAGTGTTCACCTTACCCACAATGTTTGTGATGTCAGAGATACATTTGTGTCTGCTTTATTATTTCCAGTCAGCCTGAAGAGCCCTAAACTTTTCAGTTCATCCTGAATGTAGTAATTGTTCAAAACAACTAATGATGGACTTTTTAAAATTGTTTTTCTTTTTTTTTCAAATAGTTTTATTGGCATATATTTCACCTATCCCACAATTTTATTATTCAATTGTATTAATATTTGTGCAATTTTCACCATAATCAATTTTAGAACACTGTGTTAGTCTAGGTAGACTAGAGAAACAAATTAATAGATACTCATATGTATATAAGAGGTTTATATAAAAGAGCAATTGAACATTGAGAAAACATCCCAGCCTAGTCCAGATCAAGTCCATAAGTTCAATATTAGCTCATATGTCCAATTCCAATCTACAAAGTCCTCTTTAGACTCATGAAATACATGCAATGATGCCAAATGCAGGAGGATAACAGGCCGGTGGGCTGGAAGTCTTGTGGATCCAGTGGCTTTGTAAGCATCTCAGCGTTGGCACAGGTTTCTATGTGGCTTCTCTGGCTCCAGAGTTCTGGTGGCATGAGGGCAGGTCCATGTGGCTTTTCCAGCTTGCAGAGCGTAGCGCCATGTATCTTGTCAGTAGAGCATCTCTCAGGGAGTGAGCAGAGAGAGAGAAGTGCCTCCTGGCTCCAAGGAGAAAATTTAGAATTTCCCAGAATTCTCAGGAGGCTATGCCCACACTGAGGCCTCATTGGCTATGATGTGATTGACAGACTAGACTCCACCCCTTCACCCTGAATCCTCTCAAGTCCCACATTGACACCAGATGATGTAACTATCACAAACACTACTTTTCTCATACTCATTATTGTTAGCTCCCTATGTTCCCCTGTCATGCCTCCATGCAGTTACTGTCTCCATATTTCTACCTGGCCTGGAATTCACATGCAGAAAAACATACAAAACACACAAAGAAACACAAAGGCCCAATAATCATGAATACATAAAATCTAGAAAGACCTCAATCAAAGATAAAACATAAACATTAAACACAGAAACAGCTTTAATATGGGTCAAAAGGGAGATCCAATAGTAAGATATACATTTTAATCTAACTCTCTCTGCCACAATCAACTTTACAGTGCTCTCTATCACAAGCTTATTCATGTCCTCTGCTGTGGTCAGAGGGGATAGACCAGGGACAGAATCCAAGTGGGGATCCTGAAATGGATTTTGGGTTTCCATTATCATCCATAGCCTTCTGCAAATGAGGTGTTCATAATTTAAACTCTGATACTACTTCCTCTTTTGGATTGTGTTTTATTGTGTATGGTCCTTGGATTCCACGGGCTGTAGTGCTTCTCTCAAGTGGATTGAGTTGATGCCTCACTTTGATGAATGCTTATATGAAGACAAGCCTTTAAGACCCCAGATGCTATTCTTTCTGATAGCTGGGCACTATCTGGTTAGTCACCATTTTGCTATAGCACCTACATCTTCAGTGTTCTCTTCACAAGGGTGAGCATCAAACAGGGTCATATAATAAGAACTAATTTTCTTAGATTGGGGCTAGAATTAAGTACACCCCCCCAATACATTAATATATCTATGGTTTATATATGTCTCTGGTTCATTTTAGAGATATCATTATCATGTTATGGTTGAGAACACTGTAAATCATCCCTCTGGGGTGGGCATAAGTCGATTTTATTGATAGTGTCTCTCATGAATTTTGCTAATGACATGGAATTTAAAATACTGTTGAAAAAAGGAAATTATCTAAGTGTAGGTAGGTTTCAGACTGCAACTGATTTATACAGATTAAACTCTGAAGTGACTGGACACTATTTCCACAAACAATGGGAGTTTGTGACAGGACAAAACTTTCCATACCACTCACTCACCCAAAAGAACAATGCCTACAAGGTTAACACACATCACAAGAAACCAAGGAAGACATTAGTATAGCAAGTATATGGTAGTCCCAGGCCACCGTTCACTGGACACCTTCAATAGATTTTAAGTAATTTAGCCTGGAAAACCACACTCATCCTACGCATTATATTCTAGTGTTTCAATGTAGTTTACTTATATAACAAAGAAAATAGAGTGGTTTTAAAATAACTGATTTTCATAAGAAAGTATTAGAATTGTACCATCTTTACTCTTAATGATGTCACGATTGGTCTTCTTGTTGTCAGGTGTCATCCATCCACACAGCTCTGACCCGTAGTGAGCCCATGCACAGCACAGCAAAGCACTGCTGGGGCCGGTGCCATCCTTACAATTACTATGTTTGAACCCATGGTTGTACACATTGTCTCAATGCATCTCATTGAGGGTCTTCCTCTGTTTTTTTTGCCAACAGTGTACTTTACCAAGGCTGAGGTCCTTCTCCTGGGACTGATCTCTGCTCATAACCTGCCCACAGTACTTCTCACCATTATCCATTCAAATGAGCTTCCTGGCTGCACGTTATTCTAGACAAATAATCCTTTTCCATTGTCCATGCTGATAAGCATATGTGGTGATTACAAACCATGTGGCTATGGGCCATGTTTGCAAAGTTTCATCTTGCCTCTTTAATACTTTAAAGAGACATTGTGGAGGGTATGTTTCAATGAATAGTTTCCCAACTTAACACACATACCAGGCATGTCTATATGTATCTATTGAAGATACATAGAAAAGAATGATTTTCTATAGTAATATATTTCTGATCATCTCTTTTACATGAATTAATCACCAGACTAGTCCCTCGGAGTTGAGGCTTGCTTATGTTCCAGGGTCCAACTCTTCCATGATGCCACTCAGCTTGTTCCCCCCACCCCTACCCTTCTCTTGCCTATATTCCCTCATGTTTCTGAGTTCTGTGGATCTCTGCAATGTTCTACAGAAAATTCATGAAAGTATGAGGAAATGTCTAATGTCGTGGTGGGTGCTGTTCAGTCCAAAATGCAAAGTTCAGGCAGGGGTAAGCCAGATGCTGTGTCCAGATGTCAGTCTCCACTCATGGCTCTTGCCAGTGGTGAGATCACACCCCTGCTCCTCAGAGGGCTCATTTTTTATGCATTTCAGGTGTGGCATTTCAGGGAATGCTATTTATAATTACTCACAGGCAAATCCTGTCAGTATCTACCCTTACCTTCTTACCAGACACATTCAAGGAAAAGCTATTGGGTGGCAGTTATATTGAGTAGCAATAGTGCAATCACATTAATATACAACCCTTCCTTTTAAGGTATATTCCAATACAATAATTTCTTCTCCACCCATGGACTGTATCTTATTTATGCACATATGACCTTGGGCTTTTGGCAGGGCATTTGCAGCAGGTGTTGGCCTCTCACTAATCTTGATTTGCTAAGCTTTCTTCAGGCCACTCCAGAAGCAGACTTTCTCCCCCTAGCTGTGGCATATCATTGCTTCTTTCCAATATAGGTAGCAGTCCCCAGGATGAGCATTAAACAGAGTGTGGCCTGAGTCATACCCTCTGATAAGGTCAGGTCTGAATGTCATCCTATTCCTGTTCATTAGCAGATAATGCTCTCCAAGATGAGACGATAGACACAGAGGTATGAAGTCCAGAATTATAATGTATTTCCTAAGGTATTTTACATGAAAGGGGCATAGCAACAGATATCAATTATGATATCATTGATTTTTTACATATTTAATATACTCATTCCATTTGGGAATATAAACTTAAAGATGAAACTACTTTAGATAAAGAAGAATACTTCTGTAAATTAGTATTCCAAAATTAATCAAGTGTCTTTTCTACATTCTTTTTAGTTCAAAAAACATTTTATATAATCTGAATTTATCATCTGAAAGGTTGGACAAAAGTTCTTCCATTATTTTTCAGTGAAGAGAGGAAAAACAAAAATGGCAGACTAAATATGTATGAAAATAATCTCCTGTGAGGCTAAATATGTATGAAAATAATCTCCTGTGAGACTGAGCACAGCAACATTGCATGTAGCTTTTATCCAGCAATTTACAAGCTAATGATCCTGCCATTACATAGAGGGTTAGCAATATGCGCCTTTTGCATAATTTTTAGAAGCCTCTTCAGTATGCTAGGAAGCTACAAAATACTTTCAGTAAGCACTGATATTGAGAAGAAGGTCATCTCTAAATGAGTTCTTAAAGAATAAGTGAGGTGACTTCAAATTGTAATTAGAATGCTTCTATCAGACTTTGCAAAATCTCCCCATGAACTGACAGCAAGCGAAGAGCCATTTAATAGCATAAAATAGTGTAAGTTAACTGACAGCTTCCTGTAAAGCAGTGTCCAGATAGTTCTAATTTCATGTATATAAAGCTGACATTTTTTACCGCCAAAGACTAATCACAGCTAAAATCATAAGCAAGTATAAGAAGTAATTAATGCTATCTCTGTCTTTGTTGACAATCCTGAAGGAAGATAGAAAGAACAAATTATTCCAAGTCTATCTTTAATGAACTTTGCTTTCATGGCATTAAATTTAGCAAAAGACTGGGAATGTATTTAGTATAGAGCAGGCATCATGATTCCAAAAGATCCATTATATTACTGATGTTTACGGTTTTATATATGTGAAGACAATTTGGCTTTAATCATATGAGCTTTTTTCAAAACATCTAGCAGTTAATTAAGAAAAGTGCATGTTCCTTAGTGGCTGAAGAAAAGCTAAAAGAAAAAAAAAAGAAAAGCTTATTTTAAAATAAATCATATTTTAATTACTTGTAATTGTAATGTAGCATACCAGTCAGGAGCCCTTGTTGTGCTTTAGATTAAGCATTGAGTTGCTAACCCAAGTCAGTCATTCCCAAGCAGCTCAGTGGGCTTGTGAAAGAGGAGGAGAACGAGGAGGCATCTGCTTCTGTAAAGATGTATAGCTGGACCACTCCACTGAGGAGCTCCAGGTCCTCTGGTAGGATGGCAACATGTGGGAATTGACTTGACAGCAGTTGTTTTCATTTTTGTTTCATATACCCATCAATGTAATCATCACCTTAACGTTTCCTCTGTTCTGGCTAAAGATAGGATTTTGGTTTTGCGTGACTGTGATGGAGACCACAGTCCTATAACCTCCATTATGGATGACTCTGAGTCCTTCATTTGTTCATGCAAGAATTTGTTGTTCTAAAACCACCCTTAAATTGACTTAATGACAAAACTACTGTCATAGAAATTCAAATGACCTACCTCAAAGTTCGCCTAGATTGCAAATCCTTCCCTTGAAAGATGTATTTCAAATTCAAACGTATGAAAAAATGTTTATCCATTTTTTATTCACTGCTTCCAGTAAGTAAATCTGAGTCAACATATCATACATGCCAGGTTCTGGTCTAGGTAGCTTTTTTACACCAGTGAGCCAAGGTAACTAACAATCTTCTTTGATGATGCACCGATTCTAGAAGTAATAGATGGTTAATTAGTGGCCAATAAACTAGATAAGCAAGTTGTATAGTATGATAGAAGGTAATAAGTCTATGGGGAAAAATTTCTAGAGGTGCAAAACAGTTTGGTTTACAAATTAGAAGCAGATTGCAGTGAATGATCCACTGAATTGAAAGCTACATTTTACCCAGTATTGAAGAAACTCTGTATTATTAAACACATTGACCAAAAAAATGAAAGCTATAAAAAGAAATCTTGAATTTTTAATGGCAGGTAGTAGCAGAAATAGCTGTAGTGGAAAGCATAGTAATATAAACAGAAAATTCAAATATATAAAACATTTTATAATTAGAAAAAAATAACAATATGAGAAGATCAGACCTAAAGTTTCTATTGCTGTCTAGGAAGAGTTTTAGTAGGAAGGAATTGAGAAAATAAAAGAGGAATTTTTAGAAAATAAAATATCAGTAAGCTGGAAGGCATATACTAACTCCCGTAGATAATAATAAATCATAAACTGTGGGTTAGAACAATAGACTTTTTAGTTATTGTTCAGTGACATGAAGTTGATTCTAATTCATAATGCCTTTATATGCAACCAAATGATACACTTTACAGATCTGCACCAATCTCACAATTGCTCCTATGTGCCAATATATCTTGTTGGTGACCTGTCTCTGTTTCAGTGACCATCCAGTGCACCAAAGATTTTTTTTTTTTAACTCCATAGACTGATCTCTCCTGATGATACATCCAATGTACATGATACGAAGATTCACCACCCTTGCTTCTAAGGAGCATTCTCACTGCAATTCTTCCTACACAGATTTGTCTGTTTTATTGGCAATCCATGGCATTCTTGATATTCTTTGCTATTATGGGACAGTAGAGTGAAATAATAACTATATCCAGACTTGGGCACAAATAGAGTCTAAGTCTAGTATCTTAAAGATACAGATACTGATCTTAAAGAGAAGATCATTGGGTGTCCAATTCCAAATCACAGAAAACTGAAGAGTTAATAGAGTTATAAGGTGAACTCCTAAACAGTTTATTCTTAAGGCGTTTAAAACAAAGGAAAATGTAAACTTCACCTTCAACTGTGTTATTCAATGCTGACTAGAAAAGTCAAGTTCCAGGAACCATACATAGCAGCGTATGTAATGAAGACTAGGGTTTCTACTTCCTAAACAGTTACAGTCTTAGAAACCCACAGGGTGTCTCCGTGTGTCTGCATTGACTTAAAGGCTTTGAGTTGGCCACAGTAAGTGGGGACAACAAAGGGCCATATCCTCCACGTAAGGACGAGCCACAATACAGAAACAGCATCCAATAGATAGAAAGCAAACTCTGCCTTAGTGGTGACAAAGCAGTTGAAAACATGACCTAAAAGTATATGATGAAACCAAGCCCTGTCAAAGATTCACAATCATATTTACACCGCAGGAAAGTAGGAGAACCTTCAGTCACGCGCATTGTGTGGTCATTCCATTCCAGTCACTTCTCCAGAGAAAGCAAAATCACATCTGGTGAGACTCTAGTGTTCAAGTTACTCATGCAAAATGTTTTAGAAATATACAATCATCACACAATGACAAGGGGGAGGGCAATAAACCAAAAGAAAACAACACATGTAACTAAGAGGTGAAGTTAAAAAAAAAGAAACATACAAACACCGAAAACCATATACTATTGAAATTGATTCATAAAGACTTTCAGATGTTGGAAGTATCAAACACAAACTATGAAATAGCTATCTTCACTTTGCTTCAAAAATTAAAATTATATTTAAGGAACTGTCAAATATAGGTGGACATTGGGTAAAAGACAAAATGTATAAAAGAACTAAACAAAACTGGTGAGCTTTAAAAGCCGAGTAACCAAAATTTTAAAATGCGATGGAGGAAATGACTGAATCCAGTCAAGGAAACTTTAACAAAAATATCAAGCCTCTAGAGTCTAAACCTTAAAGAATTTGCTAAAAAAACAGCCAAATGAGAGTTGTTCAGCCAAGATTCCAGGCCCTCTGCTGAAAGTCCAGCGTGGCTCATTGGAAGCATTGCAGGATGGTATGCTGGGTTTATATTCCAGACGGTTAGAACGTTGGCAGCACAAGCGGTGGGCAGTGGGTTTTCCCTCTTCCAGCTTCCAAACCATACTGGCTATAGCAAAGTGGACTGGCAGTGAGTGGGGGAGGATACGAAGAAAGCCAAAGAATAGCCAAAAATTTGCAAAGAACAATCAAATACCTTGCGAAGTCAAGTGGGACAGTTTGTGAATAAGAATGTCCTTTTGACTGGGGGTTTAGGGGAGACTTTCTCCTGGGCAGCGTGTGTGTGTGTGTGTGTGTGTGTGTGTGTGTGTGTGTGTGTGTGTTTCCCCATCATTCATCAGAACTTTAAGCTGTGTTTTTCCATCCAGAAGCCTCTGAACTCCATCCTGTGACATTGAGTCTCTCCTCATTTCCTCTCCTCCTCTGCCTTCCTTGAGCTGGTAGATCAGATTAGCCTCTTTGATACAAGTTCACTTAGTCATGACTTGACTTGAACTTGCCAATGATGGAAGAGACAAGAAACACGACTTTTTCCGCCAGCACACTCCTTACGTGGGTAGCCTGTAGGTCAGCAAGTGTGTGTCTGAATACATTTGCCTTTGATGATAAAAATATGTTGCTACCTTGGTGTCTACTTCTTTCATTGGTTTTATACAATAGAAAGAGAACTGTTTGTATACCTCTTTTTGTTCTGACAAAAAATGATAACATGAACATTATCATTTAAAAACTCTGAATTAGAACGAACCTGCGAATGTGTTTGGTGGGAAGGTCTTTCCAGAACTAACTGGTTTCACATCATGAACTGGCCCGAGTTAGGGAATCAAATGGAACACCAGGTTACTGAACTCCATGACTGTTCAAAAGTGCTCTCGTGGTGCTCAGTGATTGTCTAGGGGGCCTGCTCAGCTTTATATTTCATAGAAAATATTTAATTTAAGCTTTGGAATTTGAAATATTCTTCACCTTTTTCAGAGCACTTGGGGGTAATCATGGCTCCTAGTTCTAGTACCAATTCTAGTAGTTCTTCCTTAGCCAGTAGGAGATTTGCAACATTTGAACCACATATTTTTGAGCAGTGACAATCGAAGGCATTCAGATTTTGAAAAGCACATAATCTGCCACCTCCTGATGATACCAACTCTCAGTACTTTTTTTTTTTTTTTGAGAAATAAAACCCTGTTCATAGAACTTAGAATCTTAGCACATTTTATTACAATGACCTGTATATGTGTCTGTAGCTCCGAGGTTTGTGTCATCTTTACCATTGTGTCCACGGGGGGTAGTATGTCGTAAGGGTCCAGCATTTGTTGAATGTATAAACAGTGACTTCATTGAAAGATATCTGTGGAATGTGCTGATTCAAAGAATTATTTAAAGCATCATGAGATCTGAGAATGTAGAAAATATTAATTCTTAGTTTTACTAGGAATTAATTCCTAACCTTGCAGACAATCCCTCGTGAAATGTATGTGGATCTGAAACATTGTGGGTTTAAAATGTTTACCTTTTAATCAGTGAGGAAACTACCTGTGCACCTTGGGAATTTTTTAAGTATTTATTCAATTTGTATTTTTTTCTAGATTATATCATAGCATTGTTTTAAACAACATAAACTATTTTGCAAATTGTATGGAAAAGTGCAATGGAAAAACTGTAGAGCCTATTCAACATGGCTACCAAAAGATTTTTTTGAGCCCCCCAAAATAGATGAGAAGAAATGAGTATCATAAATAGATTAGAAGTGTTGTTGTTGTTGTTATTGTTATGCATTGGAGAGTCCGTTTAGAACCATAGTGACCCTGCATACAACAGAATGAAACACCCACCACTTCTGCCGTCCTCCCAATTGTTCTTATGCGCGAGCCATTTGAAGCCACTCTGTCCATCTATCTTGTCGAAGTATGTCCCTCTACTTTGACAAGTGTCATGTCCTTCTCCAGTAGCTGGTCTCTCTTGATAAGATGTCCTCAGTATGTGAAACGAAGTCTTGCCATCCTGGCTTTTCAAGAACATTCTGGCTGTACTTCTTCTGGAAGAGCTTTGCTCTATGTATAGTGAGCAAGAAGTCCAAAAGGAGAGAAGAAAGAGGCATCCTAACGAAGAAGTTTCTAGAGCAAGTAAAAGATCAACTCTAAATCGATGAGCTTAATGAGTATTAACGACCTCCATGGCGCTGTTATTAGGTACCATTGAGTTGTCTCCGACCTCTCGCCACCCTGTGCACAGCAGAAGGAAACATTGCCTGGTCCTGTATCTTCCCAATTGTCTCATGCTCGAGCCCATGATCGTGAAATAGGTTCACGTGAGAATGAAGTAGAAAAGCACCAGTGATTTTTAAAAGAGCAAAGACTTAAAATCAGAAAATGACAGACTAGGGGTAACATGTTAAAAATTTTTTTGAAACAGCCAAAAGGCAATAGAAGAAGACATTTTCAAGGGGCTTCAGAAAACTTTGTCACCCTTCAATCCCATACCTAGCAGCACATATTTCAATAATAAGAATGAAATAAATACAATTTTGCACAAACCCCTGAGAGTTGGCCAATGGCAGAGGCTTGTTCAAAGTAATTTTAAAGATTCAAAACAATCAGAAAATTATCTTAGATGGACAATTAGTGATGTATGAAGAAATTTTTTAAAGTCATTGTGGGCACATTTAAATTACTATTAGATGTAAAAAGCAACGTGATTTATGACCTGAAGGAGGTTAAAATGTTATAAATCAAATACTCCTCAATTATATTAAATCAAAATGTAGTAATATATTTGGCAAGAACTAGAATTTTACATTGTGTTACAAACTTGGAAGCCCTCTGGAGCAGTTCCCTGCCCTATGGGGGCGCTGTGCTTTGGAGTCGACTCTATGGCAGTGTGTACTTGAGAGAATAAGGCAAATGTAGTATGTGTGTGTGCCAACCTGTATGAAAAGTCAGATTATAAGAGAGTTAATTACCATATTCTATGGAAATTAATTGGAACCCTCTAACTTGGCGCAGTGTGTTACACATTATGCTGATAAATGCAAGATTAGTGGCTAATGCTCACTAAGCACGATGGCGGAGAAAGACGAGGCTGTCTGTTTCCAGAAAGATTTCAAGTCTAGGAAACCCCAAGGACTCCAACAGGGTCGCTATGATTTGGAATCAACCTATGACAATTGGATATACACAATTAAAATGCCTAGATAACTACTTCTGGTTTTGACCTTTCGATTTTGACTATCACACGATATTATCATTATTCTTGTCAGGTTGTAGTTAAACCATTTTTTATTCATATACAATAAGTAGAAACGTTGCCCCTTCCTGTGCTATTGTTGTGAGCATTGTCAGCTCCATTCCTATATGGTGAAGACGGTGTATTTTCAGTGACTTCCAATCTACCTGGCTTGTATTCCAGCACTACATCAGATAATATATTCTGCTGTAATTGACATGATTTTCATTGGCAAATTTGGGGGAAGTAGATCAGCAGGCCTTTCTTCTCAGTCTGTCCATGTCTGGAAGCTCCACTGAAACTTGTCCAAATGCCATGTGAAATGCCAGCCTCCAGCATCATAACAATACATAATGGCAATAAAATCGGACCAACGGGTAGACAATCAGCACTTGGTGGAGAACTGTGGTATGAAGTCCCAGTTTCCAATTTATCACCCACTCTGGTGACACAGCGATTATGTTGGGCTGCAGTCTGGAAAGTTAACTATTCAAAACCACCCAGAAGCTTTGCGGAAAAAAGACGCGGTGTTCTACTCCGTAAACAGATAAAGCCCCTGAACCTCACAGGCCGCCCTACCCTGTCCTATTAGCGTCGCTGTGTCAATATTGACTCGATAGAGTTTGTTGTGTTTGGAGATTGTTACTCAATATCTGTTAGAGCTACTCTACCAGCACCTCCTATGACATCTCGTTCTTTCTGGAGAAGAAAATGCTGAAGACATGAATAGAGATTTATATAACCTCCATCAATCATTACAAAGAAATGTTGATTTTCCTAGGTCATTCCTTTGTAAAGCTTAGTATTGATTCCATCTGTTGCCTTATCACCTAGTAACAGAGCCAAACTGATAAATGTGTTCATTTTAACAAGCCAGTATGGGAATTTAGGATCAGAGTTGATCCTAAATACTGCTTCCAGGAAAGACACTGTAAAAAGGACGAGAGAATGGTGACTTGTTTGTATTTAGTTTGTCAAAACGCTTGGAATTATTTAGATTAGATTGATATTTAGATTGATTATTGATTGATTATTTAGATATTTGAGTTCTGGACACGTTGGGCCCACATGTAGATTTGAAGTGGATTTTTCCTCTAATCTCAGAGTGTGATTGTTCTTGAGAGAGGTTACACCAATTACAGAAATAGACTCAAATTTAAGTAGGCTTCAATCTACATAATGATTGCAATTTGAGAATCATTTATTTGGATTGGATTATCCTCCTACTTACATTTTCCAAATTAATTCTGGAAGATTAAAAAGTCAAAGGTGGTAGCATTATCTATAATGCTTTACAAAAAAAATTTTAAAATGTAGAACTTTGCATGAGAGTATATTTCTGAAACTCCATTCACAGATCAAACAAAATAGTAATTTATTCAGTTTTGATTTCAATCTTATAAAAATGTATTGAGAGAGTCAAATGGGATAAACTTTGCTCAGAAAATATTAAATCATCTATCACAATTAGTTTGTTTTGCTGATTTTACTGATCTTAAAGTCACCAAGCTTTTCAGTTTTACTTTCTTCAAAGAAAATAAACAGAACAAACAAAATTCTCATATGCCTACTAAATAGAGTTTCAGTCAAACTTGATACAGTTTTGTGTCAATTATAAACCTAATAAAGGCTTGGTTTTAGGGTTGTTTTTTTTTTAGTATTTTCATGGAATGCTAAACACAAAGACCTCATAGAACTAGTTTCATTTTTAATGTAGTATATTCACTAGCTCTTAACCTAATCAAGTATAGTTTTCTTTAATATTCATCTCTTTAATTTGAAATCTTTTAAAAATATATGTAAATTTATTTTCCTAAAATTAAAAAAATAACAAAAACATGTCATTTTCTTTCATCACAAGTTTGGTAGTTTCCTAATGAATATGAGCCTTGATTGTTTTGAGTAACTTGCAATAAACAAACATTGCTGGTAGTCATCAATGTTCCAAGGTCATAATTTCAATCTAATCTAAATAATGGATATATGACAATTTTGTTTTTCATTTTAGAACACTCATAATCTTATTGGAAGTGGTGTATAAATCCAATATGGGCAGCAAATCAATAGGATTTTAATCTCCAAAATCTATTGAAATAAATGATCTATTATAATGAAAAGGTCATGTGTTAAAGCTATTGAAACCATTTTCTTAAGCAATTTTTTCCTTAAATATGTGTACATTAAAATCCTGGCTGTGGGATAGTTTAGGAACTGGAAACACTTGAATGCAAATAAATAGGTAAACATATTTCCTGAAAAATTAACTGTCAGTCTCGGCATCCTTTTTTTTTTAACTAATAAGATAAAGAGAAAATTGGGAAAAGAATGAAGGGAACATAGAGCAAGAAAGTATGAGGAAAATAGAGAAGCCATTTATTTCATAAATTAATACAGGTAAGATTACATAATTTAGAGAATAATTCAATTGAAGGTTTAGGATAGTGTTTGGTACATAAACCCTCCAAACGGGTTGCAATTACATCTGTTTGGGATCATGTGTTACAGAGATCCTCCGGGTTTAAGTGACTGTCTCTTTTCTCATGTTGCCCCAGAGGGGGCTCAAACTGCCACCCTCCTAATTGGTAGTTAAGTGTTAACCATTTGCACCACCTAGCGATCTTGTTTATGAATTTAAGCTGGTGATATGATACTCACGACTTATCTGAGCCAACAGAAAATTAGGAAAACAAGTTTATCTAGATGTCAAACGCTCTAAAGGATGTGTAAATATACAGCAAGATCTTACAGTTTATCATTCTGCCTACAGGATAAGTACAAATATGTTTGTTATGAAATCCCAGTTGTAATCACTACTACAGCCTATTATCCACACGTTTTTCTTTGATTAATATCAAATTCAAATGTTGGTATGTTTTGCCTAAATTATATGAAATAATAAAATGCCTTAGTATTAAAAGTAATATTGAGCCAACTTCAAGTAAAACAAATTCTTTTTATTTTTTAATCATTTAATGGGGGTTCGTAAAGCTCTTATAATATTCCATATATCAATTGTTTCAGATATATTTGTACATATGTTGCCATCATCATTTTATAAACATTTACTTTCTGTTTGAGCCCCTGGTATCAGCTCTTTTTGCCCTCCCTTCCCTATTCCCCACATCATGACCCCTTAATAATTTATAAACTATTTTGTTTTCAAGTCTTACTTTGACCACAGTCTCCCTTCACCCATGTTTCTGTTCTTCATCCCCCTTAGGGGGTGGGGTGGGGTGGGGAATATGCATTGATATGCCATCAATCCCCCCTGCCTCCCTTCCTCCCCCCACCTTCTCCCTACCCTCCTGGTATCGCTACTCCTAATTTTGTTCCTAAGTAGTTTAGCTGACCTGGATTCCATGTGTACTGAACTCTTATCTGAACCAGTATACATGTTCCGGTCTAGCCAGAACTGAAAGGCAGGACTGGGGTCATGATAGAGGTGGGTGAGAAAGCCTCAAAGAATCAGAGGAATATTGTATGTTTCATTGGTGCTGCACTACGTGCTGTTTGCCTCAAACCTTCCTTGTGACTCTTCTGTGAGGGGAAGTCCTATGGTCTACAGATGGGTTTTGTGTCTCTGTTCCAGCCTCCTTCATTCTCAACAATGTTTTTGTTTGTTTCTTTGGGGTCTTCTGGTACCTGTTCCCTGATTCCATCAACAGGTCATGATGACAAAGGCTGCTGTGCTTTTTACATGTGGGCTTGTTGATTCTCTGCTAGATGGTCACATGTTTAACTTCAAATCTTTAAGACCCCAGACACTGTCTTTTGATAGCTGGGCTCCATCAACTTTCTTCACCACACTTGCTTATTGCATGCATTATGTCTTCAGCTATGGTGTCAGGAGGGTGAGCATCACAGAACTCAAGGTTGTTAGAACAAAGTGTTCTTGCATTGAGGGAGGGCTTGAACAAAGGCTCCAAATCCATCTGCTTCGTCAATATATTGCCACATAAATATATGTACCTATCCAATACTTCTGTTCTTATGAATTAATACATTTACATAAGTGCACACCTATGTTTATACCTTTACCCATAGCTTTACTTCCTAGATCTTTCCTGTTTCCTTTTACCTTCCTCCTGCCCCACCATCACAATCGCCGTTCTGCCTCTTAGTAATTCCTCTCAGCTAGATTGCTGTTGCTCCAACACCACCAGAATTTCTACATCCTCCTCGTTGTTGCTTTTAATTCCCTAGTTGTTCCCCTGTCTATGGAGTTGTTTGCTTACTGCTCCTTTCCCCATGCTCTTTCTCCCCTCCAGTGCCTCCAGAACAATCAGTTCTGTTGCTTTCTCCTTGGGCTTGCTTCCCATGACTATTTTACATTGGTAGGTAAAACAACAAGAGACAAAACAAAAAGAAAACAAAAGATTGAATCAAAAGAGATAAAAAGAAACTAGTGAAAAACCCCCCAAAAGTGTGCATACTTCCAGGTCTATCGGCTGACCTATCACCAACAATCCAGGGGGGTGCCAGGAACTGCCCCTCTAGACTGAAGTCTATTTGGGGGGCTCCTTGGGGTTTTGCCTTCCTCCCATTGCTGGTCTGTTATGTTCCCTTCTTGGTTTGTCCCATTGTGGATGTGGTCAGACCAGACACATTCCCCATCATGTGTCCCCAGTATTGTCCTCTGATGCAGTATTCTCCAGTGAGGGGACATCATGCCTCAAGCTGTTTTAGGCCCTACAGTCCTCTCTGTGCCTTAAAAGCTCCATGCAGGGACGTCATCCTTAGGGCTAAGTGTGCCACTATGGGGTCTAGACCCTCACTCTCTCTTTTTCCTTCTTGGTTTGCTTCTGTATGAATGTGGCAGGCAGGCCCCTCTCCCTAACCTGCAGCTATAGTGTTGTCGTCTATAGCACATATTCCTAGAGGGGGGGTAAGGACCGGTCCTGTACACCACTCTGTTCAGGACTTGCTTCATGGGGTTATGATGCCCTCAGGGTTTCACGTGCTGTGATGGGGACTGTACTCACACTTCCATTTCTGTGAAAACTTAAATGATACCCTCCACCTGGGTGAGTTAATGCTCTACTCCCCCAATGCCATTATCTCCCTCTTTTTTATTCCTCCCTTTTCTCTCCACCCCCCACACCCCCCCACACACACTTTCTCCTTCTTTGTGTTGGAATGGCATATACATCCTTGGATTTGATCTGTCGCCTACCAAATTGCCTGAACCTCAGCCTGTAAAGTGTGAGATAAGTGGCTTCTCTTCTATAAGTACTGTGCTGATTATACTTAACTTCAGTGGATTCATGTAGTACTTGGCTTTTTGTGATTGGCTAACTTCATTTAACATAATTTCCTACAACTCTTCCCATGAGACAATGTGCTTCATGCGATCATCAGTGTTTTTAGTGATGTGTAGTACTCCATTGTGTGTATGTGCCAGAGTTTTCTAATCCACTCATTTATCAATGGAAATTTAGGTTGTTTCCAATTCTTGGTACTGCATTAAACATTGGAGAGCAGATGACTGTTTTTGGTTTATTTCTTCCCTCTTCCAGATATATGCTGGGTTGTCATAAGGTAACTTAATTTCTATTTGCTTTAAAAATATCACCAGATGGCTTTCCACAGTGGCTGTAGGTGTCTGCATGACCACCAGCAGTGGAGAAGAGTTCCTATCTCACCACATCCCCTCCAACATTTGTTACTCTCTCATTTTCTGATTTGGGCTCTCCTCAGGGTATTAGGTGGTATCTCATAGTTGCTTTAAATTGAATTTCTCTGATGGCTAATGATCAAGACCATTTTCTCATATGTTTATTGTCCATTTGGATCTTCTGCCTAGTAAAACTTCTTTTCAGGTCTTTTGCCCACTTCCCCAGGGGAGTTAACTGTTTTCCTCTTTTTGCATGCTAGAAGGTTATTATAGATTATAGCAAAAAGCTCTTTATGTATAGTGTCATTGCTAAAAATCCTCTCTCAATCTCATTAGTTTCCATAAACTTCCTAATTTCTCTCTAAGCTGGGCCAATACCCATTCATGTCACAGAAGATCATTATTCATCCTCCAATTGTTTGTCCTTGTTTTTCTGGTTGTTCTTTTGTTGATCTCCAGCTTTATAGTGTGCTGGTCCAAGAGGTACATCTGAGTGATCTCTATGTGTTTGAATTTACTCAGCCTCGACTCGTGTCCCAGCATGTGGTCTATTTTCAAAAAGGAGTCATGTGCACTTGAAAAGAATGGGAATTTTTTGCATTTGGATGGAGAGCTTCATAAGTGTCTATCGGGTCCAGTCAGTGTTTAGCTTTGCAGCCTCCTTGCTGAGCTTCCTTCACAGTGATCTATCTTTTTTTCTGAAAGCAGTGTATTAAAGTCACCTCCTATGATTATTGAGTCTGTGATTTCTTTTTTGCTCTTTTAATAGTTTGTTGGACAAATTTCATGGTTCTCTCATTAGGCACGTATATTTTGTTATGCTTACTGATTCCTGGTCCACTGAGCCTTTGAGCATTATATAGTACCCATCCTTGGCTTTTGTTATGATTTGCACCTTGAGGTCAATTTTGTTGGAGATTAGGATTGCAAGCCCTGCTTTTTTTAAGTTGCCGTTTACCTGGTATATTTTCTGCCACACTTTTATTCTTAGTATATTTTTGTCTGAAAGTTTGAGATGTGTCTTTTGTGAGTGTGGAAATTATCTAATCATCCATTTAAGGATTAAGCATATAGGGGTAGAGTCTAGCCTATCAATCAGGTCATAGCCAATGAAGCTTCTGTGTGGGCATAGCCTTCCCCTAAGGGTTTTGGGAATTTTGGTATTTCCTCCTTGGAGGTGGGAGACTCTCTGCTCATAGTCTGGGAGACATAGAAGCTGACAAGACACATGGACCCACCCTGATGCAGCTCTGGGTGCTGGAGAAGCCATGCAGATATCCCTGCCACTGCTGAGATGTTTCCAATGACACTTGATCCAAAAATTTTCTACCCACTGGCCTGTGATCGTCTACATTCAGTGTCATTGGATGTGTTTCGTGAGTCTAAAGAGGATGCTAGAGTGGTATTGGACATATAGGCTAATATCAGATTTATGGATTTGATCTGGGGTGGGCTGGGATGTTTTCTCAATGTTCAATTGCTCTTGTATATAAATCTCTTATGCACATGTGTGTCCATGAAATTGTTTCTCTAGTCTACCCAGACTAACACATGATAGTACCCAGACTAACACAGCGGGCAACATATTGATGGGTTATGTTCCTTGAACCAGTCTTGTAAGCTTTGTCTTTTAATGGATGAGTTCAGGATGTTGGCATTCAGAGTTATGACCACCATCTGTGGATTCATTTCTTCACCTTGTGCCCTTTGTGTTGGGTGTTTTCCTTTCTCCCTTCACATCAGTGTGCTGTGTTTATGTGGGGGACTTCATGCTTGCCTCTTTTCCCTCTGAAGCAACGTTATCTTGATAATCATTTTTGGCGCATTGACTTCTGGATGGAGTTGAGATATATGGTGGTCTCCTGCTTGTACTTGGTGCTTGTTGGTCTGGTCACCACAGTGAGTCGGCACAAAGTTTCCACAGGGTTGGGTGTCTTCTGGTGTATTCTTTGAGTTTTTCTTTCTCCGGAAGACTCTTACCTCACTGTCTGTCTTAATAGATAATTTGGCAGGGTAGAGGGTTTTCTGGTTGGCTTTTCAGAAGATGTTATTCTACTCTCTCCTCTTCATGGTGTCTGCTGATAGGTCTGAGCATATTCTAACCTGAGCACCATTGCACATGACCACCTTTTTTCTCTTGTTCCTCTTAAAATTCTCTTTTTCTTTGAAGTTGGATAATTTAACTATTATGTGCCTTGGAGAGTTCTTTCTGGGGTTTACTCTAATTGGTGTCCTCTTTGCTTCCTGTATGAATGTCTGATTCTCATTCATTAAGGTGGAGAAGTTTGCTCCCAGGAGTTCCCTCACTAATTTAGCTGTAGATTTCTTCATTGTGTCTTGTTCTAGAAGACCAATTATGTGAATATTGTTCCTCTTCATAGCATCTGTCATTGATCTCAAGTTTTCTTCTGCCTCTTTGATTATTTTGTTTGACTGTTTTTTCTGTCTTTTGAAGTCTGCTGGATTATCCTCCAGATTGCTGGTGTGATTTTGCATGTCATTTTGGAGGAACTGAGTGCCATGTTTCCAGGAAACCGAGTGGCCCTGATCTTTTTCTCTGTGATAAGAGTGGATTTGGGGATGACCTGCAGCCTACTATTGTGGTGTGTTGGGCTGCTGTATAGTCGAAGTTCTATAGTCACTCAGTGACTGGAGGTGGTGTAGGGCCTCAGAGGATGTGCTGAGGCCAGTGAGTGTACATATGCCACTGGGCTGGGTTGGCACAGACCTGCAGTGTGGGCATGGGTCTGATCTGGACTGTCTGGTCAAGATTGGCAGTCTTTTAAAGACTCTCTATGGAACCCAAAACTGGTAAAGCCAGTTTTTGCCTTGGGCTGTGGCTTTCAGCACTTGACTTTTCCTGTTTAGTTATGTTAATATCCTAAACCCTGGGGATCAGCAGTTCTGCCTCTCTTGTTATGCTGATATCATGCTAACAGACAAGGGCCAGGTTTCTAGCCACTTACATTCAAAGTTATGCAAAATAACACAGCCTGAATTGTAAGCATTAAAAAATATATATATATATTCTTAATTTTTTTATAATGGGCATGTGGCTAGCGCTGGTATGGGGGGATGTGCTGTGCTGTTTTTCAGGGAAGGGAGACAAGATTATCCAAGTGGTTGGAGGCTGACTGGATCTGAATTCTCCCTTGGCTACTCCTGTGTCACTCCTAGCTCTCCTGCACAGTTATGTCATGGGTAAACATCCCAGGGGCTCCTCAATTGCTTCAAATTGGTGATTACTTATCTGTTGTTACCCACAGATGCCAGGTATGTAGCTGGGGAGAGGGGGAAGGGGATTGCTGATGTAGTCTCTTCCTGGCTAAGGAGGGAGAATGCAAGAGCAGGAAGGATAGCAGAGAGGGGAACTCCAATGTGAGGTCTTCTGGCTAGTTCTCAGGGGCTCTCTGTGAGTCTGGGACTATGAACACCTTTAGACAGCAGCCTGGGGAAATTCCTGCACTCTGTCCATCTCATATCTTGGGTGTAGGACGGGGTGGCAAATGCCATTCCACTGTATCTGGTGAGGGATTAGTAGAGCCCTTGGGGAGACACAGAGACTTTAGAGTATTTCCGTGAGTTCGCAAATTGTTCCATGGGTGAAAATCACAGAGGGAAGTCTGAACCAGACCCTAGTACACTGAAGATATTCTTAGCACCTAGCTTCCCAATTTTGTCTTCCTTGCCCCTTAGTTTTTGATCTAACAAAAGAAGCACCAGGCAGGTGATTCTATCGGGATGCCCTCTTGACCCCAAGTCCTAAAACTAATTCTTGAAAAAGTTGCCACTCGCATGACATGCATTAACCAGTTGATAAAATGAAAGTAATCGCTTTTTTCAGTCAATTAAAAATGCAATCAGATTTCAGTCTTTTGTTAAAAAATGGACAATTTGAGAAACTGAGATTTTTGATTTTCAGATAATTTGGTTTTGTGTTCCTCGGCATTTGTGCCAAAAATAGAAAAGTCTAAGTGTCTGAGAAGTGGAAGTCACCATGAACACTTCTTGAGTATTACCCTAAAGACATGACAAGTACAACATGAACACACTTATGTACCACTATGTTTATTGCAGCTATTTCCACAGTAACAAAAAGGGGGGAAACAACCAAAAGCCTTAACGACAGAAGAATGGAGAAGCAAGGTCTGGTATTTCATTCGATAGAATTTTATGCATCAATAGAAACTAATGAGACTCAAACACTGCGAGACATGGGAAAAAACCTAGAGAACATTACGTGTGGCAAACACAGTCAATTTTACAAAGATAAATGTATGACACCACCACTGTTAGAAGAAAAAGCGAAGAGGAAAAATGCTTTGTACACCAATAGACAAGATTTCGATGATTATAAGGAGGTCAGGCACAGTGGCAGGAACAGGGAGATGGGAAGACTAGGCATGCAAGGGTGAAAAAAAATGGAAGATTTAACAAGATAAAATTGTTGATTTCATTTCTTGAGATGGGATGTATAATATATATAATATATACAACGTTTCTTAAAAAATAAAAATATTCCTTTAGATTCCTTATCCCTCAAACCTAAAAAGTGATTTCAATAGCTAAAACAACAACAACAACATCAACAAAGGAATTCATCTCAAACAAAAAAACAAAAAAAAATGTAAATAAAATTTTAAATGAACTACTATGTCTCAAAAGCCTAGAAACAAGTGAATGAAATAAACAATGGGAAATATTGGGGTAGAAAATCTTTCCATGATTCATTGTGAGAGAGAAAACACCTTTCCAGTGCACATAATATCAGAGGTCACCCTTGAAGGACAAGTAAAGGGGACTTGACAAATCAGCAAGGTCGATAAGGGGAGTCGAGCCACAGGAACAACCTGGACATAAACTGAGAGCTGTGACCGTGAAACTGGAAGATGAGTGGTTGTGCAATATGGAGTCAGGGCACACACCCCTTTGTTATAAGTTACACAAGTTGGAACAAAATAAAAATGTATATATAAAATTTTAATAATTACCCCTTACTTGCCTGTGAAATATAAAATGAGAATCAAGTAAGAAATGCATCAGTGGAGTTACACAATTAGATTTGAAGACCCAAGTGCCATGTTTTAGAGACTGAACTGAAGGAGGTAGAGAATGGAAACAAAAAAATCCAGACAGAAGCTATTGGCCAGAGATGACAAAGTCCATAATTAGAGCAGTATTAGGGACCTCAAGGAGAGCTTGTATTTGAGAAATTGTTTCATTAAAGAAGGTTTGTGTTTGAGACATTTTAATGAAAACTCACAGGTCCTCATTACTGACTTGTAGAGAGAGACTAAGGAAATAGAGAGGATGAAGGATGATTGACATGCTTCTAGAAAGCCAGTGTATCAGCTTTCACTGAGTAACAAAGCACTTCACAAGTAATTAGTTAAGACACCAACCATTTATTATTGCTTGTGAATAGTTTCGTTACCCAGGAAGTCCCTCTGCAGTGGACTAGACTCAGCTGGTGTTAGCTGGGTTTGTCCATGTGCTTGTAGGCAGGTGCAGGTTAGCAGTCGGCTGGCAGGTGCTGGGATGTCTAGTCTGTTCCCTATGGTTTCTCGCCCTTCCTCAGATTAGTCTGCACCCTTTTCACATGAATACTGTACATGTTTATAAGACAAGTAACAGAAACAGACAAGGACTATGTGTACCAGGATCAGAACAGCACACTGACTGTTTCTCTACATTTTATTAATCAAAGTAAGTTACAAGAGAAGCCCGTAGCTAAAGGGTAGGAAAATAGACACTACTACTTGAAGGGGGTAGCGGGCAGTCACATTGCAATAGGTTGCTCATTCAGGGAGAAGAACATCGATGTTGTTTTCACAAACGAACTGTCACAGATAAATAATACATTAATAGAAAGAACAATGGGTTAGACTTGAAGATCAATGATATGATCTTCAAATACATTGATTTTGAGGTTCCACATCGATGCTTAGAAATACTCAACTAAGACCTGAATTCTGGAAAGGTAAAGGGACTTGCACAAAGTTATGTTACTGAGACACAGCATCACTAAAATCCAGGGCTCAGATGCAATGTTCTTCCAGCTTATCTATTTATTTCATTAAGAAGACACCCCATGAGAACCTAAAGAGAATTGATCTTCATTCGATTCATTGCTTTCTGATTTTGTTCTCTTTCCTCTTTTCCTCATTCTTTCCCTTCCATGCTGGTTTCTTGCCTTTTTGTCTCCCTTCCTTCCATCCCTTTTCTTTCTGTCCAGTGTTTATTGAAACCTAATAGGTGCTTGAGCGTGGGGGTGGTTCAGCTTGCCTTCCCCATGGCCCAGCCAACATTTATTGACCACTTAGTGGAGGCTTGCACGTAGCTGTGACGCTGTGCAGGTTTCAGCAGTTTCCACATTCAAACTATGGAAAAAGAGGCCTGGAAATCTATTTCTGAAAAAAAAAAAGATTTTTAAGAATATATTGCTTATATTTTGGTATCAGGAAAAAAACTGACAAGTTTTTTTTTTCCCCTTACAATCACATTAAATATTTAGCCTTAAGAAGTACAGCCATACCCTATGGAGTTGTTGCTTGCCAATGAATGTTCTTTCAACTATCACCAAGTGTCTGAGTTATATTTCTTAGCAGATGACATGCCAGAATATTCACCATGTTCAGACATTTACGACTACAAAACAATCTCCTCAAATTATTCTTAACCTAGAGGAGTTTCTCCTCCTCGTACGCTGCCATGCTTTCATAAACTAATTTTGTGAAATCTAAGAGCTTATTGAACGTCCTATTTTGTTTGCTAAATGCTTATATTCCTGGAGATAAAAATAGAGACCAACATTTCTCTTTCAACCTCACTTCTCCACTCCTTGACTCGAGTATATCAGATCACATAGGTTCCTGAACGTTGGTCTTATAATGTGTATGTTTACTAAGAATGTCTAAAGTGTACATACAAGAATTTCAGTAAAGCCCAGTTGTTTAATGAGATAAAAGTTAAATTTCCACCTGCATCAGACAATTCCATTACATCACTACACTATTTCCAGGCGGTTAAATTTATGTTCCTAATACTAAACTAATGGAGCTTTGGTGCTCTAGACTACTGGTAATAACACATACAATATAAATATTTGAGATAAATTAATGTGTTTTAATTAGGTGATTATTGTCACATGCCTTTGAGTCAGTTCCCATAGTGATGATATGTATAACAGAAAGAAACACCAGCTGGTCCTGGGGCACCCTCATGATTGTTCTGTCTGTGCCCATCGATGCAGCCATTGTGTCATCCATCTTGTCAAAGGTCTTCCTCCTTTTTGCTGCCTGGCTACTTTACCACGCATGATGTCCCTCTCCAGAGAGACATTCTGTCCAAAGTACGTCCAAAGAGCCTGCGTGCCTCTAAGGAGCCTTCTAGCAGTACTTCAAGACATATTTGTTTCTTTTGACAGTCTATTGTGTTTTCTTTTCTTTTTTTTTCTTTTCAAATCCATTTCTTTTAAAAAAGGTTTTATTTAATACTTTTATTGGGGGCTCTTATAACTCATCACAATCCATACATTCATCCCCTATGTCAAGCACATTTGCACATATGCTGCCATCATCATTATTAAAGCATTCTCTTCCCACTTGACCCCCTCCCTCTCTCACCTTCCCTCCCTCATGAATCCTTGATAAGTTATAGATTATTATTTTTATATCTTTCATCATCCTGTCACCCCTTATCCACTTTTCTGTTGTTTGTCCCCCTGGGAGGGGGGGGGTATAGGTTGATCCTTGTGATCAATTTCCCCTTTCTCCCCCCACACTCCCCTAATCTTCCTGGTATCTCTACTCTCATTGTTGTACCTGGGGGGGGGGGCGGGTTCTACCCTGGATTCCCTGTGTTGTTGCGGGCTCTTATCTGTAGTGGTGTGCATGTTCTGGTCTAATCTGATTTGTAAAGTAGAATTCCTTAGCATAGTCATCAACAAAAAAGTAAACATCTTTTTGGCATTCTCTGCTTTCAGTTAAGACACTTCTGAAGTCAACAATGTTGTTCCTTGTTTCATATCCTACTCAGAATCTGACGTGAACCTCTGGCAGTTCTCTGTCAATGTACTTCTGCAATCATTGCTGGTTAATCTTCAGAAGAATTTAATTTGCATGTGATATCAGTAATGTTGTTCTGTAATTTGAGCATTGTCTTGTGTTTTGGCCTAATGTTTTCACTGCAGCATGGACTCCTTCCTTCAGCACCATTGGTTCTTGCTCACGGGCTGCTTTATGAAATAGTGAAGTGTCGACTAGGTTTTTTTTGGTACAGTGACTCTATATTCTTCCATCTTCTTTTGATGCTTACTCATAGAATCTTTCAAGATTGCAAGTTGAGCCTGGACTTTTTCCTGAGTTTCATTTTTTTGTTTTTCAGTTTAAGATATGCTGAAAGTGTTCTTCCCTTTGGTTTTCTACTTTCTAGGTCTTTGCACATTTCATTAGAGCCCTGGTTATGGGTTGGGTGAAGTACCTGGTCAGCAATTCAAAACCAGCAGCAGCTCTGCAGGAAAAAGACTGGGCTTTCTACTCCCATACATAGTTACAGTCTCAGAAACACAGGGGTCACTATGAGTCAGCACTGTCTCTATGACAATGAGTTGTTGCTTGTTTGTTTTTTTTGGGGGGTGGGGGTTGTAGCACATTTCATTAAAATATTTTACTTTATTTTCTTGAGCTGCCCTTTGAAATTTTCTGTTCAGCTCTTCAACTTCATCCGAGGGACAAACAATGGTACCATCTACTTGTTATAAGAGTGTATTCTTTAGAAAGTAAGCTGAAGAGGTCTAGATAAAGACATGTACATATGCAATATATTTATATATGAGGATGGGGAAATAGATCTACATTTAGTATTAAGATAGCAGAAGGACATTGGGCCTCCACTAAAGTACTCCCTCAATGCAAGAATACTTTCTTCTATTAAATTGGCATTCTGTGATGCTCACCTTC